>NW_020897763.1:2057434-2182319 GCF_003984885.1 Neopelma chrysocephalum
GCCCGCGGGGCGCTCCGGGATGGGGATTGTTCCGAGGGTACGGGAGACCCCCCCCCCCGGCCCCGCCGCCGCTTGTGCTCCCGCTCCACCGGAGCCCGCGGTGGGATGGCAACAGGTCGCGGTGTTCCCGGTCTTCCCCCCACCAGTGACAACAGGAATCGCAGAATATGCCGAGTTGGAAGGGACTCACAAGGATCATCGAGCCCAGCTCTCAGCCCTGCACAGGACCATCCCCAAGGGTCACACCATGTGTCCGAGAAGACCATCCAAAGGCTCCTTGGGCTCTGGCAGCCTTGGTGCTGTGACCACTGCCCTGGGGAGCCTGGTCAGTGCCCAACCACCCTCTAGGGGAAGAACTTTTTCCTGATATCCAACCTAAACCTCCCCTGACACAAGTTCAGGCCATTCTCTCGGTCCTGTCCCTGGTCCCCAGAGAGCAGAGCTCAGTGCCTGCCCTCCTCTGCCCCTCCCAAGGAAGCTGGAACTGCAATGAGGTCTCCCCTCAGTCTCCTCCAGCTGGACACACCAAGTGCCCTCAGCTGCTCCTCAAGGCCCTTCACCATCTTTGTTGCCCTTCTTTGGACACTCTCTAAGAGCTTAATATCTTTCTTATATTATGGCCAAAACTGCCACAGTATTCAAGGTGAGGAAAGATGAGTAGGTTTAGATTGGATTTTAGGAAGCAATTCTCCTCTCTGAGGGTGTGGAGGCCGTGGCACAGGTTGCCCAGAGAAGCTGTGGCTGCCCCATCCCTGGAAGTGTCCAAGGCCAGGTTGGACAGGGCTTGGAGCAACCTGGGCTAGTGGAAGGTGTCCCTGTCTTCCCGCTATCCCAAAAGCATTCCTGAGGTGACAAAGGGCCACTACAACAAGTGGGCAACTGCTGGTGCCCCAGCACCTCCATCTACAACCACATCCCAGGAAAATGACAGATGTAACCACTGCCACAGCACACAGAGCATCAGGGGATGGGAAACCAGTCTAAAAAGAGTAGAGGTCATCCTGATGGTAACAAATTAACTCCTATTTCCATGTTCATTCCAGAATCCAATAGAAACAAGGCTAACAGAGATCCACTCTTGAGCTGCCCAGCATCCATCAAAATCCAATGAACATTCCTTCAGCTGGAGCACAGCAGGAAATCAAGACATTTAATTCATGGACATAAAAAGCACAGCCTGCTCTCCACTGATAATCCCTGTTTTCTAAGTAAAGAACACGTGTTTTTTGACATCCATCCCTCTTACCCAGCTGTCCCACAAAAAGCAGGGAGTGTGCCCTGGGGAAGAGATGAAGGAACATGCCCAGAGCCATTCCAGGAGCCAACGGCAGAGCCTGGAGCGATCTCCCAAGGCCCAGTCACTGCTTTTGGGCAGCCACAGACAGAAGCCCATCCTGTGTGGCACTGCCAAGGGACTGACATGCCACCAGGACAGCGTGGGGGACTCACTCCCAGGCCCTGGAGTGTGTCCACGGGGCTGGGATGTGACAAACAGCCCCAGCCTCAAGCCACCAATCTCGCTGTAAACCATGAGGGGCTCTGGAAGCCCCTCAGAGATGCACTGATGGTGAAACCACTCTCTCCCTCTGCACTGGTGTCAGCAGTTTCACTGGGACCACAAAGACAGAGCGAGCCACGGAAGTGGCTCCTCTTCTGTTTCAAATAAAGGAGAGCAATAGCAAAATCAAATGAGTTCAGGAGAGGGAACACCAAGCTCACAGTGCACAAAACCCACACCAAGTCCTCAACAAGCAGCTGCCACCAGAAGAAAGAAGAATCCAGAGCCTGAAAGGGAGAGGATAGTGAAGGGCAGGACAGAGAAGGGCAAGCTGTGACCTCTGTATCCCTACACACAGCGAGGCCACCCAGGAGCAGGAGGCATCTGGTCCACCCCTGCCACCCCAGCACCTTCTGTGGTCAATAAGATCCTCCCGTTATTTCTTTTAATCAGCCCAATAAAGCTGCTCCCACGTTTGCACAGCCAGTTATTAACCCATGACCGATCAATAGGTGGGTGAAGCAGCGGATCCAGCTAATCAAAGCACGTCATTAGCAGCAAGAGAGACAGAGCGTCTGTCAGGAGGTGGCAGTGACAGCCACCAGATGGGAGAGTGAGTAAACCTACACCAGGCGCTGGCAGCTTTATAAATAAAACTCTTGTCGAGTGCCTCCCACCACGAGTCCTGAATTTCCCTGTGAAACCCAGGGAGCAGTGGAGGCCTTTGCCCGCTCCCGGCCCATCGCGGGCTGAGCGTTTTGCAGCAAGAAAATTTCCTGCTGGGAAAAACGGATCTGTTACGGGACTTGCAGCATCTCCCAGAATCTGATCCTGTGTCCTTCACCCCAGTTAACGAGGAGTTTTGAGGGTCAGAGTAAGATCCGATGTAACCCTGTAGCAACAGATCAAAGATGCTTCAAAGCTGCTGCTCTGTGGGGTTTTCCCAGCATTGGCTTCCCCTCACTTGGGCTCGTCTCAGCACGTCTGGGGAAAGGAGCCTTTAAGCCAAGTTTTTCTCCACAGAGGAATCTGGTCAAAGGAAAATGATTGACCCACTTTGTTGCTGTGTTTCCTTTCGTTTCATTCATATTTGCTTTGTAACCCGACCCTTCAGCTATTTCAAAGATAAACACCAGGACAGAGGAGGCACAGTTTGGGAGCCTCGGGTCCTGCGTTTCCCATGGAATTACTCCTTGGTTACTCACCCGAGGCAAGGGCTGTGCTGGCTCTTCCATCACAGGCAAGGACAGCCTGGGCCCCCCCATAGCTGGGACACCAAAGCCCCCACTTCCCTCTGCCTTCAAGCCTTGGGGGCTGACTCAGGGACAGGGGTTTCCTGTTGTAGTCGGCATGTTGATTATGAATTAATCATGGAATGGTTTGGGTTGGAAGGGACCTTAAAGATCATCCCGTTCCACCCCCTGCCATGGGTTTGCTCCAAGCCCTGTCCAACCTGGCCTTGGACACTTCCAGGGATGGGGCAGCCACAGCTTCTCTGGGCAACCTGTGCCAGGGTCTCCCCACCCTCCATAGGGAAGGATTTCCCCCTAACATTAACCTCAGTCTCTCAGTTTAAAATCATTCTCCCTTGCTTGTAGGGAGTTCATACTTGCACTCTTCTGTGTCTTGCTTGTTGATAAAGTAAAGCCTTCTCTTAGAAAATCCAGTTTGTGCAGACAGATGTCTTCTGTCCAAGTAACATGTCATTACACCTTTTTCCAGCTAAGTGCAACAGCAGAATCTTCCACCTGAAGTCCTCAGGAAGCAATGGGCCCTTCGGTGTAAATTTATTAAGAAATAAAATAATTTATTAAAGAAATAATCAGGGAGGGGAAGGCAAGAGACGGCCCAGCATGACCATAAATACTTGATTTACAGTTCTGTGCTTCTTACAGCAAACCTGAACAGTAAAAGCTCGTGGAGCCTCGGCGAGGCAGAAGCACCTGGTTGTGGCGATTTCTCCGAAATTATCCAATTTATCCTCAAGATGGGATAGAGGGGTGCCGGGTCCCTGATTACGGGGTTGTCAGGTCCCGGGTCGCCGCAGAGCTCATCGCCCCGAGCCGCCACGAGGTGGCCCCCGGGCCCCGCGGGACCGCCGAGCCCCCGCACCGCGCGTGGCTGCGGGACAGAGCCCCGCGGCTCCCGGGGGCCGGACGGCGGGTCTGGGGTCCCCAGCCCTCCCCAGCCCTGGGCAGGGTGGCACCCAGATGTGCCCCTTCCCCCCCAAAAGGGAACCATCCCGGTGGCTGGTAGCTCTCCCCGCATCGCACGTTCCCGAGGGAATGGTAGGAAGCTGCGTCAAAGAAGGTTCAGGTTGGATCTCGGGAAAAGGTTCTTCCCCCCAGAGGGTGGTCGGGCACTGAACAGGCTCCCCAGGGCAGTGGGCACAGCCCCAAGGCTGCCAGAGCTCAAGGAGCGTTTGGACAACGCTCTCAGGGACAGGGTGGGATTTGGGGGCTGTCCTGTGCGACCTCCACTGCTCAGCCATGAGACAATTCATCCGGATGTGAATGGGAACCGATTTTTCCCTCCTTCCTCTCCCATTTCCATTAGGGATGGCAGCAGGCTCAGCCTTTGCATCTCCATGACACAAGCGGCTGATCTGCGAACACGCTCTCCATAAACCAGATTGTTATTTGATTATAGCAGAGTTACCAGGAAAAATAGACTATGAAGATTAGGGTAATGATCATTAAGGCTGTGTGCATCCTGTTCTTCTCCCTGGGTGGATTTGTGGAAGTGCAAGGCTGGTGAAAAGCTATCCCCCATAAAAAATGATAATACCTTTAAATAATCCCGCGTGCTTTTAGGAGAGGGGTAATAGAATTGAAAAGATGTTGTTAATCACCATTATAGCTATTAAGGCCACTTGTAAAGCAACAGAAGGATTGGAATAAGGACAGGAGGTAGCTCTGGAAGTCTAGCACTGAGGGTTTTTTCCACTGCTCTGGGAGCTCCAGCTCTGCTCCCACCAGCTGCTCTCGGCTCTCCCAGGAAGCGGCTGCGCCTCAGTGCTTGGAAGTGATCCTCGTGCATGGTTTGCAAATCTATTTATAAAGCGCTGTGGGATCCTTCAGGATGAAAGGAGCTATTCTAACTTGGACTTATTTCCCAAAAACTTAACCACAAATTTTCTCCACTTCGCCCTTCAGTCTCCTGTCTCAGTGCAAGTCTGAGCAGCAGCGTTTTTATGGAGACCCTCTCTCCCAGCCCTTTTGGAGCACGGGATGTTGCTGACTGGCAATATCAGCCCGTTGCCAGGGATATTCCCCACTGGCACCACCCTTCTGCGGCAGAAGGAGATGGAGCAATGCCCCTTGGCACACGGTGGGGAGAGGCAGCAGCTCCAGGGCTGGGCTTCCCGTCGGCAGATTAGCACCCGGAGGGCCCCGGCGTTGCTCGCATACCCGAGCGGGGACGGCTCCCCAAACCCTTCCCGCTGGACATACTCGAGCTGACACACAGAGCCCATAATTGCAGGACACGTCAGGAAATGCTGGTCAGGATTATATCTGTCTGGCTGATGGGGATAAGGATTTTCCTCCCCGTTTCCTGCACACAGGGCAGGGGAGGGGACACACACCTCAGTCACTGGGCTCAGCAAGACATGAGGGACAAACCAGCGTGTCCTGGGTGCATCTTACGTGTGCCCACCTCAGGCAGTGTCTCCCCCCATATCAGGGAGCGTTTAGCACAAGGAAAGAGAACACTAAAAGCACACAAAACCCTCCAGCACTGACCCGTTACTCTGCTTTTCTCAGCACGGTGATTTTTCCGCCCGGAAACTGGATCCTGATTCATTGCCCACAAGATGATGCCAAATGTGCTTCCCTAACTCACAGTCACAAAAGCCACTACTCAGAAAGACAGAAATACATCAGTTCTGAAATAATTTGCTTTGAGAGGGATGGATTTCAGCTGACAAGCAAAACCTCAGATCCCACACCAGGGAAAACCTAAGGAACACCTGAACAGCAGAGCAGCCCTGTGGCTTCAGAGCAAGGGGTGATCAGCACCTCATATCCAGCCCTCACATCTCTTTTTCTTGAATGCAGGTTTGTTTCATGTATTTTCTAAAAAAGAAAAAACCAAAAATCCCCAGCAAAGCCACTACAGCTCAGGAATCAAAGAGCCTCCCATCTTTGGAATAAACACGTGTCCCTCGTGCACCAGGCATCTTGTTGAAGAGGCACCCAGTGCTCCACAGCTCCTGGGTCCACACACTGCCACCGTGGTCCCTGGGGGTCTCCAGCCAGGCCTGTCATGTTTTGTGGGATGGAGCTGTGGATTCCCTGCATGGCACCTCAATGACAGGCGGGGGAGGCAGATCCTGTCTCCTGCTTCCACATCACTCATAGCTCCATGGGATTGAGCAGGCAGCTCTGGAGCAGAGATGGGGAGCCCAGAGGCTTTTCTCTGAGTGCAAAATAACTCAAATGAACTTGAACAGACTCAGCTCCTCCAGCAGCAAGAGGTGGCATTGGACCGGATCAGGCTGCTCAGGTCAGAGGGACCATGTGCTCCTGCACAGCAGAGACCCCTCAGAGGTGCCCAGCCAGAGATACTGATGATCTGAAAAGGTTGTCATAGGCCCAACACAAGGAAATAAGCTAAACCAGACCCACAGATGGACAGACAGTCTCCCCCAGCCTTGTCCCAACTCATCAGCCAAGGGTGGCTGAGCCACAGGAGGAAATGCTGCAGGATGATGCAGACACCTGGAGGTACAGCAGGAAGGGTGAAAAGCAGGCCATAAACTGGCAAAGGAGCACCCAGGGCTTACAGGCACCAGGCTGGGGCAAAGATATTTGCTTTTAAAGGCAGCACCCTGAGACACACTGTCCCTGGACAGCAGCTCACCCACACTGTGAGAGCAGGACACAGGAGAGGAATCTTCACACCAGCCCCAGCTGAACCCAACCTGGCAGTGCCCCCCAGGAGCCCCAGATGTGCCTCCTCTCTGTGCCACCTCCCAGGGCACTTCTATCTGCTGGCATCCACATATAACCCAAATCCCTGCTGCTCTGCCAGCAGAGAGGAGGCATTTGTGTGACAAGATTATGGAGATTAGCTCACTCAGCATAAGCAGCTCCTGGGCTGGCCCTAATCCAGAGGGACATATGCAGCCCATGCACTGCTGCTTCCCTGGCTGTCCTCCACTTGAGCTGGAGGAGACGATTTTCAGTGTCTCTATGTCAGGGTGGGCACTGTGTGCCAGCAGGGACCCCACAAATCCTCCCAGCCCAGCCCCTGCTAATGGGATGGCCACGCTGGGATGGGTCTTTCTGCTCCCTCACTGGGCTGAGAGGCAGCTAACACAAGCACAGGGTCCTCAGGGCAGAGTTTGCCCTCTGTATTTTTTTTGACACAGCCTTTCCAGGTGCTCTGTACAGCAAACAGAGGCAGTGCCAGCGATCTGTAACCTAAAAACGCCCACATACATGGCAGCAACTGCTCCCTGCAGTTCTCCAAATAATCCTGGGCAGTTCCACACCCCAAATGAACATCTTTACACACCTCACTGCTTGACTTTCACCCGCAGGAGTCTTGCTGTTGGGAGCCCAACTTAGCCACGAGCAGAGCCCAAAGCAAAGCTCTGCAGGGCTCGTGGGATCGGCTGTGGAACAAGCAGAGATCATCCTCACCCTCCACAACAGCACAGCTACTCCCAGCTGGGAGGGAGGACCAGCACTGCTGGAGGAGAACTTCTTCCGTGGCAATTAATGCTGTTAATTGGCCTCAGTCAGGCCTCACTGACCCCCAGGCACTCAGGTGTGTGAGCAAGGAGGCTGCCTGCAAGGAAGGGGGAAAGGGGGTGAGATCCATGAGAAGATAAAAATTGTGTGATCTCTTGAATCCCATGAGAAGGTGGCTGAGAAAGGTTGGGAGTGATCATAGAATCACAGAGTGGTTTGAGTTGGAAGGGACTTTAAAGCTCATCTCGTTCCAATCCCCTGCCATGGGCAGGGACACTTCCCACTATCCCAGGTTGCTCCAACCTGGCCTTGGACACTTCCAGGGATGGGGCAGCCACAGCTTCTCTGGGCAACCTGTGCCACGGCCTCCCCACCCTCACAGGGAAGAATTCCTTCCCAATATCCACTCTGAACCTTCTCTCTTCCAGTTTAAATCCATTCCCCCGTGTCCCATTGCTGATGTCTCAGAGTAGGGCACAGAGTGACCCAAGGGCTGCTCAGGCTGAGGGTCAGCACCGGTGTGAAGAGCCACAGTTGGGGCACAGGGGACCCCCACAGCCCCTGCTTTGGGTCAGGGGCTGGAGGGCAAGACCAGAGTGGCAGTGACTCCCCAGGGGCACAGCCCTCCCCTCCCCGCACACGTGGGGGCTGGCAGGGCTTTATCGGGGCTTCTGAGCGTGCTGGAAAAACACTCGGGCCACCGAGCAACAGGCTAAAAGTGGCCGGGTCAGGGCGAGCAGCTGCCGGGGCCGTGCCGGGAGGGCTGTGCTCCCACCCCGCCGCATCCGCCCCGACGTGCTCGGAGCGACAACACGAGATTACATTGCAGCAGGCTGGGGGCTGGCATGTGGAGCGAGCCAGAAATAAAACTGTTTGTGTAGCAACTGAAAACACAGCAACAGCAGCTAGGTGAGATGTAACTCTCTTTTTTTTCCTTCTTCTTTTTTCTTCTTTCTTTTTTTTTTTTTTGTGTTTGGTAGGAAGAGATGTGTTCACCCTTTAAAGGGGTTTTTGCTTGGGATGTGAGCTCCCCGTGGCTGCAGGATGTTCCCATGCAGGTCTGGGACTCCTTGGCACCAGCAGCATCTTCATTGCCCTTTCATGTACCACAGGCTTTTGGATGCTGGTGTGCACGGAGAAATGCTGGATGCAACACAAAATGGACATAGCAGAATGCAGGTACAAGCTTGAACCTGGTGTATCCCAATATTCAGAAGACATCTCCTTGTAGTCCCTTTCCAGCTGTTATTGCACCTTATGGATCAGAAAAGGGAGTTAGAAACGACTTGGGGTTCTTCACATGGACTCAGGCTCGGGATTCAGGACTGTGCCAACACACCCCTGCAGAGGCAGGATCTGGGTGAACAGAGGAAGCTCCAGGGCTGGCAGACAGAAAATAAGGAGAATGGCCTGATAAATGAGTCCAAACAAGTTATAGAGAAAATAAGAAAAAGAACTGTCCTGTAATTATAGAGGAAAGGACAAGGTCACCCCATGGCTGTGCCAGAGCAAGGACAAACCTCCCACCTGCCACGCCTGCCATCCCTCCTGCTGGCAGTGCTTAATCCCTCAGCAGTGCCACGTAGGAAGAACTCTGCAAATGGCATCAGGAAGGACAGAGACAGGGAAAGGACGAGGGGGACACGCCTGAAATGGGGCCCACCAAAAGCTGCATTTGTTGTGGCCCTGTGGGGAGGTAAAACATCTTCCTGTAACGCTGCCAGTTCATAGAAAGGGCCATGGAACGAGATCAGAACCTGAGAAAGCAGCTCATAAAGGCAAATTTATCCTCTGTGTGTAACTGGACCCAACGGTGTGGATGATGCAGGGAGCTCTGGGTTTAATTTAATAGGGAAAAAAAATCATCAAAGAATATTTATAAAGGTTTGTGTCATTCTTGTGCGTTTCCCATCACATGGGGATGTGTCAAAGGATCATGCTTAGTCCTGCAAGTGCTGAAGAGGGGTCTGGAAATAGTTATAGCAAAGCACATGATCCACTAGACCAGGGAAAAGAAGAAGAAAATCCAGCCTGGAGGTCCTGGCTTTCTCTTACACCCCCTGCCACCTTATTCCTTCTCCTAAAGGCACCACCAGTGCCCCAGGAGTGGGAAACAAGATGATGAGGGAGGTAAAATGCTGCAGCACATGGAACTGCAGCCGGAGAGTGTCACTGAGCCCTCGGTGGCAGCTCAGCTCCACACAACTGTCGCTGCAAAAACATCCTGAATCAGCACCAGCTGGCTGGAAAATAAAAGCTGGGCTGTTTGCTCCCCTCTTGCACCTCCCAAAATAACCAGCAGCTTCCCTACACTCACCCCCCTCCCAGCCACAAACACTCCCACCTTCCCCAGCAATCAGTGACCAGCGGGAGCCACAGCCACGTCCTCCCTCACCCTCTCTGTGCCCCTACAAATGACCTACAAAGGGGCATTTCTGAAGATTACCAGGGTATACATGTCTGGAAAGGGTTGGAAAACACAGCTGCCCCCTCCCAGTGCCCGGGGTGCCAGGCAGAGCCTGTGAGGTGCTGCGAGACATCTCCAGCAAAGAGACAAAATCATCTTATACCACCCCCGTTGTTTCCACGTGTATCTCCATCTAAAGAAGAAATAGAGCATAAAAAGGTGGGCAGCACATTTCTTCAGGCACCTTCTGAAGGCCAAGGAGCTGCAGGAGCCCTGAGGGCTGCCCACCTCCAGCTCCTTTCTGTCCCAGGTCAGGCAGGGGCCGGCAGCACTGAGATCAAACAGTGCCAAAGGCTGAGCTCTGCACAGGGAACAGCAGTGAAGGGAATTGTGCAGGGGATGTACAGGGGATCTGCAGCTCATGTCTCAGAGATTCAGCCTCAGACAAAACAAATTACCCCTCTCTGCTCGCCTGCACACATTTATTCTGTGCTCGTGGCTTTGAGAGAGGAGATCTGGTGTGAATTACTCGCACGACCTTTCCTGTTTGATGACTTTACAGCTGGCTGCACACACCTCAGACGTAATTTCATTTATGCCATCCATCATTAACACCTGCTGGGGAGACTGGCAGCTCTTATCAGTGACGTTACTGGTGCTGCTGTCACCCAGGGCTGTGACAGTGGCAGGACAGAGCATGGGCTGGGGAGGGATCACTGCACTCACAGCCCTGGGCAGCACATGGATGAGGGCCTTGGGCATTATCAGTCAGACCTGTGATAATATGGAGTAAAATCCTCCTGTTGTCCTCCCCTTCTCATCCTTCACCCACGTCAGAATGAGCTCTCAGGCTCCTGCTGAGCGTGGCAAGGTGGAAATAATTTTTCCAGCTCTTTTTCTTGCCCTACAAGATCACCCTCCACACGGCTGCCCTTGAAGGCCACCAGCTGAACTCCACTCTCCCAGCAACTTCTTGGTTATGATGATTTGCATTTCCACATCCACAGCAGCCAAAAAACCACCCAGGGCAAGACCTGGCTGCATTATTTCTCATCTGGAGATCCCCTTGCTCACAGTCCCCTTCCCTAACACACCACATCCAACGTGTTCTCACAATGCAATCGGAACTGTGAAGAAATTCATATTAAATCCAACCTGGTTTATGTCACTAGTCTGTACAAGAGCCTCCAACAGTGCATTCTGTGGGCTAATCAGGCATGGGGTTTATTGCTTTCAATCCCTTCTCAGCTATGCTTAATTACACTTAATTATAATAATCATGGTCTCTGCCTTCCTACCTACAACCCACTTGCCCAGGAAAACAGTCTTCTCCAATAGGCCTCTCTGCTTGTAAAGCCAAATTCCAGAGCTTCCCAGCGGGAGGAATGCAACCCCTTACATGGCTCCTCTGCTCAGAGAGCCCGGGGCTGCCTCTCCTCATCTTTAGAAAGCTCCTCTCAGCGGTGAAGAATGGACAGACTTAATTCGGGCAACTATTCCAGCCCCGCAGACAAAGGGAACAAGCCGAAGGCCACTTAAGGAGCAATTATTTAAATCCCCCTTGCGAGAGCTGAGGGAAGAGCTGCGGAGCGCTCCTGCCAGCAATCCCGTGTCCCTGCAGCTCCTGAGAGCCCGATCCCAAACTCTCCTCGGACTCCTTATAAGTTCAGTGTTCAGAGGTGCCTCGGAGCACAGCTGTCTGCATCTGCACCCAGTGGATCCCTGCACATCCATCATTCCTGAATAAACGGGGAGGGAGGAATTGGGACCGCGGAAAAAAAACATTTGGGGCACATCACGTGTGCTTTGCTCAAGGATCTCACACTCAAAATTCAAGGGAAGAGAGAGCAATCTTTCAGAGGAAAAGGCATCCCTGAGCATCTGTGCTGTCCTAAAAGTGTTTGGAAAGCCCATTAAGGCTAATTTGACAAGAGGAAAGAAAACAACCCCAAAGCTGCCTACCACTCACTCATCGCCTGTGCCACAAAGAACTGAGTTTATAAAAAGGATTAGATGAATCATACCAAGACTGGCACTACTAGTTTGCTTGCTGATGCTTAAAGAAAAAGGAATTACAGGCAAAATTCACCCCTTTGGTTCACACAGCCTCGAGCCACACACTGACCCACACTAAGGTCTCCTCTGGCAACACCCTGCATGGGGTGAGTCCAGGCACCAGCAGTCCTTTATACCATTAGTTACTAGAAGATACATGCAAAGTTTTCAGCCTGGTAATTTTGAGGCCCTTTGGAATGGCCTCAGGAACCTCCTGGCCCTTACTTTCAGAAAAATCAGCTCCCTTTGAAAACATATGAAGCAGAAAACCCCAAATCTGAAGCTCCCAAACAAGACACCACTGAAGAGTCTTGGCATCCAGGTACTAACTACATAGGCAGCTTAAAAAAAAAGCCCTCAGTCCGTGTCTTGAAGGAGGAAAAAATTAAATGGGACAAATTTGTGCTATGCAACAACTCGCTGGACTGATGTGGCTGCTTTTTAAAGCACTTTGTGCTAAATGAGTCTGGAACAGCATCAGCCTCTCAGCAGGCAAAAGTTAAACCCAATGAACCAAAGGAATATTGCTAAATGCAAGTAAATCTCTTCTTCTTCTGCCTGTCAAAATGATTCAAGAGTCTCCTGATTAATTTTTCCATCAAGAAATCACATTAATTAACCAGAGAATGGTTTGGGTTGGAAAGGATCTTAAAGCTCATCTCATTCCACCCCCTGCCATGGGCAGGGACACCTTCCACTAGCCCAGGTTGCTCCAACCTGGCCTTGGACACTTCCAGGGATGGGGCAGCCACAACTTCTCTGGGCAACCTGTGCCAGGGCCTCTCCACCCTCACAGGGAAGGAATTTCTTCCCAATATCCCATCTAACTTTCCCCTTTTTCAGTTTGAAGCCACTCCCCCTTGTCCTGCCACTATAATAACAGTTGGAATACACCACAAGTGACAACAGGCCAGATTCCAGGCTTCTGCCCCACGCTCTGGATCTTTGTGCTGGATGTTTTTACATCAACATCCCAGCAGAATTTAACCAGGCAGAACGATGTGAACACAGCTTTGGGATCGGATTCCCGGCTCCTTAGCTGGCACCAAAGAGTATTTCCCCTCCCAGGGCACTGTGCAGCTCAGACAGCAGAATTTGGGATACAATACCTTATCATGTTACATCAACAAGCATTACAGCATGGGAGATAAGCTTATTTTTTTAAACTGAGGTGCTGTGCCTGAGAAAATGGCACTCAGTCATGCAAAGTGACACTGACTGTCCCATGGGCTCAGACTGAACACAGAGCTACACACACACACATATATATATATATAAACCATAAACATCTAAATGTCTGCATACAGATATATATATATATATATATATATATATTTACTGTTTTCAGGTTGCAAACTTTTTAAAAATCAAGTATTTTCCATAAACATCTAAATGTCTGCATACATATATATATATATATATTGTTTTCAGGTTGCAAACTTTTTAAAAATTAAGTATTTTCCATAAAAATCTAAATGTTTGCATATATATACATTTCTACTGTTTTCAGGTAGCAAACTTTTTAAAAATCAAGTATTTTGCATAAACATCTAAATGTCTGCATACATATATATATATATAACATATATATATATACTGTTTTCAGGTTGCAAACATTTTAAAAATCAGATGCTTTCCATTCACTCATATTAAAACAAGTTAAAAAAAAAAATCACTCGGTGCTGTCTGCAAACTCTCTGTGTGTAACACACATCGTTTAATCACACAGGTCGTAGCTCCAGACCTTTTTACTGCAGCATGATTTCATCTTCAAACCATCCCAATATCCACTTGTGTACAGTAGGTTACCCATTTATAGGTTTCTAATAAAAGCAAATCTTCCCTAAGTGGCTATTACTGGATTTCTCCTTTCAGCCCGGGGGATAAGCGGGATTCTGGGCTTTAAAAAGCTCTCCAGTGGGCTGAATAAGAAAGTGTGACACTGGAGAATGTCATGGCAAAACTCTGGTGGGTTCTAATTAAAGCCCCGTTAACGAGAGGAACATTTGTCACACCAGGGCACTCGTCACGTTTAGCACAGACACGCTGAAAGCATCTACTCACAGAGTGAAAATTTTCTCTCCTCTCTAGTCCAGATGCCACAGGAGGTGGTGTCTGGCAGCACAAGGTAAGTCCCACCAGCTGGAAATCATTAATACCTTTTTTCCCCCCTCTTTTTAATCAAGGACTTTTAGGAATTTGCACACTCTGTCGCTAAAGAAAATTACGGATTTATTTTCTTCTAAAAACGACCCGAAATACAACTTTAGGAAATCAATGTTACATTGAGATACATGGTTTGAGACTGACTTACTTCCAAAATGTTATACTCACGTGCACCTTCAATGCTTTCCAACATTCCCCACCATCTTACACCTCATCACAGTATTTATAATAAAAAGGCTAACCTGTGAATTCTGTAGACATTTAGTGTGAACATCTGCAACGCATAAGAAACCCTGGATGGTCATTTGATGGAGACAGATGTTGGCTGGTAAAGTCCTAAGGCACAGAGCTGTGTGTAGGGGTCTCTTGTACAACCCACTGAGCCCCTCTGCAAGGATTTATTTGGATTAAAGTCCCTGCTCCCTCTGAGTCCAGGACAATTTTCGCCTCCCCACGGCTGCTCTGGGGAGCCACGGGTTTCACACAGGACACTGGGAGTTGCTGGAAGGGACCAGTGGCATTTCAGAACATCAGGGCTCTCTAGTGGGATGTAGGAAGTGTACACATTTCCCAAAACCTTTGTTAAATTAATAAAAAAGTATTGATCAGGTGGTGTCTGCGACCTTCTGGCTCTCACAACTCCCCGACAGGACGGGGAACCCGGGGAGGGTCGGGCTCTGCTCCCAGGGAACAAGGGACAGGAGGAGAGGGAACGGCCTCAAACTGTGCCAGGGGAGGGTCAGGTTGGACATCAGGAGGAATTTCTTCATGGAAAGGGTGGTCAGGCCTTGGAAGGGGCTGCCCAGGGAGGTTTGGAGTCCCCACCCCTGGAGGTGTCCAAGGAAGGCCTGGACGTGGCCCTCAGTGCTCTGGGCTGGGGGACAAGGTGGGGATGGGGCACAGGGTGGGCTCGATGACCTTGGAAGTCTTTTCCAACCCAAATGATCCTGTGACTCTGTGAAGCATCAGGATAAAAACACAAAGCCCAATTTCCCAAACTGCCAGGTAGCCACACTCCCAAGTGCTCAACACGTGCAAAAGCCACAGGTTTTTTCATTGAAGTCTCTGAGCCCAGTTTGTTTTGAACCTCAGCTGGGTGCTGCACACAAGTCCCACAGATCTTTCCATATTATTTTGCCTCTCCACTTCCACAAGGGCATTAAACTTCAGCAGGCAGGGGATTTGTATCAATCATTTCAGCAGAGATCTCTGGGTGCAGCATCAGCCTTTTGCTTGTGTGCCTGGGATTAGCAAGACATTGCTGAGATCATCATGTATAGGTTTCACAGCCAGAACAGCTATTACCATTAAACAAGAAAAAAAAAAAACCAAAAAACAACAAGAAGAGCTGCAGCCTGCAGTGAACAACCCTTTAAAAAAGACCCTGGGTTTGTTTCAGAGGTGGTTTTAAAGAGGCTGATAACTGCAAAGAACCTCTACTGATAAACTGCTGCTTGAGAAGTTTTCAGCTGCATTAAATCCTAACAGGTAAAAAAAAGATTGTAAGCAACACACTCACTCCTTCACAAAAGTCACATTAAATCTTCACAATTAGTCTGCTGTGAATTTTTAGGTCCCTGGACAACCAGGATTCCCATTCAAGCTGGCTGGGAAGGATAAAAACCACCAGTGAGGAGTGTCTGTTGTACCCAGAAGATCTCTAGAATCGGGTCACTGCTGTCAAACAAACCCCACATTGAGCAGCTGCTGTGACTGAGACCAAGCCTGCAAAGAACTAAACCCAGCCTGGGTGGGTGTTCCACAGGAAGAATTCCTCACTGTCCCCACTGAATTCCAATAAAAACAGGCCTCTCCCTGGCCATGTGGACAGGCAGGTACTATTTGGACCCTGTGTATCTGTCAGATGTGATGCTCATGCCCTGTCTCTCTTTTATATAAAAATATTCCTAAGCCAAACAGCTCAAACTGCAGACAAAAACCAGTGTGTTATTCACACCACAGAGGCTAACGGGGCAGTAAAACTTTATAAGCAACATCTGAAAACAAATTTGGGTGACTTTTAGAAATGCAATGCCTGTTTTGCTGCAAACTCAGACAGTCTGCATGTTTTGTGCTAACTTCCAAGAAGAACATGACTGAAATTCCAGTGCTGGCACATCAACAAACCTGCAAAGCAAAGCTACCACAAAAATAATAGTTGTTCTCTTAATCTATTTTGACAAGTTTAATTTTAGACCACTTTCAACACTCTTAGCAGTAGCACAGCTCATGAAAATGACGGACACTGGTGATTTTAGACCTCACCAACGTTTAGCTCTCCAAAAAAACAAGTGTGACTTTGAGGTTTGACCATATCTGGTGAGCACAGACACTGTGACTGTGGTCATCCTTGATAAATGACAGCCCAGTGACACAGCCTGTGGTCCCACCCTCCACCAACTCACAGGGAATTCAACAAGTCCAGTATCACAGGGACAATTCCTCACCTCTCTCCCAAATTATTAGCTCACCTAGAGGGCTCTCCCAGTTTGGAATAGTGGCACACAATTCAGTGAAAGCAAGTGCTTTATGAAGGAAGTGGGGATTAGGAATTGGAAACAAGACCCCAGTATTCTCAGCTATGTTCCCTGGGTTAGGAAAAAGCCCTTTCCAACCCAGCAAATATCTGCTGAGGCTGCTTCCTCTTCCTTCTCACCTGTATAGACAAGACACTGAACCATGTGTCTGATTTTCAAATATAGTAGTCCCAAGTAAGTGAGACTCAGTCTTAAACACAACCCACAACAGGCACCTCGTGCAGTCAGGGCGTGCTGAGCACAATTTCTAGATAAAAAGCCATGGTTTTGCCAGCTAATTACTTTATCTGCAGCTTTACAGCACCAGTCTTAAGCAAGATTACTGTGTGTGCACAGAGCTGCCACGTTAGGGGTTACCTCAGAGTCACTTCTTCCCAGAAGTCACAGGAGAATTATTACTCTGCATGTGGCATTTTATAGACAAAATGGTTTAGAAGCAGGACACTGCTGTGTGTTCCTAAGAGATCTGATTGTACAGCTCCCAGCACACCAACACCCTGCTCCTTCTGCCAGGCTCCATCACCACCATCCCCTCCTGGCCTCTATATAAACTGCTTTTAGGCATCTTTCCTACCAAGTTTTGCTCCTGAAAGGTTCATTTCTCCTCACCCACCAGGTATATTTTGTGTAAAAAAAAAAAAAAAGGGCAGAGGAAGAAGAATAATATTTCTGGTTTCTGAAAATGTGCCAAAATCTATTAGAGATTCTACTAAAAATCGATGGTGTCTTCTGCCACTTCCCCACAAAACCCACTTCCCTGGTTCTCCATTCAAATAAAACTTCACTCAGCCAAGCAAAATAAAAAATACCAGCCATGTGTTATGAGGAAGTGACCCATGAACATGCCATACATGCTGGTAGCTGCACAGATAAAAGCTAGACTGTTATTTTAATGTTATTACTAAGCTTATTGAATTGACACTTGGGAAACAAAACATCTCAGAAAAGCTACGTACACAAGAACCTCAATTTCAACTCCTGGGAACCTCAGTTTAAAGCCCTGGGAAGTTTGGAGCTTTGGCTCTGTCTTTTTGCCTTTTTTTTCTAAAGGCCTCCACCCAGCATTTCCCCAGTGCTAAATTAACCCCAGAGAGGACAGAATGCAGCCCCATCTCCTCAGAGAGGGAAGGTCTCCTCCTGGACATCTTAAAAATCACCCTGACAACTCCTCTGATTGCATTCTCAGAGTCTCCTTGTTTTAACATTCAAAACCTGCTACAGAGAAAAGCCATTCAGTTTAAAACCTCCTGTTCATAAAAGCTCTGAACTGCATTTAAAATTGTGTTCACACACCTGGCAAGGGATCAGATGATTTTGGAAATGGACTCGGGCCATGAGGCTGCAAGAATGAACCACCCCAACAAGCTGTGCCGTTGTCATGACAGGTCACACCACCCTGTCATGTTCTTGGAAGATAAAGGCAGAAGAAATACAAGCTCATGGATTTCAAGAAAGAGAAAATGTGTAGGCACCCAAAGGCCTGAAGGAACACAATTAAAAATAACACAGCTCTCCCCATAAAATATTTTCATTTGGATCCACCAGTTCTTGCACCTTATCAGTCTTTCCTGGTTATGTTTTCACAGATTTTTTTTTTTTTTTAGATTTCAGAGCACACTTCCAATTTTTACATTGGTGTTTTCCCCCACCCCCTCATTTTCTAGTCACAATCCCAGGCCTTAAAAACTTTTACTTGTCTGACAGGAGTGGCATGTTTGCATTTTATTAAAAGAGCTTCACGTAATTCAATGGAATTCACTCTACACAAAAAAGATAACTTTTTTTTAAAATGACCAAAATTTCAAACATCTATATAAACCAGCTCTTAAAAGTTCAACATTTTTGTTTTAGGAACAACACAGGAAAAATGAAGACACACACCTGGCAGAACTGATGATTGAAATTTGAGCTCCAAAGAAACATAATTGCATCATTAGCCCTGAACAAACTGGCTCACACTTGTGAGGGACCAGGCCTGATCTGGAATTCTTGTGATGGACCAGGCCTGACCTCGAATTCCCCTACAATTCCCACAGACTTTTATGGGAAATGGCAAGTGTTACAGAAATTCATAGTTTTATTTAGCTATATCTTGTGTTTCGTGGCATTTCTAGGCTCCTTTGAAATTTTATCATCTAAGTGTTTTCTTTTCCAACAACAAATTCCTTTTTTGGTATCTACATCCCACGGCATTTTTTTTAAAATCTCAGGATAGATAAGGGAAAAACAGTGCAGAGAAATAAAATCCTTAAAACTTAAGCAATTTGCAAGTTCCTAATGCATTGCATTAATGCACTTGTGCTTTTGACAAGAGATGTAAAAACTTCCCCCAGAATAAAAAGAGTTCAGTTGGAGATAACTGAAAATACGTATTTGAAATCAAGTTCCCCTTCTGTCTTAAGCAAAAGAGTCTGTTAAACCATGATAAGAAATAGTTTGATTTCTAAAACAACATTTTTAAACAGCACATCTGCCACGTTGTCCTTGTACCCACCAGCTGAGCTGACCTCCCCAGGAATGGAAAACCCCCACGGTGTGAGTGAAGCAACTGGATAAAAGTTAGCCCTTGAAATGTGAACATTTTGACTGATCTCTGAAAATTCAAGATGTAGCCTCTAACAAAAAGTAACTCCATTAAAAACCTCTGCATTTAATTTCCTTGCACATCGTGAACAGACAGTTTAGAACACGAGGGGCGTGTTCCGGAAATCCAGCATTCCCCACTAGCTGACCAGTTTGGGGAGCACGGAACAGAGAGGAATATTGCTACCAGAGTCAGATCCTAAGTTAGCCCTCAGCTTGTTGGCTCCTGCCACCACAGAAGGCAGCCTGGAACCCGTCCCTTGGAAAGAACTTGTGTAGCTGGGGATCCTTCTGCTGGTGGTTCTATCCAAAGGGGGCGGTTTGGGCACTCGTTTACAAATCCAAGGGTGCCGCAGGGCCTGGCCGGGAGTCATGCGTGCGGCAGGATCCCAGCTGAGGCATTCCTTCAGGAAGTCTATAAACAAGGGGTCATCACAGCCCTTCAGGGCTGTCACCCAGTCCTTGTTCCCTGGAGCTTCCCGAACTTTCCCCCGGCGTGAGCGGCTCCCGTTCAGGGTCACTTTGCCGTCCGCGTGCGTCGTCACGGTGCAGTAGCGAGGGTGACCCTTGGAGTTGATGAAGTTCTTGGCTCGCTTGGACTGATCCAAAAGCTTCTGGGGTGGCATTCCAAGAAGTTCCATCATGCAGGCCAGCTGGTCTGCCTCGTCCTCTCCAGGAAAAAGAGGGTACCCAGTCAAAAGCTCCACCAGGATACAGCCAAAACTCCACATGTCTATGGGCAACCCATAGCGGCTTCCCAGGATCACCTCTGGCGCCCGATAGAATCGAGACTGGATGTACGTGTAGACTCTTTGGTGCTCAAAACAGCTGGACCCAAAATCTATAACCTTGATTGCACTCCTCCCGTACTGTTTTAGGAGGATGTTTTCTGGCTTCAAGTCACAGTGGATGATTCTGTTCCTATAAAGAGCAGCCAAACACTGCAGGATCGAGTGAGCGAACTTCCGCACCAGCTGGAGACCGAAGCCCTGAAACTTATTCTTTTTAATCAGCTCATACAGGTTCACACTCAAGAGCTCGAAGGTCATACAGATGTGGTTCCTAAAGGTGAAGCTTTCCAGCATGTGAATGACATTCATAGTGTCTGTTTTATCCTGCTTCTTCAGGTGCTCCAGGATCCGGATTTCCTCCGCCGCTTGGCGATGGAACCTCTTCTCGTTGCGAACCATCTTTAAGGCCAAGTGTTGGTGGAGTTTGTGATCGTAGACTTTGGCAACTTGTCCAAAACTGCCCTTGCCAATGATTTTGAGCACTTCATACCTGTAGGCAAGGTGGTCATGGGGCACGTGGATGTAGCTGCCTTGGTCGTCGTCATAGCCACCGTTGTTGGGGCCGCCGATGACTCCTTGTCTCTTTTTTGCAGCTGGACCCACAAAGTAAATCTCAGAAAAATTAAATATCTCTTGCTGCTCATAAGCAGATAACTGGTGCCTGTACTGTTTGACAGCCTGCTCTGGAGCTTGGGAAAGACATCTCAGTGCTCTGCCACCAGTTCTAGAAGAGCTTACGTTGTCTACGATTTTATCTTTTGACAAGGAAGGGAGAGGTCTTTCTAAACCAGAAACTCCTGCACACTGAAGAGAACTGTTCCTTTTGTTGCCAGAGTCCTCAAATAACTGCTCCACTTTGACCTGATTTCCAGGCAGAGACTGATCCTTCATCATGAGTTTGTTGATGGAAACCTACACACAGAAGAAAAAAAGGACTTTAGTTTATCTTTTAAAGCACAGACTAAGAATGAAAGCAATACCAACATAAAACAAAATCACTAACACCAACGGCTTTGGCATTTATTAGGAACAAATATAAAATGCTGGATTAAATTACATTACAAGTAGAGTTATAAAAAGGTACACAAAGAGAAAGCAACTCACTGAAACAGCACTTGCACGGACGCAACGTGCTTTTAAATCCATAAAGGGAAACCCTAGAGAGCCAAACACTCAAAAAGGACACAATACCTATCTCTAGTCAGCAAACTGCCAGGGAGCAGCTATGTTTAGCTTTAAACGTGGGTGCAGCAACACAACCAACGACAGATGCAACTTGCACCTGTCTGGAACACGCAACGTAACGTGAACGTGCCGAGAAGTGGCAGGAATATCACACAGACAAGTTGCCAAAGGAAGACAAAGAAACCCCCAGCAGGTGACATATGGCTGGTGTGCCCCAGCTGGGAGAGGAGCAGAAGGATGACAGGGCAAGACAAGGTAAACCATCCTTAAAAAAAAAACAACTAACAAACATGTTTTTTCTTTGAAGGGCAAAACATTGTTGTATCCATTGTATGGCAGAATCATAAAAATCCTGAGCTGGAAGGGACCCACAGGGATCATCCAGTCCAACCCCTGGCCCTGCACAGACACCCCAAAATCCCACCCTGTGCCTGAGAGCGTTGTCCAAACCCTCCTTGAGCTCTGGCAGCCTTGGGGCTGTGCCCACTGCCCTGGGGAGCCTGGTTAGTGCCCAACCACCCTCTGGGGGAAGAACCTTTTCCTGAGATCCAACCTAACCCTGCCCTGACACAGCTCCAGCCGCTCCCTTGGGTCCTGTCTGGTCACCACAGAGAAGAGAGAGCTGCACAACTATCTTAAGACAGACTTAGAAGCTTTGAGAATATCTCCTACTCCCACTCAGCTGACAGCAGGCCCTAACCACTGCCTCTCACTAAAATATTTACATGTGAAACGAACCCACAGAAGGTGAGAAAAACACTGTGAAATGTTTCAAGTTTGTCATTTTTGCAGTTTAGTAAATGCTGCACTCCCCAGAGGTCAGTTCCCTACTAGCACAGCAGTTATTCCCTTTTCTGCTCACTGACACCCCATGCTGATGGACAGCACAGAGGTGTTGTCTCATCCCATGCAGCCCTGAGGAAGCCCTGACTTGCAGTGGCAACATCTGTTTTCCATTTTGTCCTTTAATCTAAAAATAAAGATCTCAGACACATGCCAAACCGAATCCCTGAAAACCAAAATAACTATACAGGAATCAAACAAAAAATATAAATAAACCTGTAGCCCCACAGCAATAAAACCAAATTCCTTTTTAGTTACATCCAGTCCAACATCTTGGCTTGGTCAGTAAATAAGGGAAGTGAATGTTCTCGCCAAAAACAACTACACACATCTCTTAAAAGGGTCTGTTTGTTGGTGCTGCCTTCAAATGTTAATTCTTGCTCACCAGCCCCCAAAAATGGGCATTTCCTGCAGAAGTCAGTGCTTATCGATGGTGAGGAGGGGCCATTGGATATATCCTACTCAGTTCCAGTCCTCTGGGTCCTATCAACCCAAAAATGCAGTGTACTGGGAGAGACACGCCTTTGCAGAGAGTCTGAAGCAAAAACAACAAAGCCCAGCCCTGGTAACTCCAAATAAACGCCTTTTTCTTGGAGCCTGGCTGAACCTCTGAGATAAGAATGACATTTTTTTTCAGAGCTGGCTAAAAGACTATCCAGTCCAGCAGACCCAAACAGTAAGTTTACAAATAAACAGAAAATATAAACACAGAATTAGGTTCACATTTGTTTTAATATTCTCCGTTCAGGAGCAACAGCAACTCTGCTCATGCTGCTGTTCATAGGAAACATTCCGTACCTTTGAATCCCTAAATAACCAAGGAATTCATTATTCCATTTATCCTGGAACGATTTCTTAATGAAGGAACCTTGGCTTTGGATTTCAAACCTGACTCAACAGTAGTAAGGTCTCAATTTTCATTCTTAGAGGACTCCCAAAATCATTTGCCACGTGATGGTGAGACACAAATATAGATCCATCTTCACTTGAACTCAGAAGAGCTGCACTCAAAGTCACACGACTTCTGGGCAACACCAGCTTTATTTTACAAACCACAGCTTTTGTTTTATTGGTAAAGCACTACCAGCAGGCAAGAAATAAGGCTGACAACAACTCAAACTCTCACTTACAAAACTTCATTTTCATTGACAAGGAAACAGCCCAATTCCTACACAACTGGCTTTGCAAAAGTGCATCAGATATTTTCTGAACACTGAATTAAACAGGCTGAATTCAACCCATGTATTCTCCAAGCAGAGAGACTTATGTTCTCCTACAGCTCAGCTGAAGGAATGGGCAGCTGCAGTCACCAGGACTCAATTCTCATGTAACATTACATCCTAACAGAAAAATCTTGCCAGGAAACTAAATATCACTTAAATCCAGATGCTTCCCCATTAAAATTGAGTATCACCCTTGCATGCTGTGCCTCAGTTCCTGCTTGCATGATACCACTGAGGTTGTATTTTATTTATGTATCATCATGCAAAATTGGGCATGTTATAATCCTTAATCTTGCCTTGGGAAGTTAATAGGCTTCAGGGTCAAAATATAGATGAAGATAAGAAACACCAGTCAACCAAACTACTCCTGGAGTTATACTTGTATTTAACTGGAGAGTTCCATTCTATTGACTTTTGTTCAGTAATGAACAACTGAAGTTACACTACAACTTAAAACACTGCAATGTTTCCATACCCCTGCAAACAAAAAAAACCCAACCAACTACTCTTCAAACTTTCCTGCTCAACAAAACTCTAAATTTCTTCTGCTCTCCCTCAACATTGCCAAAAGGGAAGACACAGACCCATGCCTGAGTTTGCACAGACCAAATTAATGACTAATACCTGTTACCATAAAATCCCACAAGGTGATGATTTCCAAATGCATCTTACTCAGGGACATGTCTATTTTCACTTTTCAGAGAGTGAGACTTTTTTAAGCTCAAGCTCCTTCCCTTCTGCCAGAACTGAACAAGAGCCAAAACACATTAAAAACCCATCTAAAAGACAGATCAGTGTACAAAAGTACAGCTAAACATGACCACTAGTGCTCAGCTGAATCAATTCAAGGAAAGATCTCCCAACTCCACAACTGCTGAGGGAACACAGCCCTTGTGAAGCAGCCTGTTAACACCTTCAGTCCATAAAGAGCTATTTTGGTAGCAGACGAAGTGACAGATAATGCCCAAGTTTTCAGAGGAGAAAGATACTTTTGTGAGATGGTTGGCAGCCATGCAAACCCACACTGCTCCTTCTGCTGTTCCTAAGTACTTATCCGTTGGAATTTTTATGAAGGAAACTAAAATGGAAACGTGCAGGAGGTAAAGCAAAGTGTGTGTGGATTTACTTATCAGTACAAGGTGACACGGCAGAACACTTCAACCCTTTGTAAAGTGACTTTTTTGATTAAAACACAAGCTGAGGACACTCAGATGGGATTCCTGAGGCTGCCAGCAAGTTCTACAGCGAACACAGCACATCCTTTTTATGCTTAGTGAACACAATAACGTTAATAAACTACTACAAAGCTGCAAAATTCCACTTTTTTTTGTCTATAGGGAGATATCTCACTCCTGGATAGTTCTCACTGCCACACAACACAACGTGAAGACAAAGATGACTTTGAAATACTCACTTGAGGTCTTGGAAGGGCAGAAGGTCCAGAGGCGCTGCGTTCTTCATTTGAAGGCTCTTGGTATCTTAAATCATCTATCCTCATATAGGAATCATATAATCCATCTCCAAACCTGCCTGGAAATGTCCCATACACAAACCAGTTAGTCACAACCACTCACATTGATAAGAGACAGAGTCAAAACGCTGACATTTACCTCCCTTACCACCTTTTAATCTGTAAAATCATCGATTCTCATTCATTCATTAAACGATCCTCCAAATTTAACTCTATTTTAATACCACGACAGAGCGAGAAGCTCTTGGGGAATCTCGATGTGCGACAGACACTTTTCAATTCAGAGCTCCTCTTTTGTTAATCAAGTTCTGCACTGCGAACGCATCCTTGAGAAGCCCTGAAAGCACCACGCTGCCTGCAGAGACATTAAAACCACCACGCTGCCTTCAGAAACACTAAAACCACCACGCTCCGCGTTTTGCCCATTTTAAGCAGGGTAATCCCAAACGAGCAGAAAACCACTTAAAACCACTTGATAGCGGGCTATCCTTTAAAGCAGGTTATCCTTTTTAAAAAGAAAAAAACGAGATGTGCGAATTACACTTGGGGAGGGGGGGGGAAGGAGGAGAAGGCGAACGGGCGGAACCACGCGGGGTCCCTCCGGCCCGCAGTGCCCCCCTCCCCCGAGCCGCGGGACCCCCTTCCCGCCGCCTCACCCGCTCCGAGCGGCCCCTCCAGCTTCCTGCCGAGCAGCATCGTGTCCGGGGGACCCCGGCCCCGGCCCCATCCCCGGCGGGTCCCGCTGCCCAGCGCCGCCGCCCCGGCCCCGGCCCCGGCCGTTGCCCCGGGAACGGCCCCCGCCCGCCGCCCGCCCGCGCCTGCGCAGCGCGGCCCGGGGCGGGTTTGACTCGCACCCAAATCTGCCGAGTTTCGGCTCTTCCTTCTCTCTCCCCTCTCCCTCTCCCAACCCCTTAAAGCTTCCCTGGTGTAAGATGCGCAGCAAGCCCCCGGGGGTGGTTTGGTTGCGCCGGGGCGGATGCTGGCGGGTGAGGTTCCAAGTGCTGCGCTGTGGGGGTCTCTCGTACGAGGGATTCTTGCGAGAGTTTATTTGGGTTAAAGTCACCGCTCCCCCTGTGAGTCAAGGGCGATGTTTGCTTAATCCGCGGCGGCTCTGAGGAGCCGCGGGTTTCACACACGGTGCGGAATGGGAATCCTGTGTTTCCCATGGGAGTTACAGAACTGGGAGGTAGCAGTGGCGTGTTGCAACATCAGGGCTCTCTTACAAGTGTGTATATGTATGGAGTGTATACAGTTCACCAAACCTTTATTAAAATAATAGAAAAAATCATAGTAAAGTGGTGTGTGTGACCTTCCCACTCTCTACAACTCCCTGACAGGAGGGGGAAGCCGGAGGGGATCGGGCTCTGCTCCCAGGGAAAAAGGGACAGGAGGAAAGACCCTCAAGCTGTGCCAGGGGAGGTTTAGGTTGGATACTTGGGAAAAATTCTCCCTGGAAAGGGTGGTCAGGCCTTGGGAGGGGCTGCCCAGGGCAGTGGTGGAGTCCCCATCCCTGGAGGTGTCCAAGGCAGGACTGGACGTGGCACTGAGTGCTCTGGGCTGGGGGACAAGGTGGGCACCGGGCACAGGGTGGGCTCGGTGATCTTTGAGATCTTTTCCAACCTCCGGTGCCCCTGTGATCCCGTGAAGGCTGTAGCACTGTATCCCTCCTACCCACTCGACGCTCCTTAACCTCGCGCTAGAAATCAATCAATCAATCAATCAATCAATCAATCACTCACTAAGAGCCCAGCAAATCGCAGCGAGAACGGCCCAACTGTTAAGAGCACCTTAGCCAGAAAACAGCTCGGAAGTTTCAGAACAAAACAAAACCCCCACGAATCTCCGAGCAGCCTCCGCATCGCCGCGGGCTCGGGACGTGGGGCTCGCATCACCCCCTTCCTCCCTTCGTGTGGGGGGCTCCGCGGGGGGACGGGGCACCGGGACCCCCTCACGGTGGCCGGGGGAGCCGGGAGGGCCCGGCGGGGGCCGCTCGGGAGTTCGGAGCCGTTTCCAGCCGGACGGTTTGTGGGCGCGGACGGCGCCATGGCGGCCGCCGCGGGCTGAGGGGGACGGGCCCGCCATGTTCGCCAGGGCGTTCCGCGTGAGGGCCAACACCGCCATCAAGGGCTCCGACCGGTGAGTGCCGCGCCGGGACCCCGCCGGGACCCTCCGGGGGACGCGCAGGGAGCGGGCCCGGGCTGGGGGGGCTCGGGAGCTGCGGGCGGCGCTGCCCCAGGGAGTCGCCGCTTTCACCTCCTTGCTCGTGGTTAAACTCCCGGCCGGGGATGGTGCGTTTCGCATGAAGGTGGTGCCGTAATTAAAGCAGGTTTAATTGAGTTGTTACGGCTGGATGAGGCTTCTGTGCTTGTTTGTGCTGGGTTCTTGTACATAAAGGGGCTGCAAGCGAGGTGGAGAGGGGCTTTGGGTGAGGGCATAGAGTGACGGGACAAGGGGGAATGTAAGCTGAAGGAGAGCTGAAGATTTAGATGGGATATTGGGAAGAAATTCCTTCCCTATGAGGGTGGGGAGGCCCTGGCACAGGTTGCCCAGAGAAGCTGTGGCTGCCCCATCCCTGGAAGTGTCCAAGGCCAGGTTGGATGGAGCTTGGAGCAACCTGGGCTAGTGGAAGGTGTCCCTGCCCATGGCAGGAGCTGGAACCAGATGGTCTTTAAGGTCCCTTCCCACCCAAACCATTCCAGGATTCTATAATTCTGCTTTACGTTCCTGAGCAGCGATGCTGGGCTGACTTACTGATGGCTCAGATTCACTTGACAGTTCTGTGAGTGGCCACACAAACCTACTCTGTGCCGGTCATGTAGCCTTAAAATCCAATTAAACACCAATTAAAACTGGGAGACGGGGAAATCTGGCTGCCCCCTGCTCCCCCTGTGGCCATGGGACACTCCCAGGGTTTGTGCTCAGGAGCTCAGAGTAATGAAATCACAGCACAAAACAGAGGCAGAGGCAGCAAGCAGAAGCTGTAAGCAGATGTTTAGGGAAGATATGAGCAAGGCAAGTATATTGGGCCTTTTTTCAGTATTCCTCCACCATGCAGCTACCTCATTTGTAAACCTGGGCACAAATGCCTCAAATTATCATCTGTGAAAAGGTGGGAATCTCAGGAACAACCAGCAAACAATAACTACTGATCTGGGAATTATTTGACAGTCTAGAACAGCTTTGTAACACATTTGTGGTTTCATCATTGCAGGAGAAAGCTACGAAATGATGTTGCAGCAGCTTTTCCCAACTTTAGTGCTGAACAACTGGCTGAGTTTATTCCATACAAGCAAGAGCTCAATGTCATCAAAATATACTGTCACAAAGGGGAGGCCGTCACTGTTTACATGAATCAGAGGAACCCAATACTGTTTGAAGTGGAGAAAGCTCTGTATCCAACAGGTATGGGGAGGGAACTGAAATAATCCTCCCTCTTTATTTAGCTTTCTCCAAAATATTTCCTTAAGTAGTTATCACTGTTGTGTCTGTACACTTCATAATCTTTAGTGCATTTATTCTACCAACATCTTTGCAAAATCCTGGATTCTTGCCATAAAAAGGAAATGGATGTGCTCAGAGGTTGGAAACCAGGAAACAAATCTTTTAAGCCATAATTTAGCTTCTTAGCCCCTTTTCTTCCTTGTCTGCTGGAAGGTGTAATTCCAAGAAGCATGATATCCACTCTCAGGCAACCCTGGAATTGGGCAGTGAATTACTCTAGTATTCTATGCTTTTATTTTTCTCATATGCAGTCTTACCTGTTGCAGTGTCATTTTAGCTCAAAGTGTCTGTGATTGAAGGAAAATAATGCAAAAATTTACCTATAATCTTTATAATAATTCATAAGAACTTGAATTAATTAGCAGTTTGCTTTTCTCCATCACATCTAACAATTATTGTAGGATTATTCTAACTTCAGATTTCTTGATTTTTTTTGAAATTTGGTTCTGTTTTGGGACAGTGTACACTCTGTGGGCCTACCCAGATCTTCTCCCTGCCTTTTCAACATGGCCCCCTGTGCTACAGAAACTTGCAGGAGGAGCAGGTAAGAGAACCAGAACTTTGTGACTTTGCACTGCAAAAAGGAGTTGCCTTCAGGTGTTTTTTTTTTTTGGTCTTATCTTTCCCAGTGGAAAAAATGTACCTGAAACAAGTATAAAGAATTAAGTATCAAAGGTAATTTGTGGTGGTGTGCTAAAAAGAAAAATAAAATAGCTGTAAAAAAAAGATTTATGAATGAAACAAAGTAGGTTAAGCTGTTTAAATGCAGTAACCTGTTCCATGTGGGAGTCTCAGTTTTGGAAATACTTCTCAGGGTGATGAGCAGCTCTGAACTGGGACACAGCTGCCTGTGCCATTGGTCTGTCTCTTTTATAACTTCCCTTGAGCAGCTGAGTTCCTTTGCTCCCACCCTGCTTCCTGTGTTAGTTCTGAGTTGAACTAACTTATCCTGTGGATAAACTCACAGAGGTGAGTTTATATTGGAACCTGCAGTTGCAAGCACTGTCAGGTAAATTGTGGATTGTGCAGGTGAGGTTTGAGTTGAATTCCTGGGCTACTGGCTCTACCACCTCATTATGGATCAAGACTAACAAGAAAGGAGTCTATTTTCTGGAACCTGCTTTGGATGCAGTTCAGCCTCAGGAGAATCAGGTCATTATAAACTTTAAATTGCTGAACTGCTCAAGCAGAAAAAGATTAAATTGTAGCTGCTGCAGCCTTGTTCTGTACCTGGCAGTGTTCACGTAGGAAGAGATGTCTTTTTCCATTACACAGTGTCTAAAGTACAACTCGGGTCCCTTTGTTTGCTTTTGGGAAAATAAAGTGCTTGAATGTGTGGCTGTGATAGACATCTGAGCAAGCCTGGCTGCTGACTTGTAATGACCCAGTTTCTGGGGGGAAAAAAATAAAGCCCTACTAATGGGGGAAGGACGTTGATGAAAGGGCTGTGGGTCATTCATCGCCCATGGCAACCAGGCTACCTCTGGGTAGGATCCAAAGATAAGAAGCTGCCCAGGAGACAATGGCCACAAAGGCAGCGGGAGAGGTAGAGCCACTTTTCAGAAGGGAGGGGAAAGGCATGAGCAGTTCTGCAGACGTGGAGTGGGGGGAGCAGATTTGGGGAGCATTCAGTTACAAAGAGAAGCATATTAGTGCTTTTCCTGATATCTCTTCCATGAATTCCAGTATCTCTCATCTGCCCTGGTTATTGACATAATTTAATGCTACTTACCTGGTCCCATTGAGGTCTTTATGTGGTTTCTGTCCTCAGCAGTGTGGAGCTTTGGTTGCAGTTGCAGAGTTCATTTTAGATTTGCTGAAAGTATTTGTGAGAGTGAAGAGGGGGGAAAACCTTATTGGCTTCTTCAGCATACACATTAAATGTGGGATGCTGAGGAAAAATGGGTGAGATACCTTCAAAAGCAGACCATGGAACACAGGTCAGTGCAAAGAGCTGCTGTGGGGGAGAGCAGGTGCCCTTTACACAGTTTGGGGATGGCATCATGCCATGCCTGCAGCACAGAAAACTGTCCTTTACTCACATCCCAGGGATGGAAAGCTGAAGGAGGCAGGGGTACAGTTTCTGTCCAGATCAGGGAGGAGATGGTGAAGGCATCTTCCTGAGAGTGCACAGCTGAGTGCAGCTGTTGTGTCAGATCCAGGAGGGCTGGGGAGGCACCAGTGGCAAATCTTAGGCAATTTTCTCTTCAGGGAGAGAGCTGCTGGGGTAACCTGCCCCTGGCACAGGGGAGAGGAAATAGTTCCAGACACATCTCCTTGTTCCTTTCTCTTTTCATGTCATTAATAAGGAGTGATGCTCTCTAGGCTGGGGGCTCGTACCTGTCTGTTCAAAACAGTCCCTCAGGCCTGAGCAAGCTCTGCAATTTTTTGGGATGTGCCCAGCACCCTTATGAACTGGATCCCTTACTCCACAGGGAAGAAGTGCTGCCTTACTAGCAGAACTGGAGAATGAGGTTTTCTCTGCCATGTGCTCAGCTGAGAGCAGGCTTGTGTTTCTGCTGAGTAACAGGAGGGAGGGGGTGGAGGAGGTGGGGGCTGAGCCTTTCATTGAGAAATGGATGCTCTTCACTCTTCCCTCAGATCTGATGCTGCCAGGAGTTGTGGTGCCATCTTCTGGCTTCCCTCAAGTGGAGCAGGGCACACTCTGTGCTGTCACCCTCCTGGGAAACAGGTACAGAGGATTCTTTATTTCTCATCCTTTTTAGAAAGCAAAAATGAAAGAAATCAATTTTTATTTTTTTTTTTAAAACAGGAAGTCTCTGGGGTTTTTGAGGAAATCAAAGCAGAATTGTTCCCGTGCATTTGATGCACTGTGGACTTAAAAAATGGAAAATACAGCAGGAAAAAAAATCCACTTATTTTTTTGAGTTAGGATATGTTTGAGCTGAGGTGGACAGCTTTGTAAATTGGTTCTTTTGAACTTGTGAGGGCACAACTGGTAGATTTGTTTTGAAACAGAGCAATTTTTTTAACAAAAGATTCCATTCTACACAGTTTTCTTTTTGTCTGTGAGGAAATTCTGAGTGAGGGAGCAGTGCTAAAGCTGTTGTTTTTCCCCTCACTGCTAATCTCTTTTGGCAGTGCATGCACTTCTGGTAATTTATTAAAATCTGTGACTGCACAACCTTCACTTCATCCCAGCTGCACGTATCCTTGGGATTCTTTGGAAGACCTTGCACAGCAGAAAGATAACCATAAACCACACAGATGCTTAAAAAAAAACAGGTTCTAAAGAGCAAGGATGTTGTAAAAGAAATTCAGTGTATCCCAGTGGCACAGCCTGTCCAACAGCACAGTGTTTGTGGTCCTGCTCTAACACTCCCTTCTTTTCCCAGAGCTCCAGTGGCAGTTGCAGTTGCCACCATGTCCACTGCACAAATGCTGGCTGCTGGAATGAAAGGGAAAGGTTTTACTGTGCTGCACACTCACCTGGATCACCTCTGGTGGGTACCTTGCCAGGCCTTTGGGAGAATGGGTAACAAGTCTCACTGTTCACTAAAATCAAAATCTGTGCCCCAGTAAGACTGGTCAGGTCAACTTATTGAGTTATTTGGGTACAGCTTAGATATGACCATTATTAAGGTTTCAGCTGCTTGATTTGACTGACCACAGTTTTCTGACAGAAGTAGGTGCCTGTCCTGGCATCCATCCTTTATATATATTGGAAATAGATATATAAAATTATTCACTTGATTCAGTTCCTTCAGCCTGAGTGTAATTATTATAGAAATGAAGTTAGAGCAATCCTGCTACCCTTATTTTAGAAAATCTTGTTCAATGCCAGGGCCCTGAGAAACCTGGTCTAGTGAGGATTTGCTGTCTAATTTGGCAATCCTAGAACAGAACTGGATGAAAGCAGATAAAATTGGGGAAAGCCAATGGAAGTGTCCAAGGCCTGGTTGGTCTGGGCTTGGAGCAACCTGGGCTAGTGGAAAGTGTCCCTGCCCATGGCAGGGGGTGGAATGAGATGAGCTTTAAGGTCCCTTCCAACCCAGATCATTCTGTGACTGAAATGACAATAATTTTTGCTTATAAACAGTCAACTGTGCCAATCTCAACCAAATAAATGAATTGCTCTGCATTTAGATTCAACTGGTCTGCCCAGTTTTAAATTAAGATTGACGGGGGAACATAAGAGTTTATGGAGGAAGATGAGTTAAAATTAAATTTTATATTTTTGAGAATGCAGAAAAATACCTGTGTGGCTGCCAGTGCCTTGTTTTCTCAGGGTGACATTTGTTCATTGCCCTGTGGGTTTCAAAGCTGTGTTATGCTTTTTCTTCCTTTCATAGGGAATATGGTGACAAATCTTATCCTCCTACCTTAGCTCCCTTGGTCCCAGATTGTGCTGGAGACGAGGAAGAGCAGGAGGGGAAAGAGCCTGTCAGCAGCTTCCCCCCTGACCCAGTGCAGCACGTGGACATGGGGGATTTGAGCCTGAAGGAGCAAGACAGTTGTGCAGAACTGCTGGGAAAGGAGGAATTCCATGAGGACAGAGCTGCAGAACCAGCTGAAAATGCCAGCACAGAGGATCAGCAGCAACCTGAAGACAGCAGGACTCCACAAGGTATTTTTGCACCCAAATGAAACCAAACTGTGCCCCTTTGGTTTGCGGAAGCCCACAAACAACTCACAGCCTACTTGTCCTTTTTTTTTTTCCCCTGCAGAGCAAATGGATGCTTTATTTAATCAGTGCTTTTTTCATGCCTTAAAATGCAAAGTGAAGAAGTCAGATCTCCCTCTGCTCACCAGCACGTTCCTGCGAAGCCACATGTTCTCCTGCTGGTACGTGGTACCAGGATTGCCTTGGGATTTGCATGCTGGGATTTGGGCTTTAAAACGTGGAAGTTGATATTTAGGATGAAATTTTTGACTCAAAAGTAGAATCCAGTCCTTATCTACGATGATCTAAGATTATGCTCACTTGTGACATCGAATGCTTTGATCAAATATAATCCTGACATCAAATACTTGGATGTAAGGATTGTCCAGACCTGGATTTGCACTTGGTAGCCAGCTTGAGCTGGCTGACACTTGTTTCAGGATGATTTATTCACCTGAATGGCTGTTTGCCTGTCCTCAAGAACATCAGCACTAGTTTCACTCATCATGTTCTATTTATTAGCTTCTTAAGTCATTCTTTCTCTGTGTGATTTGTATTTCCACTGTTAAGAAACTTCTAGCCTAAGTAGCAAGATTTAAGAAGAAATGAAGGGTGACTTATAACTAAAGAACTTTTAAAAAATCCATTTGTAGCCCTGCTGGACAACAACTGGACATAAAGAAATCAAGCTATAAGAAGGTGAGATTCTTCTGGTGGGTTTATTTTTTTCTCAATAATTTAAATAAGAAACAGAAGGAAAGAAAAAGTTTGAAGTCAGAATTGTTCAAGTGTTAGTAAAACACACAAACCAAAAAAACCTAGAAGCTGTTCTTAAAAGCCAGGTTCTTTTTCTCAGCTCTCTGCTCCTGTGGGATCCAGGGGGAAAAGTAATTATCCTGAAGGCATGAGCATGGATCTGCTTGGAATGCAGCTAATGCTGCCACCATGTACTGAGACCTACCAAAGGAACATTTTACTCTGTTTTACAGAGGCACTCACTGCTCCTGTTTAGAGAAGCAAAGGTGTGGGATGTGGGGTTTTTTTTCTTTAAAAGAAGTTTTTCTGATTTAGCCAGTAAGTTTAGGGTAGTCAGAAACACATGAACAGCAATTTAAAATGCTTGACTCCACATTTCTGATGGTTGCTTCCTTCAGTTCTCTAAATTCCTGCAATCCATGCAGAACCAGAAGATCTTACAAGTGAAGGAGCTGAACAAAGGTGTGGAGAGCATTGTGGAAGTGGACTGGAAACACCCAGAGTACGTAGAATATCCCAGTCTTTAAACAAGTTGGCAATCTCTGAAATAAGGGAGTGGAACCTGCTGCTTCCAGCTCTATTTCCTATACTCTACTTGAATTCCTGAATAACTGTAGAGCCCTCATTTCCTGATTTTAATATGCTCTAGAGGGGTTTTATACCCTCTTTCTGTACATAATTTCTTATGTTTCCTGCTCTTGTAAAGTTCTTCCAGGTTAACTGTACTCCCAGTGCAATGGAAGTGAGAACTTTCAATCCCTCTCACTCACACCAAACAATCCTTGTTTCAGCATTAAAGCATTTGCAGTCCCTGGAGGATTTTCTTCAGCCTCTGCTGCCCAAGACAGCAAGAATGAAGATGGGGAACAACCATACCATGCTCCTGAAATCATTCCTCTTTATGGGGTCTCAACCCAAATGGTCCCACTCTTCCAGGAGTCTGGACACGGGTAAGCACTAGAGAAATACAACAAAGCCATTGTTACATGAAGAGAGGGACTAACAAACCTGATACCATTTGTCTGCCCTCCTGGGGAGGGCCCTGCCAGGCTGTGATGGCACTCAGGAAGAGATTCATTGCTTCAAAAAGGGAAGAAAGATGAGAGGCTGTGACAGCTGCTTTCAGCAAGTACATCACTTCTCCCACAGCTGAGAAGGTGATAGCTCAAGTGTCAAAATTCATACATTTTACTTGGATTGTCTTAATTTCCCATTGGATGAGGCATATCCTGCCCACCCACATGTGGTTTACTTAAAAGAGGGAATTTAAAGAACTCACTTGCTTCCTTGTGCCCTTACCTTGCCTGGTTTGGTGTAGTTTAGATTGTGCTCAGTCTTTCCTCAGCTGAGACTTTGTGTACATTAGAGTCATTCCCCCAAACTAGGCTCCCAAAACAAGTTTAGAGTCTCTGTAATTACTGCTCTGAGCCTTTAATCTCAGTACAGTAACTGAGGTGTAGCAAGAAACCACTTTTTAGCAGATAAATGTCAGTATTTTGCTGTTGCTACTGAATGCAATCAGGGTAGTTGCTGTTTATGACATAGTGCCAGAACCCAGCATTCAAATAATTAAAGTAGTAAGTTCCAAATGTTCTTTCTGTTTAGAAAAGGCAGCGTCCTCTCAAGCAATGAGGTGAGAGACATCATCATTAACTATGTGAAGACTAACGAGTTGGTGCATGAATCAAACAAAAAGTGAGTTTTCTTGCCCTGCTTCCACGGGAAATGCTGAAATTAGAGGACAAAAGTGATTTGCTTCTAATGCATGTTTTTGTTTTTGTAGCCTTGTGAAGGTGAATGCCATTCTGTGTGACTGCTTGTTAGAAAAATCAGAACAAGATGAGATCTCACACCTTACATGGGATGACCTCTTGAGCAGGTGATTGTTTTCCCAGTGTTTTCCCAGTTTTCAGAATTACACAGGTTTATTGTGTGCAGCTCAAAGCCACATGTTAGGAGCTGCTTCAGTTTTAACTTCCTGCTGGTAATACAACAAAAGTAGCCAGAGACCTCCACTTAAACGATCTCATTCTTTATTTAATGAGTAGATACAATTAACTACTGTTGTAGGGTTTTTTTGTTTACCTGGTAACCACTTATCAAGGAACACTTCCTAAACAAACAGTGCCTGGTTCTGTGTGTAATCCATGTGTACATATTTATAAAGTCATCTTTGCAGTAGATAACTGAACATGCCCTTTGTAGGTAGTCAGCCTGCTCCTCTGTGCAGCACAACTTCAGAGACTCCCAGGATGGTTTGGGTTGGAAGGGATCTTAAGGATCATCTTATTCCACCCCCTGCCATGGAAGGGACACCTTCCACCATCCCAGGTTGCTCCACCCTGGCCTTGGACACTTCCAGGGATGGGGCAGCCACAGCTTCTCTGGGCAACCTGTGCCAGGGCCTCCCCACCCTCACAGGGAAGAATTCCTTCCCAATATCCTCTTTCAGCTTCTAGACAACTTCTGCATTTATAACCTAACTCCACCTTTTAGATCTAAGAGCCCCAAGTATCTGACACAAGATCATTTCCATATATTTTGCCTAAATATATCCAGTGTCTTTATTATCTTGAGCTTCTTTATCACACCATGTTTCTGAGGCTCCTCCAGCTGCTTCCTTTGTTTCTGAACCCAGCTTTGCTCGTGGGTCAGGAACACAGTTTATGCTGAATTTTAAACTGAAGTTGCTTCACCAGTCTGTGAAAAACAGCTTAAAGGCAAAACGAAAGAAGGTTTTTCCTCTGCAAGAACTAATTTGTACCTGGTAAAACTTTATCATCTAAGCTATAATTTTTGTGAGTCAGTAGACTTGCTTTCTTTTTAGTCACTCCCTTTCTTTAAATCATAGCTGGGATGCAAATCTTTTCAGGAGACCATCTTTCATTATCCTCTTAAGATACAAATTCTTATTCCATGTACAGTCTTGGCTTTCTTGTACTTCCAAAAACCTGTGAGAGGCTGCACAATTAACTGCTGTACTGAGTAATTGGGTGTCTGAACTTTATTCAGGTGCCTCGAACGACTGCAGCCCTTTCACCAGGTGACATTTTTTGGACAAGAACCTGTTGTGAGGAAAGGATACATCGCACGCATCGACATCACCATAGCCCAGAGATCATCAAATAAGAAGGTAAAAAGAGAACTGAAATTAGGGCGTTTGAGCAGAAGCCCAGATCCCAAGAGCAGCTTTGGCAGCTCCTTTTTCTGGGCCGAGGGAGCCGTGATTTGCTGATTCCTCCAGCAGGGATGTTTGCAATCCTCATTAAACCCACAGGTGACAATTGTCAAGAACCTGGAGCCGTATGGTCTGGACCCACAGTGTGTGGCCAACACCCTGCAACAGAAAGCACAAGCCAGTGCCACCCTCAACCCCGTACCAGGAGCAAAAGACAAAGTTCAGGTCCAGATCCAAGGGAACCAAATCCATCATCTGGCCAAGATTCTGCTGGGTGAGTGGATTCTGGAGCTGGGCTGGGGCTGGTTGCTGTGAGAATGAGATTTTAGTTCTTGATCTTGTTCACCTGACGTGAGTGAACTCTTGCTTGTGTTGCAGAGGAGTATCAGCTCCCTCGGAAGTACATCCGAGGCCTGGAGAAGGCTCCAAAGCTCGGCCGGAAGAAGTAGGAGAAAAATCTGCTGTGGGGATTGCTCAGGTCTCACTGTTTATTAGAAGTGTTTTCTGCCAACAAATCAAGGATCATGTGCAGGCCCTGTCCGTTCAAAAACGAGTCCTGGATGTTTACAAGGTCTGGAATTCACCCAAATAATGATATTGTTCATTTTTCATAAAAATAAAAAGCTGAATAAAACCCCTGGCATTGTCCTTCTGTGATATTTTGTAGGAGTTCCTACTGATGCACTGATTTTTTGGCTGCAGTGGCTTTTGGGTAGTTTAACATTCTTGCTTTGTGTTTTTGATTAAGGGCATGTGATAAAATGTGAGCAAAATGCATTGCAACACATCATCCTGGGACAGCCCCAGTGCTCTGCCATAATTATGTTTGTCAGAAGTAAAACCCATTTGCCTTTAGATTTTAGCCTTTTAAATGTTTCCAGGTAATAATACAGACATTTCAGCACTGAGAATGGACTCTATTAGCTGGACTTTTATGGTTTATGTTATTTATATATATATAAATACATTTTAATGTATGACATTAGCTGTAATTTATCACAGGTAACAGTTCTGTCAAACCCAGCTGAAATATTAAGAAAGATTAATGGAACACTTGGGTCAGGTTCCACAGATGTTCTGTAGCTCTTAAACACTTTACAGTAGGGTTAGAAAATAGAAATTCACTTCTAGGGAGGATTCCTGTTTCCCCCTTTAGACTTAATATATGGAAGTTCCATAGGAGGGCGCCAGAAAAAGAAAGTAAAGAGATTTCTTTAATCACTGACAGTTTTATTATCATTGTCTCTTACACTGTCTGCATATGAACAAGTAGTTTCAGAACCTTCAAAAAAAGCTGAAAGTGAGACATTTTTTAAAAATGCCATAGAATTACTAGGGAGTAGTAAAAATAAATTACAGCATTGCAAAAAATGCATTTCACTTTGCCATAGAAGCTTTGCTATTCCATCCTATACACAGTATTTTACATGTTTTACAGTAGACATGAAAAATAAACTCACACGACCTAGGCAAGACAATTACTAACCAAAGGCACTGCCAACAGTATTTTGCGTAAAGAAGGGGCAAATACTTCTAAAACCAGCTCAAGTGACCTATGAGAATTGGAGTTTCAACACCCAACTATTCTTCAAACGCCCCTTTATCTTGGAAAAAAAAAAAAAGAACCAAAAGAAAGATCCCTCCTCTTGGCAGGAGGTTTTTCAGCAGCATCCACAGTGATTGCATAAGAAGCCATGCCTTCTACAGACTGTCAAAGACATGCTGGGGGCCAGGGAGGGAGAGGGGGACAGTCACCAAAACTGGGAGAAAAACAACAACAACAACAACCAAAAAAAAGAAAGAAAAGAAAAAAAAAAAAGGAAGAAATCTGCACAACTTTCAGCCAGAAAGAAAAGGGATTTAAAATGGTTTTAAATCCAAGCGTGTGGATCTTACTTCTCAGAACCAATGGCAGTTGTTTTTTTTTTACAGTGTTTTTCCCCTCGATGGAACAGAAGTATTTATATGGTGCTTTCAAGACTCGAAGCACTAGATAAAATGTTATTTAAATTGCTTCACGAGTGAATAGTGAAGTAATAAGTCTTCTTGTAACTGGACAAACAGCCCCAGAGCATGGAAATTGCTGCTCTGTGGCTGCCACCACGTTGTTAAAGGTCATTGGGTGTAGAGTACAGTACAGCTGGAGGCCCTTCCTGCCCTGGGAGCAAAACCCTCTCACTACTGACCAAAACAGGAGCTGCAGAAAGTGGCTTGAAGAGATGCAGTTACTCTCAGTTTACTCTCATATGGTTTACAAACAAACATGCTCTCTAAATCTGGAAAAAAACCAAAATCCCAAGCAGTCACCTCCCAGAAAGAAACAAAACGGTTCCTCGTCCCTCTACAGACAAAATCAGCCTCATCACACCAGTACTTTGGGAATCTGGGGGGGCAGGAGCATCGAGGCCTCTTGACAGAAGCCCTTTCCAGGTTCCTCCTTAGCCCAAATGCAAAGTTTTCACACTTAAGGGAAAAAAAAAAAGGCACTGAGGTAAATTTTAGACTCCTCCACGTTTCCCAATAACCTGTTGCCTCCCCTCCCACTTGATGCAGGTGGGATCACAGCAGCCCACGAGCTCAAAGGGACACTTTTCTCATCAAGTCAACAGGAAACCCTTTCCCATGCTCCATCCCAATCCAGCAACACTAAAATTCCCTTTTCCCTAAGCCTTGTCGTGGTGTCCTGTGTAAACAGAGGCAGGGCTGGCCCTGGCTGTGTGCAACGTGCTTGGTAGGAAGCACAGAGTAAACGTGGGGCCCATCCTGTCCCACTGGAATCCCTGGAGCCTCCCCTGCCCGGCCGTGGCACCAGCACCAGCAGGACTCTGGTCAGAGTGAGGGCAGGAACTGAGGCTCCAGCTCGAGGAGTTTTCCGAGGGATGCTCAGTGTGTGCATCCAGTGGGAGCCCTGAGATAGGGAGAGAGACCTGCTGTCCTCTCCTAACTCCACGGAGAGAGCAGGACCTGGGAACCTCCCTGGGTGAGCACCGGCTGAGAACAGGACCCAGAGTGGCACAGGGATGGGGTGTCGTGGACAGCAGTGCAAGGAGGGATGGCAGGAGGAAGGACAGGATGGGGGGGAGCAGAAAGCATCCAAGGTCAATAGTTCCCTTACTCCTGGTCTTAAGGCTTTCTCACACTCTCCTGGTGCCACCTCCACATCCCAGCCCTGGTTGGAGCTCCTCTCCCTCGGTGCCAGACCTGTTCACAGCTCAGAATCAGTCTGATTTGTGAAGGGGTTTTGAGCTTTCCTGGGTTAGTCTGTTGGAGATGTATTGCTAAACATTCAATACTGAACCATCAGCCTATGCCCCAACCGTCATCTTTACACTTTTCAAACAGAATTTCCTAAAACACAGGTCCCAATTCCTACAGAGCAGGAAACTCATAAAACACTGGCTTAACTCAGCTAAGCATCAGGGGTATTTGCTTTAATTCACCTTTGCAAAAGTAGAAGTCAAACAGAACCAAAACGAACGACTTTTCCCGGAATTAATATTACCAAGTTTCAATAATACTTATCAACAGCCTGCTTGGGTGTTGCAGCTGCCTTGGTGTCATAACTTGGCACTTCCCTGGCTACCTTAGCCCTGAACAAGTCTGTCCAGCACTGGTTACAGCTGCAACACCCACGTGGTTTGGTGCAACAACCTCCTCCCCTTTCTCTGCTGCTTCCTGTGCTCTCCTTGCAAAACCAGAACTGGGCCACGTGGGCTGGAGCACCTCTGAACAGGAACGAGCCAAGCTGAGGGAGGAGCACGAACAGCAAGTGCTGCCCTGCTCAAAACACTTGGCCAGGAGATGTTCCTGTTGGGTTCAACAGTGAGGATTTTCCACGGAGCCTCTCCATCGGATGGTGCAGCTGAAAAGCCAACCAGCAGCTGTGTTTGGTTTGTTGTCCTGTTTTAAAACAGGCTTCCCGTTCTTGGACTGGCTCTGGTCCTGGGATAAAGAGGTTTCAGAAGAAGAAAATGCAATAGGATCATTTTAGGGGTGCTGGGAGCCAAGTCCTCAATGGAAGGATGAAGAGGGAGAGTGACTAAGGTGTCCTGAGAAGTGTCTTTTCATTTAAAAACAGTATCTAGCTTAGTCCGATGCCTGGTGCCTCCTGAAGGTTATCCAGGTTTGCCTCTGGCTTCTTTCAGGGTCTGCTGCAGTCTCTGTTTAAACCTCTCGTACTTCCTGTGCACTTGCTGGATTTTGTCCTTTTCTTCTTTGTCCAGGATCATCAGGAAGTTCTGAAGCTCTGGGATGGAGAAGGCGTCCCACTGCAAAACCAACAGAAACAAAGTGAGCACACCCTGTTCACCTTATGGCTTTTGTGGGTTATTTTCCCCCCTCAATCTGTGAAGGGGAACAATAAAAGATATTTAACCATATCTGATCTCCAGGGAGCTTAACCTCATATTGTGAGAGAGATGGGATAAGGGGCTGCAGCATGAAGGACCATCCCAGCACTGAGCACCTGAGACTGTAGAAACAATAAAAATCATCTTTACTCAGGTGAATTAAAGCTCCCACTGCAGGAGATGCCACAATTCCCCAAGGAACTGAAATCCATGCGGGAGTACTGGCTGTGACATCCACCCACACTTGTTGGTACAAGGGGAGCGAGGTCCCAGTGGTGACTCTGCCCAGAGGAGCCAATTCTCCTGATTTTATTGCAGTTATCAAAACTGTTTGAGCCTCAGTAAAGCCCTTGGCACACACAGGCTGCTCAGCTGTCACCTGACAGCAAGGGAGAGGCAGGACACAGGCTGATGGCTCTGATCACTTAATAAATACTGCTGTGTGCCTGCTCAGCACTGCCACGGGAATCCAGCATTCCCATGGCATCCTTCCCAACCCCAGTCCTGCTCCTCTGTCAGCACAGCACGTCCCAGCCACCCCACAGCACATGAGGAAGAATCCCACGGGATGCAGCAGCTCCCAACATTTCCCTTCACTGTGGCGAGGAGCAAGATTTGCAACCAAAAACTGATGTGAATTTATTACCTGAGCGTCCCTGGCTTCCACTTAAACACGTGGGTTATTTATGACAGTGTTCAGCTAATCTAATTAGTGAGGATTAACTCTGGGGTGGCACTGCTGGGTTCCATAAACAGATTATGGGGTGGCCATCAAAACTGGCCTCAGCATTTTCACAGAACGAGTTTAAATTGTTTTAAAAATCCAGATAATTTAGGAGCAATAAATAGCCAACCCAGCCCCAAATAAAAGGAAACAGCCTTTCTGGCGTGGCACCACTTCACCCGTGCTGCCTCTGCCACACACCTCCCAGCTCTGCCACGTGCTCCACAACGTTCATGTGAAAACCAAGGCAAAGAGGCCCCCACATACCTCAACTTCCCCTGTTTCGTTTTCCTTCAGCACAAAACTCAGCACGTCTGTGTCAGGGCCTGCCAGCAGCCGGAGGTACAGAGGGTACTCGGTGAGAGGGAGCTTCTGGAAGAGCACTGCAAGGGCATAGCAAACATCCACAGTGAGGTCGTGGCTGCCAGGGCAGGGGGAAGCTCAGGAGGTCAACTGGAGCGTGTAAAAGGGGTTCATGCTGCTCAGGATCAGGGGGAAAGGGGCTGAGTCTCTAACACAGATCCATAATGATTTTTATAAGGTGGTTTCGGCTCCTTTTGAAAACGTAATTCCCCGTTAACTTAAGCAGCATCCCCTCCTGGGGAGGTCTGTCCATTTATTCACCTGGATTTAGACTTTGCCTGCCTGACACCCCACTGACTCCTACAAGACTTTGGGTGCATTTCTGCAACACAAAACAGAAGCAAAACCCACCAGCCACAGCCAAGCTGGCGGGTCTGAGGGCCTGAACTCACCTTGCCCGTCCTTCCGCACCTCCTTGAAAAGTGCAAACTTCTGGGGGTTGTCCACCACCATGAACTTCTTCAGCAGCCCCTGGATCACCTCGCTCACTGTGGTCGTGCTGCTGATGTGGAGCTGCTTGATGGCGTCCAGGGGCAGGTAGAAGGAGGTTCTCTTGTCCGTCATGTCAGCCAGGTTCACCTCCTTGAGGGCATCGTAGATGGACTGGGGCCGGATCCCGGCCGGCACCGTCACGGGCCGGCGCAGCTTCAAGTGCACTTTGATGAAACCTGTGTACGTCCCATCCTCGTTCTGAAGCACAGGAGAGGCAGGTCAGGCTCCAGGGAGTCTTTCCAGTCCTTCCTCAGCCCCTCAGACCTTTCTGGTCTGCAGGACGTGCCTGCCCCCCCCCCAGTGCCTCTGGGGGTTTCTTATTAATCATGTAAAAAGTAACCGGTAATTTCGGGTCAGTTGCTGCTGATTTTCTCCTGTTCCTTCCCCTCAGCAATGACTCAGCCCTTCCCCTGTGTGATCTTGGTTTACTTCAAACCAGCACTGCTACGAGTCAGTTATGGAAACCATTACACGGAATTTGTAGTTGCATTTAAGTGAGGATTTGAAACCCCTGGGAAGGGCTGTGCCCTCGTGTTCAGCAGGATCTCCCAGCCATATTCCTCATGTTTTATTCTGGGTTCTCACATCACCATGTCACCAATCACCACTGGAGATCAGCCTGTCTCCTCACAGGTCCCTTACCCTGCCCTCAGCTCTGCAAAAATGCAGAAATCAGGAGAAAAGCCTGGTTCTGCACAATCCATCTGTGGGTGCCAGGCAGGAACCAGCTGGGTTCCTGCTGTGGTCCCACCACCAGCAGCTGAGCCCAGCTGAGCTCCAGGGCCAGATCAATTCCCAACACTGTGTCTTTGCTAAACTCCAAGCAAAGCATCTCAAGAATAAACATTTGGGTCCCAACTGACTCCTGTAAGTCAAGGGGTGATCAAGATCAATGGGATGACATTCCAGCAGAGTTACTGTGCAGCCTCCACTGAGGCAACTGTTGTAACAGCTACTGTTTTAAATAAATTTCAGGTTTACTTTCAGATGTCGTCAAGAACCAGGGAGTTACGTAGCTGCTATTCTTGGAAGGTCTACAATTTAATTATTTAACTCTTTAAGAAGCTCTGCCCCCTCTCTGTAAGATCCTGTAAGTTTGTACCTTTGTGTTACCATAGTGTGCAAAAGAGGGGATTTCCTTGTTTTCTCACACCACATATCATCAAGGCTTCACTTAAAGGTGGCAATAAGCAAGTTTGCAATGAAAGCTTCAAAACACAAAGCTTCTCAGACCTCTGTTTAAGCAAGTCTGGTAGTGGAGAGGGGAGAAGCATCTCTTTCTAGAAAGATTTTTGTGTTTTTAAATACTCCTTACGTTTCTGAACTGCAGCGTCACAGCCCCAGTCCCAGCCTGACTCATCCCCGCCAGAACGACGTGGGCTCATCTATTTGTGGCAAGTCATTGCCAGCACAGGCTGGCCAGAGATTACTGTGCCAGCCAGGAGGGATGGAGGCAGGGAAGGGTTATCTGCAGCATTGGTCACTAGGGAAAGCCAAGCAGGGTGAAAAGCAGCTCAACAGCCACAAGCCCCGTTGCCCCAGTGACTCCTTCCCCCAGGCTGGCTCAGTTCACAGCCCCAGCCTCTGTGGATGAGACAAAACCAGCTCAGCACGTACCAGCTTCATCAACAGGCAGTTTGTGACCTTGGCGTTGTACTTCTCAATTCTCTGTTTGATCTCCTGGACGGTCGGAGGCTCGGGCTTTTCTTCTTCTACTGTTTGTGTTACATTCTGCAATCAGAAGAGAGGGGTTTAGCTGCTTTATGTGTTGGGTAACACTCCATCTGCTCAGCTCTGCTTTTCCCTGGGAAAGCAGGAGCAGACCCTGCGCAGATCCTGAGCTCACGCTCGCAGTGATGACGCAGGTGGGGATGGTCCCTGCAAGCCAGGAGGCCAAATGTGCAGGGTGCCACATCCCTGCCCTCAAACCACCCCTGTACACCAGGAACAGGCAGTGGAGGGCAACACAAAACTCACCAGTTAGTGACATGGAGCAGTAAAACACCCCAGTACAAACCAGGGCAAAAAAATCCAGCCTTTAAAACTCACTTTCAAAGCAAAGCCACCTGCACCTGTGAGCACTTAAGTTACTTCTTGCGATGCAGTTTGGAAAAAAATCACGTCCCATCTCCAATATTCATGGCTCTGCCTCCCCCAAAACCCAGGGTGCTCATCAAGCAGCTCCCGGCGGGTTCACCCAAGCAGAACCTGAAGTTAAATCTCTCACTGCTCTCGTCCAAAGCTGCGGAAATTATAGCTCAGAGCAATAATACCACACAGGCAGCAAGACTGCTGCATGACTAATAAATCAGTCACTGCAAAGCCAGTCAAAGCATCCCCAGCCCGTGTCAGAGACCGGCTGCCCACACGTGGGTTCACAGGGAGGGTGACGGTGGCCGCTGCTTGTCTGGGTTTTGGGGGAATTTCCTCTTGGGAGGCAAAACCAACAGATCTGGCACGTAGGTGGGCTTCACCTGAAGGCCACCCATGGAAATGTCACTGATGAATCATCACAGAATCGTCAAGGTTTGAAAAGACCTCTAAGAGCGAGTCCAGCTGTTGGCACAGCACTGCCGTGCTCACCCTAAACCACAGCCCCAAGTGCCACATCCACAGGTCTTCTGAACACCTTCAGGGATGGTGATTCCACCACCTCCCTGGGCAGCCTGTTCCAATCCCTTCAATGAAGGATTTTTTTCCTAGTATCCACTCTAAACCTCCCCTGGTTTCCCTCCAGCCAGGAGAGCAGGTCTCCTCTCGAGCCCCGCCTGCTTTATCTGCTAAATCTGCTGCAAACAAGCCTGTGTGTGTCTTGGGCAATGCTCAGTGGGCTGGATCTCCCAGCACAGAGCTCTGCTGCCTTCCCAGAACTCACCACCTTCCCTGGAGACAGCCTGTGAATGCGTTTTGCCAGCACTGCCTGGAACTGTGCTCGGCGCTCCCAGATTTTCTGTGGGCTTGCTCAGAAGTTGGCATTAGCAGAGAGCAGAAAGCGTGAAGGGATGTGCCATCAAGGCCAGGAAGGCTCAGAATAAAAACTGCAACCTTTGACAATGAAAAGAAAGGGGGAAAAAAGGCAGCTTTGGGAACAAAGCTTGTCTCTTCCCAGGCAGCTCCAGAGCACACAAGACAAGGATGCAGCAAGCTGTAAATAAGCCAATATTGCCCAAGGCTACCCATGATATTTCTTTTAGGAGGAGAATCAAGCACAGGACAAACTGAGACCCTGGTTGCAATCTGGTGAGACAGCTGCAGTCCTGGGACTCGAGAGCCTCAAATTCATTCAAGCAAACCCCAAGTGACAGGTCACAAATTTCACAATTTCCGCTCGAGACGAACAAACAAACAGCACGAGATCTCTCAAAACACCGACCTGGAGCAGCAACCCCAGGGAGAACACTGACATTGTGCTGCAGTCTCCTCATCCAGTGCCTTCCTTGGGGCTCCAAGAGAGCTGGAGAGGGACTTTGGAAACAGGCACGGAGTGACAGGACAAGGGGGGGTGATGGCTTTAAACTAGAAAAGGGGAGATTTAGATGGGATATTGGAAGGAATTCTTCCCTGGGAGGGTGGGGAGGCCCTGGCACAGGTTGCTCAGAGAAGCTGTGGTTGCCCCATCCCTGGAAGTGTCCAAGGCCAGGTTGGACAGGGCTTGGAGCAACCTGGGATAGTGGGAGGTGTCCCTGCCCATGGCACGAGATGATCTTTAAGGTCCCTTCCCACCCAAATCAGTCTGTGCTTCTATGAAAATAAATGACAAGTATTCCTGGGGTATTTAAGAATCTCACATAAACATCCACTGATCATTATGGCATTTTCCACTCCACAGTTTGTCAAAGTTCCTTCAGCACGTGCTGCACTGTGATACATCAACTGCACACAGGTGCTGGGCTGGCAGGGGAGCCTTTAAAAAAACAATGCCAAGGGTTGAGATTTTCAAAAGTAGCACTGGGGAAAAGGGAAAAAAATAAAGAGAAAAACAAACAAACAAACAAACGAAACCCCTTCCCTTTAAGTGAACAGAGGAGGAGCTGTCAGAAACCCTGCACTTCCTCATGTCACCCATTTCACAGCGCTGAGACAGGCACAGCCTCCCCAGGACTGACCCCCACCCCAACCACGCAGGGAGAGAGCCCAGGGGACCCCCAGGACCATCCCCCCTGACATGCACAGAGGGTTGTAGCTGCACAGCAGAGCTGAGGGTTGAGCCTGTGCACGTTCACCACACGTCATCCGTGGCACAAACACAACCATCCATCCACCCCTCCACCCAGACACACGTGGAAAAAGCAAACACAGCAGCTCAGCCTGTCCCTGTCACTGCCTCTTCCCCTCCTGGGATGTTTCCAGCTGAGGGACACGGCGTGTGCCAGCAATTAAGAGCCCTGGGAGCAGCTCGTGCGCCGACGATGCCGCCCGGTTTCCATGGAGGACACACGGAGCACCCGGGAACACGAGAGCCTGGAGCAGTGCTGGGCCCCAGGGATCCACAGCAGGCACAAGGCAGGTGGTCATGGCAGTGGGTTCCAAGAACAGCAGGAGGAAGCCTGGCTCGGGGCACGTCACAGGTCTCACACCATGTCACCACACAGCTGCTTCAACAAACCACTGCCCAGCCTCGGGCGTCCTGCCTACCCCAGACACTCAGCAGGGCAGATCAGATGGACCTGCTGCTCTCATGGCTTGCTCAGCCCCCTGCCAGCTCACCTTCCTCCTGCACCCTCCCACTGAAGGGAAAGGAAGTTGTAACAATCTCCTTCCATGCAGCCATCCCAGCACAGGCACGGGAGGTGTCCGGGTGAAAGCCGGGGCACACGTTCCATCCACGGCCAAGCAATGAGGACATGGGAGAAAAGCTGTCCCACAGGATCCAGAGCAGGGCCATCCCAGCTCCAGCAGCTATTTAGGGAGCTCTGTGGGACTATAAAGGGCACTGGGGCTCCAAGGGCTCAACCCTTCAGTGATGCTCAGGCCTGGCTATGCCGTGAGCCCCAGCAGGGACCACCCATCCATCCCAACCCTCACTTCCCATGGCTGGAGACTCTGCTTTTCTCTCCTATGGACCAAAACCCGCCTGTGAGTGAGACCCAAAGCAGCCCAGCAGCACCAGCCCCACAGTGGGGGAGCCCTGGGAAGGGGCCTGGGAGGAGAAGTGCTGCTCCTTCCTCCTGTGTGTGATCAGATCAGCCACTTCTTTGCTCTTCACAAACCCACCCTGACCTCCGGTTGTGCAAAGTTTCTGGTACAGAATCTGCAATTCTGGCTAAAGGAAGAAAAAACAGAAGCTTTAACCATAAACCGTTGCCACATTTCCTGTTGCACCGGGACGGGAGGAAACGAGCTGTGAACAAAACAACAGCTCGGCACCTCTGCCTGCACCTGAGCCCTGGCAGGCACTGCAGCTTTCCTGGGTGGAAAACGGGGAAGAGCAACCCCAGCCATCCCTGGGGATCACCTCCTGGCCTCACAACAGGACACCCACGTGCCAGCCTGCCCAACCAGCACGTTCCATCGTGCCACCCTCCTGCGTGACCGGCAGGAAAGCACCGGCAAGGCTGGAGCTGCCAGGGTGATTCCACACCTGCTCCACTAAAAACCTGATGCAGAACATGGCATGGCTGCGGATGCCAGAGGTTAAACAGGCTGTCAGCTCGCTGGCAGTGTTTAAACTCAGCAGGTGAGGGGTTTGCCAGCCTGTGTGATGCTGCCATAAAATAACTCACAGAGCTGCGGTGACACAGGCACCCACAGACTGCACAGGACCTTGCCCACGTCCTCCCCCTGCACACAGGCTCCCTTCCATACCCTACATTATCCCTCTGTTGTAAGAAATACCAGCTGTAAGAAATGACTCGAGCCTCATCTGGCACTTGGGCTGAAGCTCAGTGGGATAAAGGCTGCCCAGCTCCTGGTGCACAAAGCCCATGGCCCGGGGCTCGGGCAGCCACTGTCCCCACGAGTTCCCCACAGCAACCCCCTCTTTGCAACCCACCACTCAGCTAATGAGCCGTGAGCCTGTGACAGGCTATTATGGAAACCCCACAGGCCCTGGTGATAGTGGTGACACGCTCTCAAAAGAATTCTGAGCCAAGAGAGGCAACAACGAAGCCTCCGCGACAGATATTTCCATTTATCGGTTCACGAGGAGAAACACTCTCCCCATCCAGCCAAAGGGCATCCTCCCTACAGCCTCTCACCTGCCCAAAGTCAACCCCCAACTGAAAAACCTTTTTAAAGCAAGCAAAGGCAGCAGTTCTGCACCATGTTGGGAATAACAGCTCTAGGTGGGACCCAGGAGCTTTCTGGTGCCACTTCAGCAGTGTGGGTGGATGGTGCCCTCTCCCATGGCTCCACCACAGCCCCAGCTGGCACAAAGGAGCCGTGGTTACAATTTGGATGCACAGCCCAAGAGGTGGAAGACAGCAGTTCGTTATGTTGGCCTTTGCCATGAGCTTCACCACCAAACCAGACATGGGAAGGCACAGTAGGTAGAAAGTCTGTGCGTGCCCTTCCCTGGGACACTCCTTGGAGCAAGGGCCACAAGCCCCAAACCAGCCTCAGGGACACCATCCCTGGTCCCTCACTCCCAGCCAATTCTCCTCACCAGCTATTTAGTTAATGAATTTGAAGAGATGGATCTGGCCCAACATCACCACATTCCTGGCATTGACTGTCTTATCTTGAGGCAGGAGTGGCCAAGTCCTCCCTGGGGTGCTCAGACACAGCTCCATCACCATTTACATCAGCCACTCTGGGACAACTTGCACTCCCAAAAACACAGCCCGAGCTCTCCCTTTGGTTTCTGTGTTCAGACAGCAAGAGTATTTCAAAGACCTCTTCTGAAGGGATTATACAACTCAGGGCATCAACCCTCACTTCTCCTGCTTATTATGGAAAGATTTGTCCTAAAATATGAGAAAGCAAAGCCTGGAGAGCACGTCTGGGCCACAGTTCAGAGAAGCATCACCAGCTCATGTCCTGTACCCACTATCACACCACAGCACAAAGGACTGGAAATAGAAGTGAAAATGCTTCAAATCTGAGCCAGAAACAGGAGAAGCAGCAGCTCAGAACCGTAAATCCAGCTGCAGCAGGGAGTGGTGGCAGCTGGGGGACATCAGGGCCAAGGCAGTCACCAGAGCTGGGACATCTCTGCTCTCCCAGAGCTCTCCATCACTGCTCAACACCCAACACTTCCCCTTCACCACCCACTCCCACGGTTCACAGCGCTGTGCTGGGAAAGGATCCACTGCTCCAGCACAGACAGGCAGGGGAGAGAATCATACAACAGATTTAGACCAAAAATCACCCCAAACCCCCCCCTAAATACCCCAAACATTTCACTCCCTTTAGGAAATTCAGACGAGAAGCTGTGGTTTACTTTGGGGTTCAGAGGAAAAGGCAGAAGATAAGAGAGCTGTGCATGTCTAGAGGAGGGGAGAGGGATGGTTGCTGCGTTTCAGAGAGGTTAGAGCAAGTGAAGATGGGCTCGGTGTTTTGATTGCCATGGAGATTTCACTTAGAAACCGTTTTTCCTGCCACATCTCTGCTCAGCAGTGAGAGCTGAGAGGGTCCTCACGAGGAGCTGCATCTCAGGGGGGGTCTGGGCTGGACAGGACACAACCACACCAGTGTCTGTGTGCACAGAGACCCTAGCCCAGATTGTGGATCAGAGGGATCTGCTGATCCTCAGGAGCAGACACTGGGAACTGGTCACAGCCTTGCAGGGCCAAAAAAGCTTCTTCCCCCCCTCCCTCCCCAAAGAGGTGCCCCAGGGCCACCCCTGCAGGAAGACTGTACCTGCCTATCCCCTGGGAATCACTCTGTGCTCTGCAGGACAGGGACAAGGGGACAAAGAGAGGACCCTGAACTAGTCCCTGGGCTGGTTCCTGCACCCCCACAACCCATCTCATCCAGCCCCTGCTCAGCTTCTGTCCCTCCTGTGTTTTCTATTCCTGGACAGACACTTGCCCCTCTCTCTCCCCCTGTCTGAGCCAGCTCTCCCAGCAGCCACTGATGCAGGACTCCAAGAGCAATTTTGCAGAGTTTTAAGCAATCAGGCTTCAGGCAGAAGCCACTGAAGCCATTCAGCTGGAGAGGCCTGAAAATGCCAAGTAATGGATCTCCAGGGATGAGGTCACATGTGAGATCTAAAACGGTTCTTTGCTAATGAAGAGTGATTGCAGTGATGGTTCTGAAAATAAAAAGGAATTACAGCAATCCTGGAAAGAGGTTCTTCAGGTTAATACAGTTATTTCAATCAGAAAAACCATTTCTGTAATCATAGAGAACAAATTCCACTCAAATTTCACTGTTTTAAGTGATTGGAGACCTGTATGTCTCCTCCTATCCTCCATATTTCCTCTACAGAGATGTTTCCTATGTCTTTCAAGACCTGTATCCCTAAGTTATCCATATTTAGCTTCCTCCTGCCCAGTGCAGGGCATGCCCATGGGTTGATGGGTGCCACACTGTGCATCCTGGATTCAGGAATCATTCCTGGGCATCTGAAGATGGACAAACATCACCATTCCCAAACACACCCATCAGGTTAACTCACTTTTGGGTCTAGGCTGATGTTCTCTGGCCGTGGCCAGGAGCAGGGACCATACTTGGGGAAAAACAAAGTTGTTGCCACAAGCAGCTCTTGTATTGGTGGGTAGGTTCCACATTCAATAATATCACTTAATTAAGGTGCCAAGGTGAAAAGGGGGGACAGGAAGTGAGCAAAACCCAATGAGATGTCCACCACCTGCTCCTCCTGCAGGATCTGCAGCACCACTGACCCCCAGGATGCCACGAACCCCCCAAAACCTTCTTCCCCCGAGGCCTGACAGTGGTTTCCACCTCCATCCAGCCTGAGGCACACGAGGACCCGTCCCCACACGTTACACAACATCAGTTGGTTTTAAGCAGCACATTTTGTGTGGGTTTTTTTTTTCCTTTGCACTCACAGGAACCATTTCCTCCCCATAACACCAAACCCCTGAAAGGCTCCATCTTCTCCGGCAGCTCTGCGAGCTCTGCCGCCCACGCCGGTCACATCCAGGCAGGGAGCTGGGAAAAAGGGGCTGCAGCAGCTCCAAATCCCTCTGTGAGGGAGAGCTCCTAAGCACCAACAGCACCAGGCTGGTTTCCAAAAGGTACCCAAGGATCTGCAGCGCTCTGGCTCAAACAGAGCAGCACCAACACCCTGATCTCGTACGTCTCCTACACAAATGAATCATCAAATGACATTTAAAAACCAACAGCAAGTGTCGGTTAATCATAGTGAAAGGGAGCTGCTGGCCAGCAGGGAATATCCCACCTTAAACCCAAGGGAGTGTTTCCTCAGAGAAATTAAAATTCCCAGTAGACTGAAGTTCTCCCCCAGAGCAGCCCCACCTTCCCAGGGAGAGCAGGGGAGAGCTCTTGGGCTGCAGGAGGGTGAACCCCAAAGCACCTCCTCAGGATTGCTGCTCTGCAGCCTCAGGTGCAAATGCAGCAGAGCCTGAACAGGAGTGTGCCAGTGTTGATGGTTTATAGGGGGGGTTTAAGTGAAAAAAGCTGCTCCCTGGGCCAGATTTGACCTCTGGGTGCTGCAGGGCTCTGGTTATGATGTGAAACCCCCACTTCCGCAGCAGTGCCTTCTCCTTTTATGCTCAGCTCCGTTTGGGGCCCTAAAGTTTATGACAGGGATTTTTAATTTTATTTAAATAAAGGCTTAAAACCCACGAAGCAGCCTTGTCAATGTTACTGAGGCAGAAATCTCATCCTGGGGTGAAACACTGCCCAGCCAAACCCTCTCTTCCTTCTCCAAGGCCGGTGCACATGGCCCAAGGCACCCAGAGAAGGACCACATTCATCACTGTGTTAATAAGCTCACAGATTAATTTAGCCCTGAACTTTCCCATCTCCCCACCCGCAATTTTTCAGCAATGCTACAGATTTTTTGCGAGGCCAAACCACAGGTCCCTGGCTGGGAGCCTGACCCGTGGATGACAGCTGGCAGGGTTGCTACAGGATTTCACCTAACGCTGATTAAAAAAAAAAAAAAAATCACATTTAGAGCCGGCTCCTCCAGCGTGAATCCCCCCCGGGGAAGGGGGAAACCCGGCGTGTAAAGGTTGAGATGGCTGAGGAAAACCTGCAGCACCGCAGACCCCCCTGCACAGGAGAGGGAAGAGCCCTCCGGCAGCTCTGCCCTGACTCCAGCACGAGCTCATTTTGGCAGCACCCGCAGCCAAACGTGCGGGAACACCGGCATCCCCCTCACCCGGTACCCCCCCCGCTTCCCAGCACATCCCTCCTCACTAGTTCGGAGCCGTTACCTTGGCAGGGACCTTGCTCTGCGCGCTGCGGAAAAAAGAGGTTTTTGCCGTGAAAAAGCAATCCTCGAGGTCTTCATCCAAACTGCAGTACCCGCTGCTCATGCTGCTGCCGATGGTCATCGAAGCCCGGCAGAGGCGAGAGGCTGAGGGCGCTCGGGGGTCGCCGGGGGGCTCGGGGGGCCGGCGACCATCGGGGTCCCCGCTGCGAGCCCGCGCTCACATCCTCGGCTCGCCGGCGCTTATCTGCGGCAGCAGCTCCTTCTGCTCATCCTCCGGAGCCAGCCGAGCTACTCCTCTTTAACAGGCAGCCGTGCCGGGTAACCCTTCCCTTCCCTCTCCTCCTCCACCCGCCTCCCCGCGCAGCGGCGCCGGGGCAGCATGGAAGGGGCAGAGCCGCAGGTTCGCTCCCGCTGCCGGAGCCCGGCTCCGCTCGCTGCCCGCGGGGCTGGTCCCGCGGGTGCCCGCGCAGCATCGCCCTCGCCTTCGCCTCCCCTTCCTGCCCTCGCCTCGCTCGGCGCGGCCCCGGCCACTTCCTCTTGCAGAATTTCTCACCCCCCGCTCGCAGCCACTGCCCGGCCCCCCACCCCGGGGACCCCCGGCACCACCTCGGTGACCCAAAACACATCGGATGCTGCTCCGTCCTTGTCAGCTGCCGGGGCATCGCCTGGTTTTGGGAATCAAGGCCAGGCTGGACCAAAAGGTGGTGGGGAAGGCAGGGAGGGGGCTGGTGAAGATGCAGCTTGAGACCCTCCTAAGGGTCCCAGAGACCCCTGGCCACCACACTGCAGGAGGCACTGGGTGCCTCTCTGCTCTGCAGATAATTTTAGAGCAGCAGGAGCAATTTCAGCAGCACTGGCACCCAGATGAGGCAGCTTCAACTGCAGCCCAGGAAAAAGCCTTTCAGCTCCTGGGTCCTGTTTGCAAGAAGCTCCAGGCTCATGAAAATGCTGTGTTGGCCTTGGAAAGAGGCTCAGAACAACAGCATCATTCCTGCTCCCTTCTCCCCCCAGCCCTGCAGGGACCCAGCTCAGCACTGACCCACCCCAGCACTGCCTGCTCCATCCCCTCCAGAGCTGCCACCATCCCTGTGATTTACCCAGCAGCTTTTAAAGCAGCTGTGACCTTCCTGCTTGGTGAAGATCACAGGTATTTCTGGAGCCAGGCAGGGGAAGAGCTCTGCTCCCCACAGGCTTTTCCTCCTCCCTCAGTGGGGGCTCCCGTGAGGGGCTGTGCATCCATGGGGAGCACATCCCAGCCCATCCACAGCCACCTGAAAACACATATTTGTGAGCAAGTAGAGGGGACTGAAGAAAAGCCTGACATGCTGTGTTATGAAAGACCCTGCTTAGGCAATGCAGTATTAATGTACGTGCTAAGAATTCTTCACCACACTTCAGAAACGGAGGAGGGAACGAGGCCTGAGAGCACAGAAAGGTTTGGTTTGGAAGGGACCTTAAAGCTCATCTCGTTCCACCCCCTGCCATGGGCAGGGACACCTTCCACTAGCCCAGGCTGCTCTGAGCCCTGGCCTTGAACACTTCCAGGGATAAGGAATCCACAACTTTTCTGGGCAACCTGTGTCATTGCTCCACCACCCTCACAGGGAAGAATTCCTTCCCAGTACCTGAGCTAAACTTGCTCCTCCAATTGGTCCAAAAGGGCTCCAAGGCCTTCACAGCCACCACCCAGCACAAAAAACTCTTCCCCTCTTGACAGGCTGCAGATGGTGCTCCAAATCTGTATCTGTTAGTTGAAGGACTTTAATTACTCCAAGCCTTTGACAGCTCTGTGCCCCACTGCCAGCAGCATCCCAGGAATACAAACTGAGATGTACATGGTGAAAGACTGGAGGGAGGAGGCAACATCTGCATGTCAAAAAGAGGAAGGTAAGAATCCAAGTGGCTTATTTGCAAAGCAACTGGTAACAGTGTGGAATAAATAAGCCATGCTCTCAGCAGCAGAGTCCTCCTGCAGCAGCACAACCCCCCCTGCTCCACAGGGATATATTTAGAGGAGAAAGAGGCTTAAATTGAGCATGTGCAACACAAGCAGAAAGTGAGTGTGTTGGGCTGATGATCAGCACTGGTGTCTCCTATGAAGCCTCAGCCCCAGGAGTGTCACGGGGGAACCAGGGTGCAGCCCCATGTGAAGCTGGGTGCTCTCCCTCTGCATTGCTCCATGGGATTCTCCAAGAAACCCTCACTTTTCCGTTGCAGGGCACCTGCGTGGGAGATCAGCTCCATAAAAAAATAAAAAAACAACCAAGGCAAATAAACCCAAGTAATTTTGGCCTGTTGGTCCAGCAGCAGCTCTACTTAATGGTTACCTGCACATCAGCCCCCCCAAAAACCCACCCACTGGTGACCTGCACCAGTTTTCAGGTGGGAGGTACATGACCAGTTCTGACAAATCCAGGGACCAACCTCCTGGTGCTGCCAACACCAGCTGAGGTTTTTGCCAGCTGAGTCTGGATTTCAGCTGGGCAGGCTGATCTGGGACCCAAATGTAACACACTCTTAAGTACTTTACTGGATCAAAGCCCAAATTATTAATGCCTGGTATTACAAGGTAACAGCATTAAATATGTGATATCAAAGTAGTTATTTCTCCGATGCTTCCAGCTTGCCTAATTTTGATAATACTATTTAATGACTTCCAACTCTGCCAGCTATTAATTCTTCCTATGTTTCCAGTGTGCAATCCCCTTCCCCTCCTGCCAGCATATTCAGACATCCTGTTAGCCTCCTGCTGCAACACTGACACTGCTTTCCCTCCATCCTCCTCCTTTCCAGCAGCAAAACCTGCTTGGCCAACAGAAACGCTCCAGGAACGTGGCTGTGTGCTCAGCTTTACGGGCTCAGATCAAGTAAACATGATTTTCCCCTGATTATCCAGTATCCATAAAGGAGAAGGAAGCTTTATTGCAGTGATTTACCCTCATTAACCCTCAAACCACCCCCCACACCTCCAGCTCCCCCCAGCACAGGCAACAAGGCTCCATCCAGCACTTTGCAGTACAAAGGGTTTCGAGGTTCCATCCCTGACCAGGGCCTTGGGATTGGGTTTATGGATTTCTGTTTGCTGCTGCTGGAATTGGAGAGACACTTCTGTTTCCTGGGCACAAAATGCCTCCCCCTCCCCTCCCTGGGATCCCAGCAGAGCCTTGTCAGAGTGATGGATTGCCACTGAGCACGGGCTCCGTGTTTGTTATTAGGCCCATCAATAACCCCGGCTGGTGTTATCGCCCCGAAGATGAAACGAGCCTTCCTCGTTTTCCTAAGAGCCAGGCTTTTCCCATGCTGCTGGGGGAAGCCCAACAACACCCCCCACAAATCTGGCTTCACATCCTTATATAAACACCTCAAGGCTCAGTGGGGAACCCACTCTGAGCCCCTTTGTAACACGTAACTTGGAAGATAAATCCCGTCGCACTTCAGATCCCTCCTGGCCAGTTTATTCTGAGCAGCACCTGCCCAGCCACGTGTCAGCCAGACCAAGCTCAGCAGACCTTGCATAGCAAAGGATGGATGACAACCAAACCCCGCACATCCAACAGAAACCCCGTGTTGCCTTTGGACAAGTCCATGTTTCCATCCCCAGTTCTGCACGAGAACATCGAGGCCCTCCACAAAGAGGGATATAAACACAGCATTATAACAAAGGTGAAAACACAGAATCACAGAACCATTAAGGTACCAAAAGACTTCCAAGATCATCCAGTCCAACCTTCAGCCAAGTACCCTCATGCCCACTAAACCATATAATGAAGTGCCACATCTACTCATTTTTTGAACACTTCCAGGGATGGCGACTCCACCGCTTCCCCGGGGAGCTGTTCCAAACACTTTAAAAAGAACACACAGAGACTGAAAAGGTTCCGTTTTCAAGTCAAATCCACTCCAGGCAGGTTTCTAAGCAGTGCCTTAAGCTTCCAGCATTAAGTATCTTACATCCCACGTGGCCTGATGGGAATCTCTGCACCCTGCAGCCTGTCCCACCCACGCTGGCTCGCAGGACACTGTGGCACAGACACCGCGGGACCCTGGGGGGATTAAGCCAACAGTTAAACCTTCCGGAGCAACCCCTGGGATTACTGCACATGCCTAACACAGATTGAAGAGTCTTGATCCCCTGGGACTACTGAAACTCTTAAAACAAGGCCATTAGCCAGAACTCCTGGTGGAATCTGCACTCGTGCTCTGCCGCGACGCAGGAAAAGCACCTTTGCTGCTGATTTTCAAGCGCTTTGCTCAATTTAATGACAAAATTTAATGCCAGTGTCGGTGCTCCCTTGCAGGCACAGGGACATGAACCATGTGATGAGGGAGCTGATGACCCCTCAGGGCACTGGGACTGACTCCTTAGGGCACTGGGACATGGCCAGGCTGAAGAACAAGGACCAACATTCCTGCATGGCACCGCTCCTCTCACATCCACTCTGGAATGGGAGCATTTTAAACACAACAAAGCTCCAGACACACACACCTCTACAGGGAGGGAGATGCCCACATGCCCAACCTCCAATCCACCAGATCTCACACCCACCCAGGCAGGGCAGCTGGGCATGGTGTTTACAGTCCATCAGTGATGCTGCCTGGGTTTGAGCTCCGACAAGCCCTCCCTCCTGGAAAACCCTTTGGGAGCAAGACATCAGGTCTCTGGAGGAGATGCCACCGGTCACCACGAGGCTGTGCCCCCCCTCCCAGAGCCCCCTCCCCGTGGTACCTGGCTACAGGGTGGCAGCAGGGTGCTCTCTGGGGACAGCTGGCCCTGGCACGGCCCCGGCCGGCGGCAATCCAGCTGGATGAGGCTGCGGCACTCCTGGTGACACGTGTATCTGCAGTCTGCAGGGAGAGAAGGAGAAGGTGAGGAGCCCAGACCTGCAGGCGTGGTGGGGGAACCCCAGGAAGGGACTGGATTCCAGCTGGAGGGCAGACAGATGCCCGTGGGCACCAGCACAGCCCGTTCAGTGTCCCCGCTCAGGGGGGAGAGGTACCAAAATACCTCATCCAGAGCAAACACTGCTCCCCTGCCCTCTCCCCAGCCACATTCCTGCCACACATCCCATTGCCTTTCCCCAGACCTGCTGGCACACTGACACACAAAGTATGGAAAATGCCCCGACCCCACCAAACCACGGGGTACCCACTCCCCAGCTCTGCTCCTGGGAGGTGTCACCTGCAAAACACCTGGACCAAAAGCTTGACCACTGCAAAGGATCCTTCACCTTTCACCACCAGGAGGGAAGAAACATCTTTGTATTAGATGGAAGTCAAAGTATTTAGGGTCACTAAATATCACAGAATCATAGCATGGTTTGGGTTGGAAGGGACCTTAAAGATCATGTTGTTGAACCCCCTGCCATGGGCAGGGACACCTTCCACTAGCCCAGGTTGCTCCAAGCCCCTTCCAACCTGACCTTGGACACTTCCAGGGATGGGGCAGCCACAGCTTCTCTGGGCAACCCGTGCCAGTTCCTAAATATGAACACTGCAAGGGCCAGTTAACAGTGATTAAGGCACAGATCCACCTCCAGGCTGCCAGAAATCCACCCCTGAACAGGGCAGGGACACATCCCAGCCAGAGCAGGGGCCATGACCTCCTGTCCCAGGTGCAGTAATGCCTTTGCACAGTGGTTTTTTGGCTGCTGACCCAATGTCAGACATTAACTAGCTCAAGGAAGGAATTGCACAGACACTGCTGAGCCCAGCTTTAACCCCTTCGGGCACAGGGTCCTGCTTGCCCACGGCTCCAGAGGGGCAGCATTTGGCACAGAGAGCTCCCTCCCTCTGCCAGTTATCCCACACTCATGGCCATCACTCCCACAGCCCTCTCCCTCCAAGCCCCAACTCCTCCAAACCCACCTGACTGCAGCAAACAACCTCCTTCCACTTTAATGGCCCATCTGAGCCTTTTAATTTTTAACTGCCGTTCAAACAGCATTAAATTTACTTTTACACTATCCAAAATTCCAGAGAGGTCACCAACCTGAAAAAAAAAAATTAAAAAAAAATCCCCAAACCAAGGCAAGAGGGTTCACCCCACAGAGTGGAGTGCCTGTCCCTCCACCTGCCCTGTGACCCCACTCTGAACCACCAAGCTTTTATTTCAAATACCCTTCTTTTCGCTTTTCTTTTTTTTTTTTTTCCTTTTTTCCCTTTTTCTTTAGCATTTGGGTCATTGGTTTTGAATATCTCTGGGGCTTGCAGGAAAGCGAAGGAATATCCCATGTTTGCTGTGGAAACAGTGATTTCTGCTCAGCTCTGGTGAATACTCCAATGCCCCAGAATGAGTGAGAGGAGCTGAAGCACTGCTGGGAGCTGGTGCCTGAGGGGGGAAGCATCAATCTCCAGGGGAAAGAGGGAAATCATTTATCATTTAACATTCATCTGGCGTGAGCTGTCTATCATTCTCCTATTCCAAACCAGTTGTCTCAAGTCAGCCTGGGGGAAAAGCAGGGAATCTTGCCTTTTTTTTTTTTTTTAATTAGAGATAAGCTGCAGTCACACAGTAATTTAATGCATGACCTTTTGAGCAACTGGAACAGCCTTTTAATAGGGGACATTTGCCAAGTCTTTGCTGGAGGTGCCAATTGGAGAACGCTCCAGCTGCGGGTTCACCTGAGCATCTGGCACCAGAACGTCCCTTCTGCCTGTGTGGCCCCAGATTTTCACATTTGGGCAGCTGCCTCCTGCTCTTTCAGACCTCCTGGAGAGGGAAGAGCCCTCCCAGCACCTGGGGTAAAGGCAACCAGAGGTGTGACCCATGTAAGCTGGACCACAGAAATGCCAGTTCCCAGGCACACCTCTGGATCAGGCCCATTGTGGCCAGGCATTTCTGCAGGGGATTAAAGTGTGACACCTCCTTAGTCACCATCACCTATTAACATACCTAATCATCCTGTATCCGGCAGGGAAACACTAATTTTAGAAACCCTGCACAGCTTTAGGAAGCAGCCACGTGACAGGTTAGCCAAGAAGAGCAGGATGCCTCCACTTATACTTCGAGATAATTTCCATTCCAGTCAAACAAAGGAACGCTTGGAAATGTAGTTTCTTTAAAAAGAAAAAAATTAGTCTGATCGTGATACTGTGAAAAACTTGGGTAGTTGAAGGGAATTTTCCTTTCTGCAAAGATTAAAGTCTCTCAGGGGGATTAAGTTGGATAGAGTAAACCAGTCCAATACCATTTCAATGCCTAAACACAGGGCTCCAGTCATAGAATGGTTTGGGTTGGAAGGGACCTTAAAAACCACCCAGTTCCACCCCCTGACATGGGCAGGGACACCTTCCACTAGCCCAGGTTGCTCCAAGCCCCATCCAACCTGGCCTTGGACACTTCCAGGGATGGGGCAGCCACAGTTTCTCTGGGCAACCTGTGCCAGGGCCTCCCCTCCCTCACAGGGAACAATTTCTCCAGTCATCCTGCCCGGCCCCATCCTCCCACCCCCACCTCCAGGATACCACAGACCCCCTGGGGCACCTTTCAATTTGACCCATCCCATGTGGAGATGGAAACAAAAGGAGAAGGGAGGCTCTGCTGGAAGGGAAAAATGTGGCAGAACGGGAGATTTCTTCCATTCAGACTCCGGAATCCTTCAGGGGCTCTCACACATCACACACACCTTCCAGTGCAGGCTGCACCCGAGGCTGGATTTTGCTGGGTGCCTCTGCCCACACCCCACGTCAGCGGGGTGACCTCAGTGACAGCAGCAGGATGTGGCCCTGTGACACCAGACAGTGGTGTCAGGTGGCTCCTCCTGCTGTGAGGGGACAGGGCAGGACCTGTGGCACCACCACAACCCTCAGCACCCCCAGAGCAGGCGCAGGGTAGGGGCTCAGTTCTCCTGCAAGGCACGTCCCGACACCCCCCCGGCGCTGACCCAGCCCCGTCTCTGCAGCCCCCTTTGTCTCCTCGGGTTTAGGTCTAAACCAGATGGTTTGGGTTCATTTGTTGGCAAACACAGGCAAAGCCCCAAGGGGGTGTTTCTGTTTGCCCAGAGCAGCCAAGGCCCCCTGGGTGACAGGCACCCCTCTGTGAGGTCCCTGCACCACTGCAGCATCTGGAGCACAAACCCAGCTGCTGGCAGATGCTCTTGAGCCTTTTTTTACTAAAAGGCAGATTTTCCTTTACAGTGGAGCAGCACTCTGTGCTCCTGCCAGAGCAGGGTTGAAAAAGGAGCCAGAGCAGAGGTTGAAGCCTCCTGGTGTCACAGATGTGGTGGCAGGAGATCATGCCAGCCCCGTGCCAGCCCCGCTACCTGCCAGGCAGGGTCCCTGCAGCTCTGCAGTGCCACAGGAAACCCTAAGAGCACCCCAAAGAGCAGCAGAAAACCTGCACACAGCCAAATCCACCCCAAACTCACACCACCACCTACCTCTGAGCAGCAAGACCTCCCTGCTCTGCCTCCTGGGCGGCCGCAGCCCCTTGGACCAAGGCTTGGACTTGGGGAACTGCCGGAAGATTTTGCGGATTCTCTTTGTTACGAGCCCAAAGCAAGTGGCTGCTCCTGCTTTGCCGTCTGTCATCCTCGGGAGAGGAGATCCAGAGCTCTCCAGGCGCACAGAGAGCGTGCTGCTTCCACGAGAGGCCTTTTCTCCCACGGAGATAAAACCCTGACATTGCCCATTCACAACCTGCCGCCGCTCGACGGGGTTATTTATTTATTTTTCTGAGCAATGAGGCAGCTCAGAGCTTGTGCATCTCTGGGCCCGTCCCGTAAGCCATGGAAAACTTTCTATTTCTGGGGCTTTTTGCTTGATAAGATAAAATAACCCAACGGGAGAGATTAGAGAGAGAAAGCGCAGGACCCGGCCGTGCGCTGGGAGGTCTCTTCCCGGCATCCTCCCTTTGCTTTGCTGCTTTTCCCTGCAGTCTTTTAAAGTTTAGGGGGGGAAAAAGTCCCCAATGTTTAAACAGAGGTTAAATAAAAGAAATACACTGAGATGAACTAAATTTATAGGGCTGAAACTGTATTTATAACATCGATTTAAACTCTGCACATAGCAAGGGTTTATAGATTCTTTCAGAGCAACGAGGAAAGGCACAGCATTATAAAAAGGAGGGAGTGTGACCCTTTACACAGACAGACAGTGCTAGGACAAGGGAAGTGGTTTTAAACTAAAAGAAGGGAGATTTAGATTAGATATTAGGAAGAAATTGTTCCCTGTGAGGGTGGGGAGGCCCTGGCACAGGTTGCCCAGAGAAGCTGTGGCTGCCCCATCCCTGGAAGTGTCCAAGGCCAGGTTGGACGGGGCTTGGAGCAACCTGGGCTAGTGGAAGGTGTCCCTGCCCATGGCAGGGGGTGGAACTGGGTGGTCTTTAAGGTCCTTTCCAACCCAAAGCATTCTGTGATGTATCAGTTACAACAATATCATGTGTCAAACGATGGGGTGAGACATAAACATCAGTTTAACACTTGAAATCTGCTACTTTGTACCCACTACACCATGACCGTCCCCTCTCTGCTCAGGGCTCCTCTCACGAGCAGATCAGTGTCCAGTTTCCAGCTCCCTGCACAACACACTCTGGCTTTTGCACAGGGAATAACAAAGATGGAATTTAACTAATCCTAGAAATCACACCAAGCAGCACAAGCAGTGAGTTATCACAGAGGGCTCTCTTATTCACCCAGACAGCACCTCTGCAGCTACACAGATCCCTCCTTCCCACGTGGAGACCAGTGAACTCAGCTACACACATTGGGCCAGGGATGAAGCAGAGGGAGAAAAGAGACAGCCCAAAAACTAACCTGCAAGGCGAGAGCGGGAGCCCCGGCCGGTGCGTCTCTCCATAAATCCTTCCTAAGGCACTGGACTGGATTGCAGCATGGAACATGACCCTAAAGGACCTGAGCTACCCCAGGATCCTGCCACACAGCTCTGGGCAGGTCACCATCCCATCCCACACCTCCATCTCCTCCCAGGGAAGCTGGGGGAGCCACCCCAGCACCCCACCCCACCCTCACCCAACCTGGCAAACGCCATCCCCACCTGCCCGAGTCACCTGGCAGCAGGACAAGCCTCAGGAATCTGTCTGGATCAGCTAAATGGAGCAGAAATGCAAAGTACTGTGGGTCCTGTGCTGTTAGCAATTATTATTTACAGTGGCAAGACCAGAGACACGACTGAGTGTGGGAGGACGTGGTGGAAGAAGAGACATGAAAAACCACCGTGTCCTGCAGAGCTCCAGTGGTGTGAGCAGAACCTCGTCCCAGCCACCCTGGGCTCGTTAAAGAACTTGTTATCTTAAGCAAACATACTTGGGAACAAATAACATTGGAACTGTAGTTTGCTCTACAAATTAGAAAGAGAAATGGAGTTTTACCAACTCCCTTCTTAAGGAAATAGGGACTGATTCAGCCCAGAGCCTGAACACAGAAGGAGCTGCTCTGGGAGATAAGGGTGGCATCAGACCAGAGGCATAAACCCAGCTGGACTCTGAGGTGCTTCACTGAACCAGATCGTGTCGCAAGACCTACAGATCAAAAGCTGCTTCAGGTGCAACTGCACTTGCCACTGAGAACATCAGGTGCTGGACGTGCTCCAAGGTTTCCCTCGAGGCAGTGCCTCACATCCAGCCTTCCCACAGGGAAGCAGCGAGACCTGCAGTGGATTTCTTGCAAAGAAGCACTTCAGCCCATAACGCCCTATTTTGGTAACACCCTGATCATCAGAGACATTGAGAGCCAGGGAAGCACTTGAGCCACCTCCCAAACCTGACCCATCACTGCCCACCAGTGTCCACCCTTCCCATCAGGAAGCTGCTTCAGTGCCAAGCCCAGCCTGGTTTCTCTGCTGCCCCAAAGCCCAATAAAACACACTGAGGGCTTTGAAGCCGCGTTAGTCACCACGACACCCAACTGCACCCGCCCCACCAGAACACACCAAAAACCCCCCTGGCAAAGATGCACCTCTGCAACCTGCCCATCCAGCCCCCTTCTCCCAACTGCTCCTCTGCCAGGAAAAGCTGCTGGCAGCGGGACAGACACATTTAGGCTCCGACACTGAGATTATTTACTTTAATACTGACTCAGGCTTTGAAAGGTGCCAGCAGCACAAAGCCACATAACATCAGATAGGAGATACTCAAGGCACAGCATGAAAAAATGGCACAGCTACTCCTCCTGCCCAAGTGCATTCCCTCCAAGACTGGAAACAAGGATTTTTAAGGAATGCCAGCAGGATGGCTCAGGAAGCTCCCAGTTCCCCACCCCTTCACGTTGATGCCAGTGGGAGCAGCGTGCTGGATGTCTGTCACACATGGGACAGACTTAGACACTCCCACTAAAAGCAGGGAAAAGGCTCCCATATCTCAGATATCTGCATCACCCTCCTGACAGGGAGTTGTAGAGATAAAGAAGGTCCCCCCTGAGCCTCTCATTCTCCAACTTGAACAATAAATAATAATAAACGACAATAAATAAATAAATACCGCTTTCCCATTTTACTAAATACAACCAGATCTGATAGAAATAAAAATAGGCCAGAACTGTACAAACAAAACCCCGAGTATCCTCAGGCTGCAAGTCAAAAGCAAACAAGCAGCAACTCTGCATCAGAAGAAAAAGAAATATTCACCAAGGGAGGAGAGCACACCCCGTCTGCAGCTCTCAGGCATTTTTAATGGGAATCACTATTGGGATGACAGGGAATGCAGATGATGTTATGAGTGTCCCTCTCCCCCATCCTGGTTGTTTAGGGAGTTTTTTTTGAGGCAGAACTACTCCCACGGTCTGAATAATTCTCTGAAATGAAAAGGGAAATAGAACTATTTAAGATCTGTTTCAATATAACTATGGAAAACATCCTGCCAGAGGAGAAGTCCCTCAAAACGACTATTTACAGTGTTTCACAACACCACAAAATTCTGTGAATTTGTACTTTAGGTCAGGGTTTCAAAGCACACAGCCCAGTACCTCGTCTTGCACCTGAACCCTGGAACAGGTCTCCAGGAAAGACAAAAGCCCCGACAAAGTTTGTTTGCCTTCCAATAAACCTTATTTTTATTAAACGTGCCATTTCTTTAAGCACAGTCATTCACACGTTTGCTCCAGTGCACCAGACACGGCTGAGCTGCCGCCCCCAGGGGGATAATCCGGCCCTTACCAGGTTTTGAGGGAGTTAATCAGGAACAGCAGGCGGAAAGCAAAGGTGCACCCCAGAAAACCGATTTACATCGTCCTCACTCAAACAACGCCCCACGCAGCGAGTTCCCCGGCCCCCGGCGTGTCCCCGTGTCACGTTGTGGGGACGGCTGGGTTACATTTAATTAACAGCAGTCAGGGCTAAGCCCTTAATGCGATGCAGCAGGGCCATATGGTGCGACTGTCGCTCCCAATTGCCCTTCGCTCCAAACGGCACCAGGAGGCATCTGCGAGAGCCCCGCTCGCCCCGCGCCATGCAAATCACCACCAGAAACATTTAATTGATTCGTAATCTAAGGAAAGCCAAGCGTAAGGACCAGAACTGGCTGAGCGAGGCACTAATTGCCCCGGTGAGGCTGGCGCTGCAGCACGTGCCCGGCATAAACCCCCCCCCGCCCCAAACAAACCCAAAAATGAGCAACGACGCCTCCTCCAGCCAGCCCTGAGCTCACGGTGGGACACGGATCGTTCCCAAATTACCACCAGCACCAACTACTTGCCCTCCACGCCGACATTTCAGGGTATCCTCACCCAGGTACAGGTGGTTTTGTGTGAATGGCATCAGCACTAACAACTTCTGCCAAAAATCAAGAGGCTCAGCTGACCCCCACCAGCAAATTTTCGAGTCCCTCAAGGCCAAGTGCAGCACTTCAGCTCTGTCCTGAAAGAGAAGTTTCCCCCAGAGGGAGGGACCGAGCTGGAGAGGAGCAGTTCCACGGCCAGCAGAGAGCACAGCACACGCTACGAGTTATCCCTGGCACGGGGCTGCTCAAACCTCCTCCTTTTTCCCCCCCTGCCACAACTAACACGGGTCACACCTTTCCAGGGAACCAGAGCAGCACCCCGGGACATGGGACACGGGACACAGCCCCGGCTGAGTCACCTCGTTCGGGCCCTCCGTGTCCCTTCCCACACGATGGAAAGATGAATCTCTCCTGTCTAACACGAGCACCAGCACAGCACGTATCTCACACCAGACAGGCACCCCACTGGCAGGAACACTCTTTCCCCTGGAGTTTGGGCAAAGCCTCAGGCAAATTTAGTAATTCCAGAGGACTTTACCCCTCACCATAAAGCTTTTAAAAACGCCAACCCTCCCTGTTCGCCGCGATGCCAACCCCGCCCATGAGCTGACCATCTCCTCTTTCCTGGAAAAGCTTCACTTCCCAAACCCGCCCGGCGGCTCCGCGCCCACCGCCCGCACCCGGAGACCCCCACTCGGTCCCTCCCGGAGACCGGACCCACCCGGGGAAGGTGGAGGGACCCGGAGAGGGAGTCTGGGGGGTGCAGAGCTGGGAGAAGGGGAGCGAGAAGGTCCGGGGGGCAGAGTCGGGACAGGAACGCGGGCAGAGCGAGGGATGCGGGACGGCAGCACCGGGCGGAGATGCGGGCAGGGCAGGGGTGCGGGACAGCCAGGCGAAGGCCGGGTGAAGGCAGGGGACAGGCAGGGCGCGGGCAGGGCTCAAGCAAGGCTCCAACACTCACAGTCGCAGCGCAGGGCGCGCTCCCGCACCGCCTCCCCGCACAGGTCGCACCATCCGCGGCGCGGGAGCCGGGGGGCGAAGCGGTGGCCGCGGTCTCGCTCGGGGGGTTCCCGCGGCGCCGCGAAGATGCTCCGCACGTCGGGCAAGAGCCGCGGGGCTCCCCCGCGCCGCCGCCGCAGCCGCCGCGCCCCCCGCGCCCCGCAGGGGCTGCCCGGGGTGGGCGCGGCGGGGCCCCGGAGCATCGAGGTGGGCACGGGGGGCGGCAGCGGGCGGGGGCACGGCCCCACGGCCGGCGATGCCATGGGCTCGGAGCGGCGGGAGCGGGGCAGCGCAGGCGCCTGGGACCGGCCGGGAGGGAGGGAGGAGACACGGCGGGGGGGGGAGCGGCGGGGGTGGGGACCGGGATCGGCCCCTCGGGGCCGTGGGGACCCATCCCCCCCGAGGTTTCGCCCCGGGACCCCTCTGTGCGATGCTTCCTCGTGGGAACGCTCCTCGCCGTGGGATTCCCCTCCCCGCGGGAATCTCCCCGCAATAGCCTCTCCCCCCGTGGGAATCCCCGCTCCCAGGGGACCTCTCCCCACTGGACGGGTCTGGGATGCCCCGGGGGGGGGAGTTCTGTGCATCCCCACCCGGGGAGGGCCCGCAGCGCGAAGCGGAGTCGGGGGCTTTCCCCAGCGCTGCTGGCGGAGCGCAGCCACTTCCCAGCCGCGTCCCGGGCTTTGTCCCCACGGGATACGGCGGATCACGAGTGGAAGCGCAGCTGGATCCCCTCTCCCCGCTGCAGGGACAGCCGGGCTCCGGCGCGACGCGGGGGGAATCATCTCCCCCAGCTGAGGCTCCTGTGGTGGTGGGAAATGCGAAAGGGAAAACGCTGTGGCCAAAATTTTGAAGCGGCTCCGGCTCAGAGGACAGCGGTGCCTGGGGAGCTGCTGGCACAGCCCCACCCTGGGCAAAGGAGGGTTTGAGGGGCACAAATGAGGGCGGCTGGACCTGGGGTCACTCCAAGTGACTCCCCCCTTTGAGCAGCAGGGCTGGATGTCCCAGATGATGCGAAGGTCCCTGTCACCATAACCCCTTCCCGCGTCTGGGTGGAGCCCGGAGTACACATCACCCCGAGTGGTGCAGGACAAAGCTGGCCCTTCTCTGCTGCTCTCACTCGTGTTGGTTTGAAATACATTAATTCAGCCAGAATTGCCCCCAAATTTCTTTGGTTTCCAGGTGAGAAGTGGCTGCAGTGAGTGCAGAGCTGGGCTGGGTGAATCCTGGTTCCTGGGCTCATGGGAAGCTGAATTTAGCGTCTCCTATGCACTCCTGAGGACAGGATAAGCCAAGGATATCTAAATCCTTTTCAAGGATTCTAATTTAAAGGATGGATTAAAACACTGGCTCTGAATTACAGCAGACTAGTGCCATAAGCAGCCCCTAATAAGAGCTTCAAACTGAAGGAGGAATAATGCAGCTTGAAAAATTGCAGCTTTATTCTGTGCTAAGCAGGAAGATTAATTTTTGGAAGGTTTTTTCTTCCTCATTCAGGATCCTGATTCACTTTCATGCCTCCTGCTCGTACCAGAGAACAGCAGCAGATTTATTCCTCAGTAAATTGTTTCACAAAAACCTGGAGTTTTATCCTGTGTTCTCCTCAGACTGTTAATTGTATCAGGAATCACCTCCAAGAAAGGAAACAACCTTTCTGAGGGCTGGGAACCTGTTAAAACCATTCTGGACTTTTATTTTCCCAGTGCCATCCCAGGACACAGTTTCAGTCTCCATTCTGCAGCATCAGGGCACGTAAATACTAAATAAATGTAATATTTTCCACTCCCATAGGAAGATCTGGCTCAAACCTGCACAAGAGACCTGTCATAGTCTTTATCCTTCTCATCTGTCTCTGCAGGAATTCAGGGCTGACAGCACATGAAACTCTTTTAGGCCATGGGTTAAAATATTAGGGGGGAAAAAACCCATCCAACTAATTAACACTGGCAGGAAAATTCCCATTTCATTTGGATTCCAGGAGTCCCCTTTGCAGCTGCTGTGTTACGGCAGTTTAAGCATGACAAGGGCTATTAGCAAAAACTCTTTTTTCTTTTTGCCAAGAAATAAATCCCTTTCTGTGGAAGCCAAACATGTTCCAGGTCAAACTCTCAGCTGGTGCGAGTCAGTGCAGCTCCACTGAATCCAAGGAAGTGCAGGAGGAGACCCTGCCTGGGCTCCCTGCCCTGTTCCTACAGGGAATATCAGCAAATTCGAGCTGGATTAAAAATCACGTTCATTAGAAAACCAGGAGGATCCTGGAAAATAATTTGTAGGAGAAAAGCTTTTAAGCGATGGCTCAGTTCCACCTCTCCACAGTAAATAGATGGGTTTGACATTCAGGATGTTGGTCTTTATAATTAAAACAAATGGGAAGGTTTGGTGCCAAATACCACTGGGGAAGGTTTCCTGGGCGGGGGGAGCTCCTGGGCACCCTTGGCATGTTCCTACAAGAAAGTCAAGCCGGGCACAGCCCTGCAGCTGCTGCTCCTTGTTCCCTTTGTTCCCTTGCTGAGACTCAGGGCAGCAGGATGTTCAGCTCCAGGGATGCACTGTTTTGCCTTGTGTCCCATATATTATTATTTAGGAAATCAGGAAGAAATTCCTCCCTGTGAGGGTGGGGAGGCCCTGGCACAGGTTGCCCAGAGAAGCTGTGGCTGCCCCATCCCTGGGAATATCCAAGGCCAGGTTGGAGGGGGCTTGGAGCAACCTGGGCTAGTGGAAGGTGTCCTTGCCCGTGGCAGGGAGTTTGGAATGAGATGGTGTTTAAGATCCCTTCCAACCCAAACCATCCCACGATTCTGTCTCCCAGCAGAGATCAGAAAGAGTCGCTTCTGGGTCCATCCCAGGAGCATCCACAGCAGGCAGCTCCTTGCCCTGTCTTCGCTGTCTCTCAGCCCCTGGGCACTGCCAGATAACCTGAGTCCTGGTTCTCGGGCTGGGGGCAACCCTTGGGCAGCCAGAACAGCCACATCAGGCCCAGACTCAGCTGGAGGTTTTTGGTTTGGCTCAGGTGTCACCTCCAGAAGAGGTGCTGGGGAGGGAACTGGAGGAAAGGCGAAGGGCTGAGCCGGGTGCTGTGTTTTCCCTGGAGGGCAGGTCCAGGCAGGCCCTCTGAGCATCCCCACTGCTGACTCTGACACGTTTGCTTGCCCAGCTGATGGCCCAGCCTCTCCTTCCAGATGCACAGTCAGTCCCTGGGAGCTGCAGAGGGTCCCCCACCCTCGGACTTTGCTGGTGCTGATGCTCCCAAAGTCCTGGATCCCCAGTCCCTCCTCCAGCCTCCTTTATCCCCAGCAGCCAGTCCCAGTTTGCCCCCTGGAGTAACCACAAAGGGAAGGGCTTTGTGCAGGGAACAGGAATGAATCCCAACATCTTTTAACACCCCCCACCAATGCAACCAAGGCCTCTTTGCTGCCACTGTGAGCCCCAGCAATGCAGCCCCTTCCCCAGCAGGAGGATTTGGGGGGCCAGGGCTTCCCAGGGAGCCCAGGGCAGGGATTGTTGTGTCTTTGCACTGGTGTGTGCCAGGGAGGGGTGGGAAGAGCCAAGGCAATGTGCCTACTGATGTGCCAGGAGCCCCCCAGGTGTAAATCCCTATGTCTGATCCCAGTGGGATGGGAGCTGTCCTTGTGCCCAGCTTTGGATGCAGCTGGAATGCTGCTCCCCTCTGCTGCAGGATGGGATGTGGGGGGTGGGATTGGGGTGACAGCCCATAAATCATGCTGGGGATGGGCAGAGAGAGGTGGATGGGGGGAGATGTGACTGATCCTTCCCACAAATATCTCCCTGATACCATCTAATGCTCCCGAGATCCCAGGCATCCCATATCACTGCTCCTCATGCTGCTGCTGGCTGATATCCAGGGGATTACAGCTCCTCATCAAACCCAAGGTCACAAACCAGCAGGAAAAGCTGGGACAGCCCTGACACCAGAGTCCTCCCACAGTTCTCTGTGTGCTGCCCTGAGGGACAACAAGGACGGGGGTAACGTGTTTCCTCTCCAGCCTCATTTCTCTGGAGTGAAATGTTGGGAATGCCATTCCCAAGGCAGCTCCAGGTGCTCACAGCCACCCCCACAGAGCACCTGCTCGAGTCCCTCCTGTCCCATCCCTGCTCTGCCACCCCCACGGGTTAACACACCCTTCATGTCAAAGGCAGGGGGGGCTGCTTGGGATTTCTTTCCGTCTTTTATCTAAAAGAAAAAGGAATATCCCTGCTTTCTCCTGCAGTGGTGTGGCTGGAGAGGGCTCGTGGGAGGCCTTTCATCTGAGATTTTGCCTTGGCATTCAGCAGCACCCCTGGATTCGGTGGCTGGAGCCACGTTTTGAGTCCAGGGTTGTTTGGAGAAGGCACAACCCCCACGTGCATCCACAGGATGAGATTATATTTATAGAAATGTACCAAAAAGGAGAAGCCTCCCTTGGCTTCCCCCTCCCACAGCCCTCAGCAGCCCAGGGGCTGGGCTGAGGAGAAGCCCTGCAGCAGGAGTAGAAGCTGCAGAGCCCAGGGGCAGAGGTTTGTGACTCCCACATTCCCTCTGCCATCACCTCCTGGGCTGGATCCAGTCTCTCATCCATCAGCAATCCCTCCTGCCCCACTCCATGAAGCCCCAGGGAGAAGAAGTAGGTTAAAAGTGGGAATAATCCCTAAATAAGTAAGAAGACAAAAGGTCTAGCCTCTTCTTCATCTGACAGAGTGATACAGAGAAGCCAGAAAACCACAGAGTCCTTCAAGCACTTTTTAAAAATAAAGAAAAATGAAACCCCACTCAATGTTCTGGTCAAACTTCCAGAGGCTGAAGGCACTCAGAGCTAATGCTGGTGAACGTGCAAAAGTGCTGGGGCAGAGAGGTAGGACACAGAGAGCTCCTCCAACACCAGTGCCCGATGGCTCCCCAAGGGCTGGGGTTTCCCCGTGCTGGGAAGTGGTTTTGCTTCAGCAGCTGCACATTCACCACGTCCCTCAAACTCCAGGGGTGGGAGCAGCCCCTCCCAACCTGCAGGGACAAAACCAAAGGCTTTAGGCTAGAGAGAGGGGTCACCTGGGCACTGTGCAATCCCAAACTACAGTTCTAGCCAGGCACTAATCTTTGGACCTGTTCCCGTGTCTTTTGGGATGAGCTCTTCACAGAGAAAGCAAACACGACCCCCTTTCTTACCCCCTTATTCCCAGTGGATGTGCTGCAACACCTCACTTGGTCCTATAAAAACAGGGCTGGGGTGAATTTGCAATTTCTTTTTTGCTTTTTTAAACTCTCTGACATTCTGATCTGCATGTTCTTACTCTCGATTTGCACCAAGAGCCTCAAAAAAGGTGGCAGAGGAGGAAAATCAGGGTTTTTTCAGCAGTACATGCTGGGTTTACACAGAGTTTTATACAGAAGGAGAAAGCATCCACTTCTCTGTGGCAGTCAGCAGCTGGGCAGCACAGGGAAAAGGCTGGAAAGAGGGTGTAGAGATGACAGAGCTTTGCTGAGGATCATGGCTAAACCCCCAAGAAAGATAAACTCTTCTTCTGCCAGACCGTGGTGTAAATTTGGTGACATTAAAGCCCCCACTGAACCAGCTCGTGGGTGACTGTGGTTGTGCTCAGCACCAGGCACAGCTCCCACACTGGAGCTCCCAGGGAGCCCACCCAGACCCTCCACCCCCTTCCCAGGGGTGTGCCCACATCTCCTGGTACAAGGAGCAGGAATTCCCAGTGCAAGGAACAGGAATTCCCACCTGGAGCAGCAGCTCTGGGTGCTCTCACTCACCGCTCGATGATGCTGTTGTTGAACTGGAGATCACAACTTACTGACCTCATCTGCTCCAGCAGCTCCTGCATCCTGCAGGGACACAACCAGCCCCTTATTCCTGTGCTGCTCAGCCCCTGCTTCCCACGGGAGAAGGGCTGGGATGTCCCAGGGGTCACAGAGCAGGGATCACGCCTGGCAGGGCCACAGTGAAGGGCTTGGCACAGAGTTTTCCAGCCCTGTGGACACAGAGCCCTCGCCCCATTGCAGGGGATGAGCAGCAGGAGGTTCTGCTCCTCCCCAAGGAGCTGGGCTGTCCCCAAAACCCTCTTCCAAAAGACTCACCGAAGAGCCATCTCCTTGCATGGCTGGCTCAGATGGACGGGGGAAGGCACGGGAGGAACTGGGGCCAAACTCCATTTCTCCATCTGGAGAAACCTGTCCAGAGCCTGCAGAGATGGAGAGAGCTGGCAGCCCCCACAGCAGGGGCTGTCTGGGGGTCTGACCCCAGGGGGATGCAGTGCCTGCCCGGGTAAACCCCCAGGAAGCGACAGCACACCCAGCACATCCACTTCTCCAGGACAAACAAAACAAAACAACCAAAGGACCAGGACACCTCCCAGGAAGTTGTGTCCCAGCTGATCAGCCAGTTCATCGTGGCAGCTGGAGGTGAAGCATCATTTTTCTACTACTGCAACTCCCATTTGTTGGGGACAGCTCCCCTGTGCCAGGCAATCCTGGAGACCTGGGGTTCCCCTGCCAAAGGTTTCCCCATTCCCTGCTCACACCATGGGACCAAAACAAGATCTCCAGTGTGGGATCAGCCACAAAGAACTGCAGCAAGTTGTTTAAAAACACTCCAGGGTTTCCCTACTTATCCCAGGTGCTCCTGCAGCCGGTGGGAGCTGGGAGAGGGGAGCAGGAGCATCGTCAGGGAGCAGGGAGAGACTGTGGAGCTGCATCCCTGGCAGGACCCCCCCGGACACCTACACCCTGCAGGCTGTCCTGGCACTCCATCATCTCCACACTGCAGGTGCTGATGCGGTTGCTGAGCCTCTTCAGGTGCTTCTTTATCTCACAAACTTTCCTAGGAAGGAAAAAAAACGACAACAAAATTCCCAGTCAGTGTTTGGCATCGGTGGGGATCGTTAATTTTTTTATGTGTTTTAACTCTGCACTGCTTTCTGCAGACCTTTCTGGATCCAAGTTAAAATCCTGAAGGAAAGCGAGTCAGGGCAGTGTTGTAATTACAGTTGTAGCTTTGTTAACAGCCACCACAGCCACGTTATCCAAACAGCACTAATAGCAAATTAATTAGGGAAAGTGCTGCCTGTAAGAGAGACAGCTCAGGCCCATCACTTTTGCCAGCAGCTCTGCACAGGCTGGTCCTCTGTGTCCCGTGGAGGGCTGAGAATCTACCCAAAAAAGCTCCCTAGTCCTGCACCCAACACCCAACAGGCACATTGTGAGTTGTGTATTAAAAAAAAATAATTAAAAAAATTGTTTTGGCTTTAAAAAAACAAAGGAAAGAATATTTCAGGCGGATGATCCACCTCCAGTCCCCCCAAAAAAACCCCAGCCACCACACCGCAAACCCTGGCAGGAAACAACCCAAACCAGGACAATTAGAACTGAAGTAGCAATAAATTAAAAATATCCCAGTTGTGACTCACGATGCTTTCTCCCTAAGGACAGAAAAACAGGTACAAAAATACTCCAGGAAAACATGAAGAAGCTTTTTTTCCTCCCTATGAGCAGAGGTAAAACCCTGCTTTAGTGCAGACGAGGCTCCTGTGCTGCATGGATTTTGTGGAGCTCCACATCCAGAGGAATCTCACCCCAAGACAAAATTCCCAGTGAAGCCAAGGGAGGTTTCACTGCCTTGGGATGGGATGTGGTGGTGGGGGTGTGTGGGACAGAGCTCCTGTCCCCAGAGTGAAACCTGTCCCTGAGTGAGGGTTTGCAGTGTGGGAACCCCCGGTGGCAGAAGCTGGGAATGGGAGAAGGCTGGGAAAAGACTGGGATAAGGCAGGAAAGGAGGCAGGGAGAAGGCAGGGAGAGGACAGGACAGGACAGGGCAGACCCTGCCTGTGGCTCCTGGAGCATTTCTGAGCACCCGAGACAAACTTCCAGCCTAAAAATCCCCCCCACTGGCAAATCCTACACGGGGCTACTCCCCATCCAAAACAGGACCAGGTCAAAAGCTGGGTTTAATTCTAAGGAATTCCATAAACTCCCTCTGCCCACACTGGCAGCCCAGGGCAGTGATGTCCCTCTCTAAAAGCAATGAAAATCCATTTCTTGCCCCATCCTCTTCCCAGCTGCCTCCCCCTCCCTGCTCTTTGTTGCTGCCCCTGCCTGTGGATTGCTCTCCATCACCACAGGCTAATTTGCTCTTTGCATTATTCCCCAAGCACCATTCAACAGACGATCATTCCCTGTAAGTAGATCTCTTTGTCTCAATATCAATTTTGTCCTGATGAAATAACCTCTCCCCACCCAGAGAGAGAGGAAAGAGCTGCTTGGACTCGAGCTGCAGGTTTAGGGGCTTTTTTTAAAAATAAACTTTAAATAACAAGGCAGAATACATGGCATGGGCCATGAGCCATCCCACAGAGTGGGGTTTCCAGGTGCTTTGAGGGCTTGTTGCCCCTTTGCAGTCCCTCAGCAGTTCCCAACATCATCATCTCCATCCCCATCTCAGCACTTGATCCACAGCAAAGAGCCCTCAGAAGTCCTGGGTTACTGAAAAGTTCCCTCTCCCACCCACACCAGGGTCTCAAATCCAGAGCTCCCAAACCCCCAGAGAGGGCTGGTACCTCATCCTGCTGCTGTGGAGGGCCAGGGCATCCTGGTACCGCTTGACACAGTCATTCTGGAAAATCGACAGAACCTTCCTGGCCAGGTTCCCTAAATTCATCCTAAAACCAGGAAAAAAAAAGAGAGAACACTGTTACTTCCTTATGTGCATGAAAATGAACATCACAGCTCACGTGGCCAGAGACCTAAAGCTGGCTGCTGAATAGAGAAAGAGGGGCTGGATGCTCAGTAATGAATTTTGGATCAGTATTACAGAGGAAACAAGCCCTAATTGTGATGAAGAGGAGCAGAAGGTTTTGGGGGGGATGCTCAGGTGGGCTGTCATCCCCTCCAGGGCACTTCTGAGTAGTCTTTGCCTTGGAATTTAAAGGCAAATGTTCAGTGTTAGACTGAAGATCAATTGAGTTAAAGGAGCTGCCTGTGAAATTTCACTCTTCCTAATATACATTGAAGTGGACATTTTTATTTCTTGCCTGTGTTAAATTTCCCTGATTTCAGTGGAAACAGAAAGGAGGATTTTTAAAGGTACAAACACCATCAGGCACTTCACTCCCAGTGGAAGTTAAGCAGATATGAAAGCAGGGACACTTCCTAAATCAGCATCTCAGTATTAAATAGCCCCAAACTAAGCCCTGTGTGAGCAATAGGCTGGAATGTGCTTATCCCCACATCCAACACAGGGATTTGGCCCAACAGCAGCTCTCTGTCCCCAAAGGTTCTCTGACTTCTTCATCTGAAACAGTTCACAGCTTGAAAACTTCCCTGTGAAAGGCTCTGCATGGATGAACCATCACAGGAACCACTTACAGGTGCCCTCTGACAACACTGGTGACCAGAGAACATTTTATATCCCCTTAGGATTCAACCAGAACCACCAAACACCGGCCTGGACACAGCAAGGGGCAGGTCCTGGAAAGGGGAGAGGGTTGGGACTCACTTATCCAGCTTGTGTATTTGTTCCTCATTGTAGCCCAGCCCTGGGGAGGAAAGACACAGGTCACCACTCACCACATATTTTCCTGTTCACACCCCAATAAATGGGCAATTTCACAACACACAGAAATCCCTTGAGGGGATTTTTAGGGATCAGCCCCTGGGGCCACTGTCATGTCACAGAAATAGATGATCTATAAAGTCCCTTCCACCCCAACCTAGTCTGTGGTTCGATGGTTCTATAAAATAACTTAAACCCAGCAAACTGAAACCATCCATTTTTCCACCAGCGCAGGGACATTCCTGTTGCAGCCCCACACCTCGTGTCCCCCCTCCCCATCACTCACTCAGACACGTCCTGGCCTTCTTGAACTGCTTGTAGATGAGCTGCATCTTCTCCAGGCAGCACTCGATCTGCTGGATGCTGGAATGGGACAGGGAGGGAGGAGTGAGGCCCCCCGAGAGGAAGGGTGGGAGGTTGGGGTGAAATGAGCACTTTTGGGGTGAAATCTGAACTCAAAGTCACTGCTGCTTCTCGTGTCTGTGTGCAGGGACATCACTGTGCATGGCCCTGCATGGATCCCACAGCAAAGCTGCTCCATCCAGTGGGGAACAGGAAAGTGTCATCAGGGATTTCACCACAAACCTTTTGTCTTCGTGCACTTGCTGCCTGTCCTTTACCAGCTCAGACAACATCCCCTCCAGCGCCCCTTGGAAGTCAAAGATGTTGTGGGAGCACTGAGAGAGCTCCTCTGCGACCTGTGGGTGAGGAGGAGAGGTTGGGACCGGCAGCTCTGGAAGCTGTGGATGCTCCTCCACCCCGGGGTGGGGGGCTCACCCTCTGCAGCCTTGTCTTCACCATGGCCATGTCCATCACAGCTGGCACCCCACTGCCTGCAGGAACAGCCTCGCACCTGAGGAAAGTCAGAAAATGAATATTCCTGAAGTGGAACCTGAGCCAGAGGCAGCATCACCTGGGCAAGGAGAACCCATCCCATGGTGGAGCCAGCGCTGGATTCCTGCTGAGCTGGGAGGTGGTTTCCTCGGGCAATAACTCACCCAAAGTTACATCCAAGGGGTAACAGATCTCAGCCACAAGATGCAAAGTGCTGATCTGGTAAAAACTCACCCCGTTGTGGCCAATTTGTTCCAAAAATTGCTGGTTTCATACCCGCTGGCTTTAGGCCAGATCAGATGCCGTCTGGCTCCCTGCAGCTGGCACGGGAGGGCTAAGTCAGCAGAAATATCCCTGATCCAGAGCATGTTGGAAGGGATGGATGAGCCAGAGCATCCAGCTGCAGCATTACTGCTCTTGGCACTACAGCCCTGCTCTAATCCCGCTGAACTCAATGGGAACCATGTGTCCCTATTTTTTATTTTTTTTTTTTTAGATTAAATGGAAATTAAGAGACTTGCTAAATGGCAAAGAATAAAAGAACAGCTACCCAGCAGCAAAGAATTTTCCACTACAACTACAACAAAAGAGAAGAGCTAAATATCCTTGGGTTGCTTTTTAAATGGGTTCAGCTTCCCCCCAGGGGCAGCCAGGTGAGAATGTGGGGAGTGGAGAGTAGAAAGGTCAAGGGCAGCCCAGGGTTCCTCTGTAATTCAGCTCCATTAGTGGAGACTCTTGAATGGAAAGGAGACATCTCACCATGGATGGTGTGAGGAGGGATGCTGGATCCATGGGAATGCAGCACCATGGGCTGCCACCCATTCCAGCACTGCTGGATGCTCCCCGTGCCCAGCTCTCCAGGGCTGTTTGCAGGGAGGTGGTAGGGGCCAGACCCCCAAGGGGCCCTGGCAGCTGGTGCCATCCTGCCCATTATTTTAACTCAGCTCTTCTTCCCTCTGCCCCGAGCTGCAGCAGCAGCCTTGTCCCATTCCTGCACTTACTCTGCAGCTCATGGGCTGTAACAGTCGGAAAACCCTGGAGCAGGAGCCACAGCCAGGATTAAACTCTGGGCTCCTGTGAAACCAGGGATCATTAAAAACTGAAGCAAAGAGGGACAAACAGCCAGAGGGGCTCATTTCCTGCAGCCTCAACACACAGTGAAAAAGCCTCCTACCTCCTACATACCAGGTTATTCCTGGAATTGTCCTGATTTCTGATAATTCACCTTTGAGAGCCCCAAATCTTCTCTGCCACAGCCCAGCACCTGCAAGGCCACACTTACAGCACACGGGTCTTCACCTCGGTGAGCTGCAGGCAGCTGAGCACTGAGAGAGCCCCCCTCCTCTGCTCCAAAATCCTCGAGCACTCTGTTTTCAGGTCCCCTCTGCCAAGAGAGAAAACAGCCCATCCAACACATGCTCCCTGGAATCAGGAACTCCATCCTGGGGCCAGCTGCATGCAGTGGTGGGGAGGATGGAGCTGGTGGCTTGTTTCAGAAATGGGGGGCTGGATGCACCTAAAACTGGGTGCAGCTCCTGGGTTTTGGTGTTGCCACTGCACATGAGGCTCCTGCCCTGAAGGAAATGGGTGGGACAGTGAAAATCCTCATGGGATCATGGAGCAGTTTGGGTTGGAAGGGACCTTAAAGATCATCTCATTCCAACCCCCTGCCACGGGCAGATACACCTTCCACAGTGATATGCACAATGATGATGATGGTAATAATAATGATGATAGCAATAATAATGATGATTATAATAATAATAATGATAATTATGATGATAATAATAATAATGATAATAATAATAATGATGATGATAATAACGATGCTTTTTCCTCAGCATCTCCTAAACCAAAAAAAGTGACTCAAAACTAACAAGTGGGGACAGGAGCACCCTCACAACACTGAGGGGTATTTTCCTACAGGGCAGCCCCCTCACAGCCTGGCACTTGCATCCCCTGTGTGGGTCCATCCTGATCTTTATGTTCTGCTCCCTCCTGGTACCCCAGGACCCCATCCCACCATCCCCAGTGGTCCTGCACTGGCTGAAGAGGCTGGGAAACCCCAAGTGGTTTAACTGAACACCTGGGAAAGGACATGTCCCACCTTCTGCCACTCCCCCCAGGGTGTCCCTGTCACTCACATCACCCAGTGGAGGCCTCTGGCCAGCAGCTCCCGGCCGCGCCGCAGGGCCTGCCCGATGCGCAGGGTCTGGTGTGCGGCGCCCACCGCGCTCTGCGAAGCAAAGGGCACCAAAAACGTGGCCTGAGGCTGCACCACGGGCCCCTCCCCGAGCCCCCTGGGCACTGCCACCTACCTTGGCTGCGCTGCAGTCGGCCACCACGTCCACCTTGGGGACAAACTTTGGGAACTCAAGCGCCGCTGGAAAGACAGACGGGGGTCAGGGGGCTTTGGGGAGCGCCTTTGGGACATCTCACACCCACCAAGAAACCCTGCAGCCACTCAGGGCTTGGGCACAGGAGCTGCTGGGTTGCTGGAGGCTCAGTGCAGCCCTCCAAGATATTTAGGAAACATGGATGAAGGCAAGGAGTTGCCTGCAAAGCCCCGTGTGGTGCGTGAGGCACCAGCACATGGCAGGGGAAAACTGACCCTGAAACCTCCTAATCCTGCTCCAGCAGCACAATCCCTCCACCTCCTGCCCTGCACCAGGGACCAGAAATGGGAGCTGGATTTGGCACTGGGAATGGGAACTGGCAACAGGAATGGGAACTGGCAACAGGAATAGGAACCAGCACTGGGAACCAGCGCTCCCCACTGCTGGGAACAGGGATCAGTTCTGGGAATGGGGACTGGCACCACCTGGAAGTGGGAAATGGGAGCAGCACTGGCTGGCACTGCTCCACGACCTGGAGACCAGTCTGGTGAACTTGGAACCCTGCTGGGAACTGGGGTCAGGGTCCAACATTGCTCAGGCACCGAAACCAGGGATCATCCACGACATGGGCCCATCACCCAGATAGGGAATGGGAATGGGAATGGGAATGGGAATGGGAATGGGAATGGGAATGGGAAAGCTCTTGGGATAAAAACTGAAGCAAATCCCTCTCACAACACCTGCCCTCATGCCATGAGCATCTCCAACCACGGGTACTCACGGTCTCTGTACCGGACCCCCACCACGTCCTCGGGGTGCTCAGCTGTGCTCAGCAAGGTCAGGGGGCTGCTCTCTGTGGTTTTGCAGAAATTGTGAGCTTGGAGATTAGGATCCAGCTCGTACAGGTGTCCTTCAAAAAAGTATTCTTGATGGTGAGGGACTATGTTTGTTTGTTTGAAGACAGCATCTAAAAACTTGGTGGTACTGAAATCGAAAAGGAATGAAAGGGTGGGGACAAGCTCAGATTTCCATGGCTTTAGCAGCCTGCTGCCCTCAAAACACCAAAATGTTGATATTTTCTCTTAGCAAAATATCCCACAAGGTCAGCAGAGCCCTGGACACCTCCCTGGGGTTCTCTGTGTGCCCACAGCTCCCGGTTAGTGTGCTCCCAGCAAAGGCTGTTTTGAGCCTGGTTTGTTTTAACCTGGCTTAGGTGTGGTGCAAGGGGAACAGGGGCTGCCCCAAGGTTCACCCAGTGAAATGAGGGGCCGGGGCTCTGGAGCTTGATTCCCAAATTTGCTTTTAACACAGCCTTACGTGTTGTAGGAGTGGATGTAGATGCGGTGGGAGGTAGCTTGCTGCAGGGAGAACACGTTCACCACGATCCTGTGCAAAATGTCATTGGTCCCTGCAAAAAACTGGTCGAATCCCCAGCATTTCTCCTGATCAGCCTCCAGGATGTTAGCCAAAATGGGGATCAGCTGGTCCTTCAGCCCCCTGCAACAGCAGAAGAGATGTTTGCACAGACTGGTGTAACCCTGAGCCACGAACGCGGCGGCCGCGGGGACGGGAGATCCTGCGCTGAGCTTGCCCTGCCTTGCACCCCCTTTTCCTGGCTGTAAAGTAAAAACCTGGTCTGAGAGCTGTGACACTTTCAGATGAAAAGCTTATCTGCCTCGTTAAACCCCCCCTGTGCTGTCTGAGGTGCTGCCAGCATGTGGGAACTGTGGTGGGATCCCACCCTGGCACGGGACACTCACACGGAGAGGCGGCAGGTGATGGGCAGCTCATAACTCCACTCGATGTTCCCGTTCTCCTGCCTCTGGATCCCTGCAATGGCCCCAGGAGGCTTCTCAGTGGTGATTTTGTACCTGTGGAAAGGGAATTGCTGCTGAAACGAGCCAAGTGAGCTCTGTTTGGGTGTCCCTCGGGTAGGGAAAGGGCAGAGCATGGATGAGCTGGGAAAGAGATAATTCACAGAGAGAAAAAAATACCCAGAGGGAAAATGCTGCAAGAAACAGTCACAAACTTTCAAGAAGACATTAACCCTGGCTCCTCTTCCAGCTGTTTAGCCACAAAGTCATGGGAATGCATTCTATAGAATAATAGAGTCACAGCATGGTTTGGATTGGAAGGGAACTTAAAAGACGATCTGGTTCCAACCCACAAGATGCCACCCACTAGATCAGTTTGCTCAGAGCCCCATCCAACCATCCCATTCAGAGGTAAAACATGGCAAACACGGCACAGATTCTTTCCCACACTTCACAGGTGAATGCCAGGTACATGTCAGGGCTTTGAGGCCATATGGGATTAAACAAGCAGTAAAGTGCATCACAAAACCGAACAGTGCCACAGCCCCCAGGGCCACCGGCCACAGCCCCACCTCCCCACCCTGCAGCTAGGCACGGTACCTACATGATCTCCTTGTTCCTGCGGGGCCCCCCGAAGGGGACGAAGGGGAGGCTGCCGGTGGCAGCGTGGTAGAAGGTGACACCGATGCTCCACAGGTCCACAGTGACCCCGTACGCCTTCTGCTGCGGCTTGCGCAGGACGGCCCGCTCGTACATGTCGGGGTGCTGGGGGGGGAAGCACAGCAGCACTGGATCCCTCCCCAAAAACCATCACCTGTAACTCTGCAACAAAAAAACTGAGCCCTCCCCCTCTTTCAAAAATTATTTCCAGGTGACACTAAGCTGGGGGGGAGTGTCGATCAGCTGGAAGGCAGGAGGGCTCTGCAGAGGGACCTGGACAGGTTGGAGAGTTGGGCTGATTCCAACGGGATGAGGTTCAACAAGGCCAAGTGCCGGGTCCTGCACTTTGGCCACAACAACCCCCTGCAGCCCCACGGGCTGGGACAGAGTGGCTGGAGAGCAGCCAGGCAGGAAGGGATCTGGGAGTGTGGATTGACAGGAAGCTGAACAGGAGCCAGAGTGTGGCCAGGTGGCCAAGAAGGCCAATGGATCCTGGCCTGGCTCAGGAACAGTGTGGCCAACAGGTCCAAGGAAGTGATTCTTCCCCTGGACTCAGCGCTGGTGAGGCCACCCCTGGAGTGCTGTGTCCAGCTCTGGGCCCCTCAGTTCAGGAAGGATATTGAGGTCCTGGAGCAGGTCCAGAGAAGATTCTATGATTCTATGAAATATGGACCCTTTAAGATCAGGCTCTCCACGTCGCTGCTGCTCCCTACAAGCTGCCAGATTGAGGGATGGGCATCAGCCTCCCCCCGGGGCCACCAGACTGGGACATGCTCTACTCACGAGATATTCCTCCGTCCCGTAGACAGACACAAACTTTTCATCGTCCTCCAGCTCTCGGGCGGCCCCAAAGTCGGTGAGTTTGTAGACGCTCTGCCCGTCCTCCCCCATCAGCCGCATGATGTTCCCGGGTTTGATGTCTCTGTGGACAACGCCGTTCTCACGGAGGTGGTTCATCCCTGCCACTGGGCACACACGGGGAAGTTCCTGCGTGGGGCTGGGGCACTGGGCTCCAGCGGGCTTTGCTCAAATTTAGGAATGTGAGAAGGGCTGGAAAGGGGACAAACCCCAGGGTGGCTGCTCTGAAGTGGGGGCCAGTGTGACTGTGGGGATGGAGAGGATGTGTGAGCACAGGAGGTGTGCCCTCCATCATGGGGCACAGCTGTTCCCACAGCTGCTTCCCAGAGCAGGTCTGCAAGGAGAAACCCTCAGCCCCGTGGGCACGGAGCTCAACCCCACCCCATTCAGAGGTGCAATTCCTGAGCCCTCATTCCAAACCCCATGGCTGGTGCCCGCAGGGTCCCACCGGCACCACGAGGTCCCCAGCCTGCAGGGTCTCAGTCCTGGGGGGCTGGTGGTGGTGGCAGGGGGCTGGTGGTCCTGGACCCTCCCACTCACCCACACACTGCAGCACGATGAGGAACTCGGACTCGGCCAAGCCGAAGGCGTTCGCTGGGTCCTCCAGCACGTTCAGCAAACTGCCACTGGAGCAGTACTCCATCACCAGCACCTTCTGCTTGCTGCTGCCCTGTGGTGGGAGATGCTGTGAGGGCTCGGCTGGCCCTGTGTCCCAGCTGTGGGCCTGTATCCCCCCCCCTCCAGGCAGCACCAGATCCCCTCCCTTGGCTGATGGATCCCTGGGTTTCTCCTGCTTGGCCAAACCAGTGCTGGAGAATGTCCCCACCGTGCCAAGTGCCTGGCCAGGGGACAACAGCAGGTCACATCCGTGCTCCAGCCCAGTGTCCCAGTGCCACCAGTGCTCCCAGTGCTGAATGGTTTGGCTGAGACAGGGTGGTGAGAAGAGGTGGCAGGGCAGGACCATCACTGCTGTCCTGCAGCTCAGACACTGTGGCACTGGCCCAGTGGGCACAGCAGGATTCCCAGCTGAGGGATTCCCACCTGAGGGATTCCCGACTGAGGTCCCACTTACTGTCTCCTCCACGGCAAATAATTTGACAATGTTTTTGTGGTTCAGCTTCCGCAGCATCTCGAACTCTCTCATCTGGACCTCCTGGGGCCGGAGGTAGCTGGCATTGTTAAACACCTTCACAGCAACCAGCTCCCCTGATTTCTGGGAAAAGAGGAAAAAGAGAAAAAGGACACGAGAGGTGATGCCATTCTCATTCAAAGGAGCTCCGTTACTGATCCCACATCCCGCCTGGGATGCAAATGACGTCGACTCTCCTCTGCACAAGAAAACTGCTGTTATTCACCTCCCTTTGCTTCCTGTCCCTGCACCCACGTGCTGCATGTCAGCGTGTTTATTCAGCTCCATAAAAAGTTCCCAGCTGGAGCCGGGGCTGGCAGCTCCCTGTCAACTCTGCACGGGATGGGGATGTTCCCAACCCAGCCTCGCAGCCGCCTCTCCTGCTCTGCGCCTGCAGTTTGCTCAATAAACTTCAAAGGCTGGTGAGGAGAAGAGTCTGTTCCAAGCCTGGCAAGTGTTTGCATGAAGTATGCAAATAGCCGGGGATGGGGTTTTCAAAACCTCTGGGCATTCCCCGGAAAACAGCTTCTTCCCCCTTGCGCTGCTCGGGGATCCGGCAGCCGGCGAGCAGGACCCGGCTGTGAGCACCCCAAAAACCGCCCTCCACCCGCACAGCCAGGGGAAGGAGCCACATAGAAAATGAAAACAAAACCCAGAGCAGCCCCTGGGCTGCTGCCCAGCCGGGGAGCTGCCGGGAGGGCGAGCGGAGGGGAGCAGGGGCATCCCTGTGCCACGGGCAAGGAGGGATGGGGGGCACGGGGGCTCCGTGGCTTCGGGGTTCCTGCCCCCACCGCTGCTCACCTTGTTGCGAGCTTTGTAGACACAGGCTGTGGCTCCCTGGCCCAGGAGGTCCTCGGTGCTCCAGAGGTAGTTGGGGGTGCTCTGCATCTCCAGCGGGAAGCACAGGGGTCACCCCGGGGGCCGCTGGCCACCAAATCCCAGCCTTTGATCCGTCTTTGCCTGGCAAGGAGCAGGGAAACGCCGGCCAAGGATGTTCCCCTGGGCAGCTCCAACCTCGCCGGCAGCACCACGCGAAGGCTGCGCATGGACCGAGCCGCGAGCGCTGCCAAAAAACCACCCCGGCCGGGACCTGTCGGGGCTGGCAGCGAGAAGAAACTCTGACAGATGAAAAAAAAAAAAAAAAAATTACGAGCAAACAAGAGCGGGGCGGCGAGAGGCACCTCCCCACCCCGGGAACTGAAACCTACGGATTGCAAAACCCGCTCGGCAACCGGCGGCAGCGCTGGAGGAGGAAATGCTTCAGCTTCCTGCTCGAGAAAAAAAAATTCCCAGTGTTGCAGCGATCCCCGGGCGTGCTGGGCTCCTCCGGGGGGCAGATGGGGCCGGGATGGGCTCCGGGAACGCCAAAAAGTGCCGAGCACCGGCCACGATCGGATTTGGGAAGCAGAGTGGGATCAGGATCCGTGTCCAGGGTGAGAGTCCAGCCTTTGTTATCTGTGCCAGCTCGGCCCTGGCACGGACACAGCATCACCCAGTGGAATGTGTGTGTCACTGTCCTCTTGGGATGCCCTGGCAGGCATGTGGGATGCAGGGGGGGATGCAGGATGCAGAGCAGGGTGCAGGGTGGGATATGGGATGCAGGATAGGGTGCGACGCAGGATACAGCGTGGAATGTAGGAGAGGGTGGGATGTGGGACACAGGGCAGGATGTGAGAAGAAAGATGGGATGCAGGGTGGCATGTGGGATGCAGGATGCAGGCAGGATATGGGATGCAGGATGGGATGTGGGATGCAGAGCAGGGTGCAGGGTGGGATGTGGGATGCAGGATGCAGCATGGAATGTAGGAGAGGGTGGGATGTGGGATGCAGGGCAGGATGTGAGAAGATGGGATGCAGGGTGGCATATGGGATGCAGGATGCAGGACAGGATATGGGAGGCAGGGTGGGATGTGGGATTCAGGGTGGGATACAGGATGCAGGGTGCTCAGGATACCCTCCAGTGCCTGCACAGGGCAGAGTGGGGCTGCTCATGTTCCTGCTCCCTCCCTGGCTCAGACACCCACACTTCACCTTGATCAGCACCAGCTCCCACTGTCAGGAATCACTTCAGGCTGGTGTGGACGTGTGTCTGAAGGCCCCATCCTCACAAACAAAGCCTGCAATGCTCTGTGAGCACACCAGTGTGTGGTACATCCAGAACCCAACACGACACCTCACCAGCCTGCGCATAAACTCCACACGGGACTAGTTCCTTAATTCCTGCTGAGCTTCATTTCCCAGCCACGTGCCAGTGTGCCTGGAAAACCCTCTGGAGAGCTGCCAAGCTGCCAGACTGTGGGCACAGACTGGCCCTTGCCCTGAGCTTATCTAAGGGGCAGCAGGGGTTGGTGTGGGGTGACGAGCCCGTGGCAGCGGAAGCACAGTGACGTCAGTTTAACCATGAGAAGCTTCAAATCACTTTGATTGAAGTTGTTCTGCTGCAGCCCAGTTAAAAGGAAGAGAAAGCATTGGGGTGACTTCTTGAAATCATTCCTAGTCTTATTTTCTGTGTCCTTCAAACAGGACAATCCTTCAATCTGTCCCCACGGTGCTGGCCAAGCTCCTGGGCTGTGGGTGCAGTGAGGGCTGGGCTGGGCTTCTGTGCTGTGCCTCTCGCTCACCAGACTAAAAGATCATCAAATCTGAGATGGAGATGCTTGAGAAGCCCTTCCCTGCGCCAAAAAAACTGCAGCTCATTTCTCATGTCATTTCTCAGCACTGAAATCACAGATGAAGAGCAGTTAACACGAGGAAGAGGGGCAAAGCGAAACCTCCGGAGGGGAATTCCAGCTGAGTTCCTTCCCAAAGGCCCAGAGTGGGCATGTGGGTACAGTGATGATTAATCCTGCACCCCACACTCAGTCCTGCACCCTCTGCAGCTCTGCAAGTTCAGTTCCTGCACTGCAGCCCTGGGAGCACAAGGAGCCCATCCAGGGCATCAGGAGAGGAAAGGGCCCATCCTGTGTTTCAGCTCAGAAAGTGAAACAAAGATTTTTTTTTAAGACAGAAAACCCAGGCTCAGGCATTTTCTGAGACTTCTGACCGTGTTGCTTCAGCTTTCACTGATGAGTGAGCAGGTCTGGGCTGGTGGGGCGTAAAGACAGACAGGAAGGAAATCATTAAAATATTTTATAGCACCCCAAAAAGGTTATTTTCAGGTTGTGCTGCCAGTCTTTTCAGTCCATTCTCGACAGGCAACACCAGCACACCTTGATGCCAGTGTGGTGCCAGCCCTTGGAGCCCAGGGACTCCAGCATATCCCAGTTACCCCAGCAGCTCTCCCAGTCAGGTCCAGTCTTGGAGAGAGATCCCAGCCCAAGGCCAGGAACTCACCCCCAAGGTTTGCCTGGTTCCTTTCAGACCCCTTTATCCTTTCCTTTGCTATAATTTTAAATGTAATAATTCATTTCCTCTCCCTGGGTACCCCAACAGCAGGTTTTGACACTCCAATCCCATCTGTCCCACTGGGACTGGACGTGCTCGTGAGGGATAAACTCTGGGAGAGCCCAGTCTGGCACAGGCTGGGAGAGCAAAAACCTGGCCTTGAAACCAGTTTGTGACAAAAATTAATTGTTCCAGCTGGTGGCAGCAAAGCCTAAAGAATAAAGGACAAGCAGTGAGCTCTGCCTGCAGCAGGGACCTCGTCTCTGGGGGCTTGGGACAGAAAACCCGAGCCCACGACCCCGGTGATGTCCCCACGGTGTCCCTGGGACAAACCTGCTCCTGGGGAACGTTCATGAGAGGCTGCAATGGTCCCATTTCTTCACACCAAGTGCTGTGGTCCTTCCCAGAGGTTCCCCTTCCCCACTGACCCTTCACAAGCAAACAAACCCTCCCCTCACTCAGCACCAAACCCTCCCCTCGCCACCACATTTCCTTGTTAAAAACCACCATAACGAGAGGTTTGTGAGGGAGGGTCAGGCAGTTTGATGCCATCAGAGGGTTTAAGGGATGAATCACAGTGTCCTCTACTGCTGGACAGTGGGGACCCAAAGAAAATCAAAAGTCATTTGTTATCTGTGTCACCCCATTGCCTTTCTGACTCCTACTTCTTGTCTAAAAAGCAAAAAACCACCACCTACATGCCACTGTGCCCAGCCTGCTTTAGGGTATTACCACATAAGCTGCTGTGATTTGGGCTACTAATCTAAGAAGTAAAAGCATCCTGAATTTCCAGCTCTTGAATCCCTAAAAGAGATGCAGGACAGGGAGCACAGGGATGCTCCATCCCCTCAGGAGCTCACCCCAGGGACAGCAGGGACAGCTGTCCACAGCTCACTCCCAGCTGAGCATAAAATGTCTTGATTAAACATCAAACCTCACCATAAATAGGTAATTCCTTGATATCTAAACAAAGGGAATCCAAAATGACACAGCCCTGCCACGTTTTCCCCTCCGTGCTCTGAAAAAGGCCTCTTACTAAGACTGGGGAAAGCTGGTAATAATAATAATAATAATGATCCAGTCCATAATCTCAATCTTAAATCCTCTTTCCTGAGACAGTTGGGGGTCCATCCTCTCCAGGAAAATGAGGAAGATTAAGCATTTTTAAATCAGGTCATTGCAAGGGAAGTGTTTGCCCTGGGGAATCCTGCTGGTGGTGGTTGGTGCGTGCAAGCCCGGGGTGGGGGGACAGTGGAGTCACAGAATCCCAGAATGGTTTGGATTGGAAGAGACCTTAAAGACCATCCAGTTCCAGCCCCCTGCCATGGGCAGGGACACCTTCCACTAGCCCAGGTTGCTCCAAGCCCCGTCCAACCTGGCCTTGGGCAGTTCCAGGGATGGAGCAGCCACAGCTTCTCTGGCCAACCTGTGCCAGGGCCTCCCCACCCTCAACAGGGAAGAATTTCTTCCTAAAACTTAATCTAAACCTACTTTCCTTCAGTTTAAGGCCATTCTCCCTTGTCCTGTCACTACCTGCCTGTGTGAATCCCTTGACCTTTGGATCCCCCTTATCCCTGGGCCACAATGATGCTCCTTCCCTGCTGGGATCGAGTGTCCCAGTGCCCACGAACGACACCGCGTGTTCCTGAATCCTGCAGATTCTTCCTCACCTCCTTACCAGTGCCTGTAGCAACAATCCTGAGGATTCCAAAAGCCCCCACAGGCCATGCTCACCCTCTCTCCCACTCAAACCCAGGCACCCACACTCGCTCCAGACATCACACACCGGCACCCTCAGGTCAGTGTTTCCACCATACCCAAAACATTTATTTCTCCAAAACTATTGCTAATGACAATGGATACATTTTGTTGCCCCAGTATGGACTGAACATTTCCAACACATCGACTCCTAATACTGTACAATACTGTACCAAAAGGGGGAGGGGGGAAAAAAAAAAAAGAAGGCTGTACCTCCATATTGTACAGAGTTCTATATACAAAGTACAATTTTACACAGTTTAATATATACACCGTATATATATTGGTGTAGAAGACATGAAACAATGGAAACTGTTTTTAGCAAGAACATTCCATCCCACCATTAAACAACTGCTGTCGACAACCCCAAACCCAACGCACCGTACGAGCCACCACAGGACCGAGGTTCAGACAGAAAACACACATTTCTAGACTTTGCAACCCCAACTTTTCCAACGTTACAGCAGAACCACATCACTGCGATCCCTTAAAATCAGAGATGGTTTTCAGCAATTGCCCCCGCTTTGGCTACATAGAGCTGGTCTTTTGAAGAACCTGCTGCTCACAAGTATTGCTCCAGCAGTTTGGCACACTCACGAGTCCAGTCCCTTTGAACTTGGCTTATTCACATCTCAGGGCTCTGCCTGGAGAAAAGGCTGGTGAAGTCCACCTCAGGAGTAAGGTTACTACAGTGCCTTGAAAAGGACGGGTCCATCTACAATTTCCACTGCAAACTGCTAAATATTTACCCTGTATGAAGCTTGGTAGATCAAGTATTAGCACAGCAGGGAGCTGCCCTCCCTCTCCACCTTTGCCTCTTTTTGGCCCATCGTTGAAAAGCAACACTTTTGTCCCGAACTACGTTATAGGAAGCACAAAATAGAACAGGAAAAAAAAAAACCAAAACAAACCAACCAACCAAACCTGACATTTTCCAGGCCTTGAATTGCTGTTTTGGCATCTGGAGAGCCACCAAAATAGACGGTTTGTTCCTAGAACCGAGCCTGGAAAAGAATCCATCTGCCTTCAGGCGGCGGCGGCAGAGCCTGGAACCGCTTGTGCGTGACACAGCCGGGGCCATCCCGGCCCCACAGGCACAAGGCAGAGGGTCAAGTATTTGTATTTTCTTTTTTTTTTTTTTTTCAAGTACCAGGTTGTCACACGGACACAGAGACACGCAGAGAGAGCTGATCTGGAAAGAGCTCAGACCCCAAAGTTCAGTCCATGAAGCGCTCGGTGTTTTCCCAGAGCTGGCGCTGGGAGCAACGTTCCCCATGAGAGAGAGAACAATCCTTTTCTTCTACCAAGGCCTCTTGTGCTACCAGGCCACTAAAGAAACAGCTTTATGTCTCCAACTGCATTTGAGGGGCGTTAGCCAAGGCCAGATAAACACACAGCAGGGCCTGTTATTTTTGTGAAAGCTAAAAATCTCAAAATAAATAAACCCCCATCTTGTTAAACTCATTTTCAGCCCAAGACAGGCTCCTAAGCGAGGGAAATGCCCCAGTGCTCCTGTGTTTCTTTGTTTTTGAAAGCAGTTTTCCTTGCTTGAGGTTCACAGGTCAGCAAGTAAATATATTTATACTTAGGAGCACATCCCTGCACAGTCAGGGCTTGATCCTGCCAGGCACAGGTATCCCCTCCCCTGGCCACCAAACTCCAAGGGACAGGGGCACATCCTTCAACTCCCACCTGTCCTCACGGATGTGTAGGACAGGGGCCAGAGCTCAACCTCTTACCGAGTCAAACTGTCTCAAATGGGGATTTTTGGGGATTTTTCCCTCATTATTGTTGCTTTACTAACAACCTACACCCCACTGAGACCACCATCTCATTTTAAGTGTTCCCTCAACGTGGATTCCATCAGCAATGGAGCGTTTCCACCCTACCTGGTCCACAGGTCTGGAAAGGATCTGAAGTGCTAACAACTAGAGACATCGATTTCTGCAGAAGAACATCTCTCAAAAGCCCAATAAACCCCCAAATCTATACAAGGTTCAACTGAATTTGAGGTTTTTGACACACAGAAGAAGAGAAATAAGGCAGCAAACTCCATCTGCAATGAACTTCTCTCGTCCCAGTATTGCTGGAGCTCTTCCAAGTGCGCCGGGTCGCCCCTTGTACCGAGTGCAAGGTGGGGGAACTGCAACAGATGGAATTTCTTGCCAAACTGAAGCGTTTCGATTCCGTAAATAAATTTATGAGAACTCGGTTATCTTAACCTACTTTTGTGCAAGAACAATCTTGCCTTTAAAAAAAAAAAAAAAGAAAAATCATTTAAAAAAAAAAATCAACAAAGAAAACTCCCAAAACCCAACACATGAGGTATTCAGCACAGGAAACCCAAAGACTCCTTTCGAACAGGTATCAAAATACAGACATATACAACAATTTTTTTTTTTCTGCTGTCACAGTGCACTCTAATTATTTACTCATTTTCATTGCAATAGAATATCCAGTACAGATAAAGTGAGAGAGTTTGATCGTGTCCCACTGCTTTGACACGAAGGACAAATTTACAATTTATCAACTGCAAGCCTTTGGATGCCCTCGAGAGGCAGAAATTTAGCACTGGTTAAAGCACACTGCTCCATTCCCAACTAGGGAAATAAGCCAGAAAAGGTTCGAGCTTCAGAAACTGTTCAGATCACCTAAAACCGTGTTTTATTTCAAAAGTTTTCGCTTTGGATTATTTCAATCCAACACCCGATGAACAAGGCCCCGTTGTTCATCCCAAGCACTATCGAACAGACAGACGTTTATTCCAGTTATCCAACACTTCTTGTCTTTTATATTTGACACAAACATTACATAAAAAAGTCATGAGAAGAGAATTCCTACGGAAGAGCTAATATTTCTTCGGAACATGAAGATATGAAGCGACGTTGATACCTCCCCAAGCAAACCACTGTGTCGCCCTCGTCCACCCTACGCCGGTCTCTCCTTCCGCAGGGAGCGGCGCCGACTCTTCCAGTCCCTCCTTCCCACCTCTCCGGCAGCGACTGGGCATTAAACCCTTGTGGCAAACCTTCTCTTGGCCTTGTGTGTTCACAGAGTGAAGCAGGCAAGGCGAAAGCCTCCTTTTCTTGGTTGTGACTTTGTTGTTTAATTCCCCCCGTGTGTGTGCGCGCGTGTGAGTTTTCCGCCGGCTGGGCAGACCCGGAGCACGAGGGAGAGGAAGGATGACCTTCAGCCTGTCATATTGCTTGCTGTAAATGTAAGTGTCAATCACAGTGCACACCAGAATTCCAGTTGAGTTGTTCCATATGCAGGTTATCCTGCCAAGCAGGATTGTCCCAGAGCTGTGGATGCTAGAGAAGCACAGTAATTCAGATACAGACAGTTGCTGTTACAGTAACCTGAAGTCTTTTTTTTTTGTTGTTGTTTAAATCTCCTAATTTCACACTTCAGACCTGGAAGATAGAAAAGAGCATCTCCTCCAATGTGCTGTGCGTGGCTGGACACTTATTCTTAGAAACATGAACGCTAGGCATAAAAATAGAAAGAAAATAAGGCATTACAAATGAGTTGAAGTCGATTTACAGAGATCCTGCTCCTGACACAGATTAACTTTGGTCGGTTACGACCAAAAAAAAAAGAAAACCAAAAAAATTCCTACTTAAAAGGAAATGCCAGCAAGTTCTGCCTGAGCAAAAAATTACAAGTTTAATTAATTCTATTTTTCCCCAAAAGAACAAGTGATTCCTTGGTGGTAGAAGTCCATCAGAACCTGAGAGCAAAGGTCGCTGGTCGCGCCCTTGGGATCTTCCGTGAGGTCCAGTGACAGTCACACACGTACCACGGGGCTTCCCCAGGGAAAGCTGAGGAGAAATGGATAACAAAGAGTGTTCTCACTGAAATCTTCCCAGTGTTCCACAATTTTCTTAATTTAGGGCACAGAGGAAGTCGGTGTTTTGAAAAGCCATCATTAATATGGATTGATTGCTTCTGTAGAGAGAGGGGGGAGTGTGCGTTTGGGGACGGACAGGGACACAGGAAAACCCTGCTCCGTTTTCCCAAGCAACATCCTAAATTAACGAGAAAAAACCCATTTCAGCAACCCTTCTCAGAAAAGCACGTTTTGTTTCTTCTTTTTTAATTACTAAGTGCCAATTAAACCGACATTGCAGTCACGAGGAACCGACAAACTGGAAAGAAACTCAGCTAAACAGGCAAGAAAAATGATTTTTCTTATCTTGCCCTTGCCTGAATTCGTCTGATGAACACATAAGATGTGCTGCTTGTTTTAACATCCCAGAAAAGTTTAGGAACAAGGAGAACCAGGGTCAGCCAGGACTGTGAATCTTCTTTAGCGCTGCAAGTGGCACATGCCTTTGTTTGTTTTTGTTTTTGTTTTTTTAATTATTATTATTATTAAATTAAATAAATGTGAGCGTCATGGAGAATTCCCAGAGGAGTACAAAAGAGTCCTTGCAGCCTGGGGGCAGCTGGAGCATTTGCTGCCCACAGATAAATACAAATACTAACGAATCCATTCACACGTCCGAGTCCTAGGGAGGAGCCACGCCAAGGGACACGCGGGGAAGCCACTCCAGGAGCCACGTGTGCTGTCACATCACTGTCCCCCAGCGGCGTTTCCTGCCCTGCTCTATAAGAGCAGAGATCCCTAAATCGAGTCACAGCGGCCACCGACCGAAGCGTTTGCAACCAGAAAGAGGGAGAAGGGAGGAAGCTTGAGAAAACTTCTGATTGAAGTTTTTTTTTTTTACAGTGCTTGTCACCGGGATTTTGGTGAGGATCCATCCTGATGTGTGATCAGACCGAGGATTGTGTGCGTTAGGAAGTGGGTTCCCATCAGAGGACGCTTTAAGTTTTCCAAATGAACTTGTTTTTTACATTCAGTCTCCCGAGAGCACACACCACATCAGAGCCCACGGGCTGGAAACCACGCTGAAACAATAAAGCTGTTTTTAAATAGGGGAGAGCAAAGGGGGGAAAACCAGCTCGATTGTCCATAAGCAACAACTGGGCTCTTTGTTATGCTCCTAAACCTCAGGAGCATGTTTGTTTATATTTGCACAGACACACATTACGTAGAACTCCACAAAAATCTAAGAGTGTTCCAGAGTAAACTATTTTTCATGACAAGTGTCAACTAAAGCATGAGGCTGGATGGCCAAGGGCTTTGGCCCCGGGGAGGGGGAAGGAAGGGGGAGCAAACAAACAAAACCAGAGGATGTGATGGAAGTCGAGACAGACCCTTAAACCACCGTGGCACCGGTGGGCGACAGAATAATAATAATAATGCACAAGAAACAGGCATGTCCAAGCTCCACGTAACCAGTGGCACCAAAACATGCAAGAGACTAAAATCTATCCTATTGTTTCCCTGTGATAAATGAAACACAGAATATATAAGTCACTACACCAGTATCCAAAAACAGGATGCCACCGAGTGTTTCTTTCAGTGGCCAAACACTTGGACAAGGCATCAACCAAGAAACCAAGATCCAACTCATCCCTCTTGTGTGTGTGTTTTCCTGCTCAGCTTCACAGTGACCCGACTCCGGGTTTCCCCGAGCGTGGCAGGAACCACTTTGCCCCAAACACATCAGCCATGTGGGGACGTGGGACGAGGTTCTTACCACTCAGTTCGCTCCCGGGAAGAGCTCCCGGCAGTCTCACAACTAAACCTTCAGTCCGAAAAAAAAAAATCACTTAAATAGGAATTTTAACGTCTTTTAACAGAGTCTCTCCATCCGAAAGCGGTAAGAGCCGTCTCCACGGAGCAGCACCGAGTTCATCACACAGTACAGGACTTGTCAGGGGGCTGCTGGGACGCGGAGGAGGCCACGCCGGGGCTCGTGGCGTTCGTTTTGGGGAAGACGGCGGGTTTTGGGCGGGTGGCCGGAGGTTTCACCTGCGTGGCCATTTTGATGGACTTGACGGGCCGGAAGGTGCACGGAATGTCCCCGGCCGTGCTGGCACTGCGCTGGAAGGGCGGCTCAGAGTCCTTGAGGAGCTGGGTGTGCAGAGGGCTGGAGGGTTCCGAGGTGGGGGCCACCACGGGGGACGTTTTCAAGGGCTCCAGGGTGTCCAGGACAACGTCCGGCGTGTGCTTGACGCTGCTCTGCCTCTCCAGCTCCCGCAGCTCGTTCAGAGCAGAGTTCATTGTGGCTTCAATGTCCTGCAAACACAGAGGAGAAACCCGGTGAATAGAGCCCAGACACAGAAATACTAATATATAAAAATATAAAAATATAAAAATATATATAAATATATAAATATATATAAATAAATATATAAAAGTATAAAAATATATAAATATATATATAAATATATAAAATATAAATATATAAATACAAATAAATATATAAAAGTATAAAAATATAAAAATATATATAAATATATAAAAATATAAATATATAAATATAAATATATAAAAGTATAAAAATATAAATATATAAATATATAAAAATAGAAATATATAAAAATATAAAGAAATATATAAAAATAGAAATATATATAAAATCTATAAATATATGTTATATAAATATAAAACTATAGATAGAAATATATAAATACAAATATATAGATATATAAATACATATCTATATAAAATATAGATATAAATATATAAATACAATATAGGTATAACTATATAAATACAAATATAAATAGATACATACAAATATACGAATACAAATATATATAAAACATAGATATAAATATATAAATACAGATAAAATATATAGATATAAATGTCTCTATATATCTATATGTAATATAGATATATAGACATCTATATGTAATCTAGATATACTATTACTTAAAAATAAATATTAAATACAATATACGATATAGAAGAAATATATAATAAATGAGAAATACTACAGGGAATGTATAATAATAATTATATAAAATATATCTAAATAAATATATAATATATAGATATATCAATAGATATAAATACTTATATATTCATAATATATATTATATATAGATATGTATGTGTATATAAATATATAAATATATAATATGTAGAGATATCAATAGATATAAATATATAAATACTTATATATTTATAATATATATTATATATATATGTATGTGTATATATTAAAAGCATATAAATATAGATATATATATAAGACTTTGAGAATGACATATTTGTTTCCAGCCTGTGAACATCAACACTCAAATTGACCCTGGGTGAAGGACCTTGAGCTGTCAGAGTGAAACCTGTGCCCAACTGTTCAGCATCACATCCTGCAGTCAATAAGCACTAATTTTTTTCCACCAAGAGGAAGGAAAATAATTGCCAATGTCTCAATGCTGATCTGGTCCTTTACTGCTCCTGATGCTGCTTGGGTTTTAAAGATGAATAAAATCCCCAAATGCAGCAATGAATAGAAACCCAATGGAATCAAACTATTAACACCCACTCTGGCACTTTATTTGGCACAGGAGATTCAGGAGAGTAAATTCCTGAAGGGTTGACGGTTTTGACACTGGCTGATGGGTCACACACTGAATGTTGAAATCCTCCTGTGCTCTTGCAGCCTCACTGGTTTTCCTGCAGCCTGAGCTGTTCCCAGAAAGGTATTTCAGAGCACTCAACATTTTAGCATTTTAGGAAACGCAGAAGATACCAGAAACATGCACAGAAATTCAAGCTGGCACTTCTCCTTCCTCTTATAAAATATCACAGTTATTAACAAATAAATATAAAGAGAGGTTTGAGATAAAAACGTGGGGTTTTTGTCTCAGCTGGAGCAGGACCTACACTGGTGAACCCACCATTGCACAGAATTCCCTGGGGAGCAGGAGAGCTCAGCCCTGCTCTGACTCACACTTTGGCCACAGCTTTTCAGCTTCCTCCAGAGGTTTTTCAGGGGGTGGGGAAGGTAAATCAGTCAAGGAATGGTGGAATAAAGCAGAGACAGTAATCTGACACCTCCCAGTCTGTCCTGAGGCCAGGCAGATTTCAGTTATGTGTTTGGGGGAATGTGTAAGATGCACAAGGGTTATTAGATGGTGTTTGAAAAGATGTCACAGGGCAGAGAGAAACATTGATTTAACACAGTTTGATTTTTTCTCCCTCCTCTTTTTTTATTTGTTTTCCCTTCCTCGTTCCTTTTTCTCCCCAGACTCTTCTCCAGTGAAACAATGGAGTGTATGTTCTGGCAGGGAGAGGAGATCCTAATTGATAAAACAAAGAATCTGATTTATATCAACCAAAGCCTTGGAAGGACAGGGAAATATGAAGGCAGCAGGAGCTGTATATTATAATTCCACTGTAACAAATGGGCTAAAGACACTCATAACAGCAAAATACAACCTTCCATCAGAATACCCATCAGGTTTTAATTTGGATTTATTTATTATTTGGAGTTGCTGTTTTGTCAATAAAAATTACGTTTAATTTCCACATATTTTCCCCTCCTTAGAAACCTCCAGAGTCCTGAACCAGGCAGAGCAGTCAGGTCTCCCAGGGCTGGCTTTGTAATCTGAGCCTGGAGCATTCCTTGGCTTTAGATAGATGCATCCATCCCATACTGCAAACAGTTGGTACGGGCAACATGCAAGTGCAGGCACATCCACCAGGGCAGATCCTTCATGGAAGAGGGAAATTCGTAACATTTACATCTCTTGCAGCCTGCCCTTCACTTCAAGGCACTTGCCCGAATAAATAGCTCGTGAAAAGCAGCAGGATTATGTTCAAAGTTGGTTTCTGAAGCCTGTGAGCACATAAAGATGCCACTGGAGCACTGGAGGAGTCAGCAGCCTGCTTTTATTTTGGCTGTGCTGCTCCATGTGCTTCCAATGTCTCACCACAGGCAAGTCTGCACACTGACAGGAGAATGTTAAGTTGACACTAAATACTTTGCTTTTCTCGGGTTTTGGAGTTGTGATTGTTTAATTCCTTGCTGACAGCTTTGAAATCTGTGTCACTTTCTGAAACGGACGCTTTTTATTGTTGAAATTAAATTCTGAATAATGATCAGGGCCAAGTTTTTATGGAGGAAGGACGTGACTGTTTATATTCCCTCATGAAAGCAGCCTCAGTGCTTTGCACAAAGCAAGGATGAAAGGGCAGACTCAAGCTGTGTTGTAAGTTAATATTGCATTGAGAGAATCACGAGGTAGTTGGGGTTGGAAGGGACTTCTGGAGATCACCCAGTCCAACCCCCTGCCCAGGCAGGGTCACCTGGAGCAGGTGACACAGGAACACATCCAGGGGGGTTTGGGATGTCTCCAGAGAGAGAGAGACTCCACACCCTCTCTGGGCAGCTGTTCCAGGGCTCTGCCACCTCCAGGGAAAGAAGTTCTGCCTCAAGTTTAAGTGGAACTTGTGTTTTAGTTTATGGCTGTTGCTCCTTGTCCTGTCACTGGGCACCACTGAACAGAGTCTGGCACCATCCTCTGATAACCCTTGGAGATATTTGTATGGATTGATGACATCTCCTCTCAGTTTTCTCTTCTCCAGACCAACCAGGCCCAGCTCCTGCCGTCTCTCACCATGACAGAGATGGTCCATCCCCCAGAAGGGAACAGACACGAGATTAAATCCAGACTTTGCACTAAAACACCTCATTACAACATCCTTCAAAATTTCCAAGCCAAGCCTTCAGGGCAAAACCCTCCTCCTTACCTGTGCAATGACCTCGGGGTCCATGGGCCGGTGGTTGTTGAAGCTCTTGGACCTCCCTGCTGTGACAGTTTTCCGGATCTGGGGGCTGTCGATCCTGTTCTTCAGCGACGAGTGTCGGCTGATGGAATTGAGGCTGCCGTGGCCACTGATGGAGCATTTATCTGGAACCTCCTTGGGAAGACTTTGGCTCATAATGGGCTGAGATGAGGGTCTGGAACCGGCTATGGCTCCGGGGGAGGCTGGTTCTGCCAGTGAACTACCTAGTCCATGGCTGTCACTTTGACGGAAGGCTCTTCTGATGCTGCCTGACTCTGGTTTCTTTCTTTGCCTTCAGTCACAAAAGCAAAACAAGTCAATACAAGCAGGCACAAACAACCAGCTGTCATTTTTTTGAAGATATCCCCCCAAAAACAACACAGAGGACAATGGGAAGAGACATAAAAAGATAACCCAGATTACAAACACGCCCAGGATTTTAGGAGTGGTTGCGATACAGTGAAATTATCAATCGTTCCAGTTCAACACTTCTAACAACGAGGCTGAGTTCTGGCAGCTGTGCACGTTCAGAGCAAAACCAGAAAACTTGGATGGAACGTGATTAACTTGGTCAAGAGGAAAAGAATCTGTATTTGAAGACAAAAAAAACCCTCTGTGCCTTCAACAGGTTTTGATGATGTGTTTTTATTACATTCGAAGAGCAGAGCTACAATTTTTGACTGGAGGACACAGTATAAGTCTACTAAGCTCCTGGCCCAAGGCATCAAGTTATTATTTTCAGAGATCAGCAAGCAAAGAACCCCAGTTTGGGGTTAATGATCATTTCCAATATTTGCTGGTGGTAAGAGGTGGTTCTTTGTCATGGCTCTGGCAGGACCACAAGGCACTTTTCTATGCAGGGCTACAGATAAACCAAAAGATGATGTCAAATGGATGAACTGCTCCAAAGAATTTAGTTTCTACCCCAGCACCTTGCGGTCTGACAGCACGATTCCTCTCAAATCATAGGAAGGCCAATGCAGCAGAATACTTTATGCCATAGGTCTGAAGCTTGGCATCCATTATACAGGGAAGGATCCATTTATATATAGCACCAGCCCCATGAATAACTGCAAGAAAGTGTTAACTCCAGTAGGATTTTGGCATCCAAATAATAATTCAGTGGGTGGCACAACTGTCATTGCGAAACCATCTGATTTAATTTTGCTCAAGTCTGTTCACACATAGGTCAGAAGATTCATTCCTAAAGAAAAAACAACAAAATGAGTCTTATGCTACTGTTGCTAAATATCAGGGTCCCTAGTAAAGGGAAAAAAAAAACTGGAGTGGACATTACCCAGGCTTCTTAAAAACACTACACACAACACTACCAAAGCCAGCAGATGGTGAAGCTCCAACATAGGTCTGTTATTACACAAATCTCTCCATAACTGGCAGAATGGCTACTTCAGTGGCTCAGACAACAAATATCATAAAAGAAAGCCCAGATCCCAAGCTGATGCAGATTAACATGGCTTCAAAGATATCAGTGGAGCTCTGCTGAATCCCATAACTAAGGACCAGGCCCTCTAGGCCATAAGCAGGTCCAAACCTTTTAAAAGGATGCATTTCTGCTAATGCTTTTATAGACTACATTCTGTTAAATTAACTAAAGGTTAAGACTATCCCCTCCCATCAAACTGTAATTATCACATAATACCTTCACTGCACAATAGAGATGTGGGGGTTTTAATGCTAAGGAAATAATCAGAAAGATAAGTTCACTCCAGAAAAATGAAATAACAGATCATGAAATTTAGTCTGTTACTGGCTTGATTTTTTTCAGCTTTTTTACTATGTTGAGTGTTGGCTAAGGCAACAATTTCTGGTAGAGAAGGTAAGGTTAGAGCAACAGGGGGTTGTGCTGTTCCACTGCAAGCATATGGTTAGTAACCTGAGGTGAGAAGTGCTGGAGAAACTAGAGAGTGTTACAGGCAATGCCAGATGGTGGGACTTCAGGAATGGCATTTATCACAAAATGGGACACCAGTTTCTGAAGGAACTGTCCCCCTTACCCCATCAAACAAAACATGTTAAATGTGGACAAGACAGGACAGAGCACAGAACGTAACAACGAATGGGGACACACGGTACAAGATCTCATTCCACCATTCCCCTCCCTTCCTCTGCTTAGCTCGTAAAATAGGGCATATTTGGGAAAACAGGAACAGATGGCACCTTGGGGATAGGGAAGAGCAGCCAGTGGGGTTTTAAATGAGCGTTGGCCACACTGGTGACAGAGATCGGGCAGCAAAATGTGAGTGGGTTAGAAGAGGGGGAAGCAGAGAAGAATGGTGGCAGTGCTGGTTAATGAACCTTTGTCAGGGAAGGAAGTATTTCACTGGGCTCATCACCAAGCTCTTTACAGTTCAGGAAAACAATGCAAGGCTGTTGTTCTTACTTGTTGATGTTTGCAAGGTAAATATCTGCGACGTGCCCCCCGCTCGGGCAGCTGGCACCAGCTCTGGCTGTCACTTTTTCTTCCGGTGGCTCAGAGTTTATTTCTATTTCAGACTTCGGGCTGGACCTTTCTGAGACTCCATCCTCACTAGGAAGGAGGAGGGAAGCACATCACAACCAAAACAGGACCAACAGCACCGAATTTCAAATGCAGCACTGTGCATGAAAACACACACACGGGACAGCAGCACAGTGCTGGTGTCCTTCTCTTAAGAATCATTAGGTATCTTTCAAATCATAGAATGGTTTTCTGGAAGGGATCTTCAAGATTATCCAGTTCCACCCCCCCTGCCATGAGCAGGGACACCTTCCACCAGCCCAGGTTGCTCCAAGCCCTGTCCAACCTGGCCTTGGACACTTCCAGGGATGGGGCAGCCACAGCTTCTCTGGGCAACCTGTGCCAGGGCCTCCCCATCCTCACATTTTCTCTTGATATCCAACCCAAACCTGCCCTCCTGCAGCTTAAGGCCATTCCCCCTTGAAAAATCCCCCTCCAGCCTGAGAGCCTGACTCCTGTGAGCAACCTGCATCTTTCACAGGCACCAGAACCATTCTGACACCACACCTCCACACCTGCGGGCACCGACACCTCCCCGAGCTCTGCTCGTTCCCCTTCCCGCAGGGGAGGCCGAAGGAGGAACTGCCCCCACCTGGTGCCAACACCTTGGCACAAACAGTCCCCTCCACACCCGAGTTTTGGGCAAGGCCAGGGTGTCACATACGTGTCCTGGACGACGATGTACTGGTGGGGGATGAGGCCGTCGATCCCGTTGTGCCGCCCCTCCCACCAGTCGTCCGAGGCCCGCTGGTAGAGCAGGAGGGAGGCTCCTTTTTTGAAGGACAGCTCTCGTGCTGTCCTGCCAAGGTAGTCAAACTTTGCTATTGCTTCTATGGGCTCACACTCTAAGGAGACAGAAGGGAATAAACAACAGTTCACTAAACATTTGGGCTTATTAAGTGTTCAGCTGTTTAAACCCGTAGGCGAGAGCATGAAGAGGATGAAGTGTTGCTGCTTAAGGCTGCAGTGTTTTGAAGCAGCAAAATTCAGAGGGGAACTCCCCTGTAACTTGTGGACTTTGCACTTTTAGCATTTGCCTAATCTCTGCATCCATGTTTTCCAAGTCATAAACCCACTCACAGCGATTCAAGCCTACAAGGATGGAAGTGGCAACGGCAAAATTAGTGTCTCCTTGAACCAAAAAGCATTTCAAAGCTGGGTAGCAACCAGGTGTGTTCCAGACAACAATCTGCCTATGGTACCCTTCCTTCAAGGCAGCTAAACTGAACCTCCCAGGCAGGCAGGAGTTGTTATTAGCATTTGGGGAGGGAAACATCCTCTCATTCCAAGCTGCTTCAGAAATAAAGCGTCTATTCAGAGGGAAATCTCTGCTGCCTGCGAGGTTCACCTGACCCAGGAGGCCGGATTCTGGCACCGTGGGAGGCCATGCTATTCATCCAACTGTCATGGAAGCTCAGGAAAACATCCAGGGCCTCCACTGTTGTGCTTTGTGCAGTGATGGGGAGGCTGAGCTGCTTCCCGGCCCCATCCAGCTGGGATGCTCCAGGGATCACGCCTGGAGCTGCACAACGTGCTCCAAACCTGCCTGCAAAGCTCACACAAGAGCTCCAGCCATGCCCTGGCTGCAACCAGCCCCTAATCCAGGTCCCTGCAGGGCTCTGATATTATACAGAGGGACAATAAGGGCATTTAGACACTCAGGAAGATCAAATGAAATTCATGCGGATTATTTTTAAGACTTCGAAAAAATCTGACACTGGTTGAGTCTAAATATATATTAAGTCAGCTCCCAATTCTAGGCAGGAATCAGGGGAATGGGTATGAGCTCAACCACACAGCCTCAGTGGACTTGCTTCATTACTTTAAAGGAGCTTTAACACAGCCAAGCAGTCCATGGAAATTTGAGTTCTTTCCTGGAGAAAGAGATTTGTGCTTCCCCTTCCTGGACAAGGAAAGATCTGCTATTCCATACAGAGATCTCCCCTGCATCACAGGAGGCTTCTACAGTGCAAGAGCCAGACAAATAACACTGGAAGGCCAAACATGAGCCACAGCTTTCACAGTTATTCCTTGGGAAAGCAGATGCCCAAGAATTAGGTCTCCGTGGCCGCTCACAGGCAGGCAAGGCTTGATCAAATAAATGGTGAATATGTGGCTGAAGCTCAGGAACAAAGCTGAGGGAGCAGAGCAGAAGCATCTCACCCCAAAAAGCCCCACCAGCATCTGAGTTACCCAGCACAAAGTGACCAAGGGCTGAGGGCAAATGGCAACAGGATCAGTCAGATCCACCCCCCAACAATAATTCCTCCACTACTAAACCCAACAGCTCAGAATTCTCTCAACCACACATTTCAGGTAAGCCTGTGGGTCAGCCTCACAAAAAATCCCATTATCAGCCCTCAGCAACCAGGCAGGGATTTGGAAGGGTGGGAAAAGCCTGGCCCACGTTGGCAGCTCTCAGCTGCCCAAAGCACGTGGTGACCCATGTTTGGCTCCTTCTTTCCTCTTGCTTGTTTTGCCTCTGGAGCCAGTTTCCTCCTAACACTAAAAACCCCAATTATGCTGCTTTCTGGTGTCCCCCTGCATTTAGGAAAGGGATGGGAGTGTGGTTTGGTACATTCCATCTGTTTCATTAGGAAGTGTTTATTGTTCCAGATGAGAGCAGCACTCAGGTTTCTTATGTTTCCAATTTGCTTTTTAGGACTCTGGCTCTTCTCCAGAGAACTGATTTTAGACTTTAATTTCCAGTAGCTTTTTCCTACTACACTTTCAGACAAGAAAGCTGTGTGAATAAAAGAGCAATAAGGCTAAGCCAAACAATTCCCTCTGCCAGTCTGAGAGCCTGGGCAGGAAAGCAGCAGATTCAAATGTTTCCACTCATATATGTAATTTAACAAACATATAATCTGCTTGTTTTTCAGCATTTCTGACCTCTTATACCTGTCTCAAACCAGAGTGTCCTCTCACTTGTACAGGGAGGCTGCAGAACAGCTTGGATGCTCTTCAAAACACCTCTTCCCCCATCCCAAAATTCCTTCCTTCAGTGAGGGTGGCTGGGATGACAGCTTTGCTTTGGGAACACTAGTGCCAGGCTCACAAAAGAGCTTAAGAAGCAAGTGCTAAAGAATCTAAAAGACTGAAGGAGGGAGAAAAACCCAGGAACATCCATCCCAGAGTCCTGGTGCTGTACCTGCACTGCTGACAGGTATGAGCGAGGTGTGACTCTGCACAGCTCAGTTGGGACATGAGATTCCTCACTTAACCAGACCCTGCAGCTCCCTCAAAGAGATACAGCCCCAGCTCCCTCCTCTGCTTCAGTGCCAAAGGCTCCCTCCCAAATGCTTCCTATGGAATATTCCATGTAGGATGCAGAACTCCATCCAAAACACCTCCCAGTTTTACCTTGCTCAGGGGCCCCACGCGATCGAGTTCCAGAGGCTGCAGAACAGTGTCCTTCTCTCATCTCTAACTGCTCATTTCTCACTATTGTCCCCCCTTCAGTCACAGAAGAGACCTAAAAATCCCCTCCAGAAACAGCCCCAGTGCCCACCCCAGTGTGGGAGCCTGCAGGCTTTAGCCCCAGGCTTTATGCAGATGTGGGATGAGTTGGCCTGTCCTTCCTCACAGCTATTAAATTGCTCTTTCTTAGATACAAACTCCAAAAGGACACATTTTCATGCATTTTTAAGAGCTAACACTTGTCAGACAGAACACTCTGTTCAAGACAGAGAGCAAGCTCATGTTTCATTCCCACAGGCTTTGTGCTGCCTCCCAACAGCCTTGGTGAGGAATCACTGTGCCAGTGCTTGACTGTGCTGAGGGAGAACTGATTTCCCAGCATTTCTAAACATCCTTTACTTCACCACTGGTGTGTGAACACCAGAGAATCACAGGATCCACTTAGGTTGGAAAAGACCTTTAAGATCACCGAGCCATGAAACCAGTGGGAGCACAGGGATGCCTTGGGAAGGGTTTGTTAGGCAACTGCTGAAGCAGAGAGGGAGCACAGGAGCACCTGGCAGGGCTACTGAGCAAATTCCTGACCAGCTCAAAAAAGGATGACACCTGATTTGAAGGGAATGGTAACTATTTCCCACCTTTACAACCGAGGTCACAAGTAAAACCATCACAGAACTCGCACAATTGCAAAGGGTCTAAATGCAAGAACAAAATCAAACTCTGTGCTGGTTGGGTCAGTCTGCTCTCTGTGCTGCTCAGTATTCCAGGCATCATTGTTTCACACCAGTAATTTAATCTTTCCTCTGCTCTGGATGGGGCTCACAGGATGTGAGGCTTGGGAAGTATCAACAACAGGCACTCACAACTGCAGTGTCACCTTCCCCTTAGGAAATACTGTGAAGTTCTCTCCTCTTTTCACTGATCAGACCAGAAATGTCACAGAGGTCCCCAAGGAAACCCAAAAATTATCAATGAGAGAGGCCCTCAGGACTCCCTACCCTAAAACCTGGCTGTGAGTAGAAGACAAACAGGTTTTGACTTTGTTTTGCTCCCTTCCTTAAAGCAGAACCACTGGGGCTCAGAGCACTCACACCCCCCCTGCCAGAGCTACAGAAAGGGGAAATGCCTGGTACAGGCAGAGGGAGTGGGGGAGCATGATGAAACACATCCAGCCTTTGGCTCTGTGCTTCCACCCTGACTTCCAAACCCAAGCCTGGAGTGTGCCCAGGCCTGCTGCTAAGAAGAGACAACCCCTGAGAAGAAGGGATGCTTTCAAAACACTCAGGTAACTTCTACAGCTCCCTACACCTTTTTACTTCTTGACACCAAATGCTGCCAATGTGATGTTTCGAGTGACTGTTCTGATTCAAACCCCACTCTGGAGCTGACTTTACACTTCAATTCCAAGGCACTTCCCTCCCTGCCTCCCCCAGGGCTGGCTGCACCAGTTATCCCAGCAGCTCAGAGGTTTTGCATACCATCATCACTGGTGTGGTGCTCGGCCGTGACGTCCTGCACCGAGTCTTCTGTGGAGGCTCTCTCTCCATGGGGACTCTCACTGCAACAGAAGGAAACAGGGACAGTGCTTTACACTGGTGGAAATGGAGTTTCCTCATCACAGCCATCAGATATAACTGGGAACATCCACGTGGGGAGCCAACATTTAGGCTCCACTGCGACGCTCTGCGGTGCATCTGCACGTGCTGAAGCCAGTGTGTCTGAAAATCAAGCTGAATTCTTATTTGATCAATCAACCCAAACATCCAGGTTACCCTTCTCGTGTGCTGTCTGCAGTCCAGCTTCAGCTCTTACAACCTGGACCTCTGGAGGTGCTAAGCAGTCAGGCAGCAGGGGCAAGCTGGGTCCAGCTCCTCTCTGCCATGCCAGGATTATATTCCCTCAGCTCTGTTCTCCACTGCTCTAATTAGCTCATTAGATGGCTGATGAGAAAGCTGCCACTTCCTGGGGGAAATCATTTCTCGATTCATAATGATATTTCCAGGTCTGTGTTTGTCATCTCCCTCCATCCCTTTTATCACCATTTTAAATTGTTCCATTCATTTCACTGAACAACTCCCGTGGCCTGATTAATTGCCTGTAAATAAAGATTCCAGAGCACCTAAACCACCAAGAGGACTCACTTATGTTTGGCAAGAAGAAAAGCTTTGGAAGGATCAATAGACAACAAGTGGCAACCAAAGGTTATGTTTTTGTAAGAAGCTACACGAGCAGTTCCCTCTGGACAGGAGCAGAAAGGAAGCTGGAAGAGGATCCATTGCCTCTCCCAAGCAGCTCTGTGGAGCTGCTGCCAGCTGGCAGCCCTGCCTGCCTGCCCTGCCTGCTCCTCTCAGGAGGAAAAAAAGGGATAAAAAAAATAGTGCTTGCTCTTCATCTTAGCAGACTCTGTTGCTAAAGAAAACTCGTCTGCTGCCCTCTCACAACGTAACTCCTAAAAGGTGATTTTTAATTCTCCTCACACAGGAATAACTTCATCCCTCATTTTGGTCTTGCAATGGTTAAAATAAGTGACCCTGGATGTACAGTGATCTCCCCCCTGGCAATCCCCCTTCTGCACTCTTTTAAAAAGAGGAGAAAAACAGAAAAAGGAGAAGGGGCAAAGTGTTTGAGTAATTCTGGTGTCTCGTTATGCTTAATCCACAGGACACCAAGCTGTCCAACATCTCCTGAGCCAGCACCTCTGGAATCAACCTTTCCCATCCTTTGCAAAGCTTTTGTGCTACTTCATAAAGTTTAGAGAAGAATCTGCAGCCAAATGGAGGCCCCAGGAGGAAGGAAGGCAGCACTGAGGGCTAAGGTTTCACACAGACTCTGAAGTCATGTCGCACACAGCTCCAAACGCTGCACAAAGGCCACGTGCCTCCTCCTCTCCAAGCCTCCAGCAGCATTTTCCACCAAAAAAACCATCCTTACTGCTCACTCTGAGGTGTGAGAGCCCTGGGATGCTGCACTGGGAAGCACTGGGCTGCTGGGTTTCACCCTGAGGGCTCCCAAAGTGAGAGCAACAAATCCTGGCAGAGGAACACTGTGAGAGCAGAGTCACTTGGGGCAGTGGAGGGGCAGCAACAATCTCAGCTCTCTGTGACCAGGGACAGGACTTGGAGCTGTGTCAGGGCAGGGTCAGGTTGGATCTCAGGACAAGGTTCTTCCCCCAGAGGGTGGTCGGGCACTGACCAGGCTCCCCAGGGCAGTGGGCACAGCACCAAGGCTGCCAGAGCTCCAGGAGGGTTTGGACAACACTCTCAGGGACGGGGGGGATTTCGGGGTGTCTGTGCAGGACCAGGGGTTGGACTGGATGATCCTTGCGGGTCCCTCCCAACTCAGGATATTCCATGATTCATCCACACTCTCCTTCCCTGCCATTCCCATGGCCTCACTTGTGGGTCTCCTGGACTCTCCCTGAGCAGTCTCAGACAGACAGACAGACACATCACAGCCCAGGCTTGACTCACAGGCAGGATTTCAAAGCTGATGACAAACTCTGAACCTTGCCCTACCCTGCTGTGCCCAGGGGAAGCTGTTCCACAGCTCTGCCAGCTCCAGGCCAGGGTGCAGGTCTGGAGCCCAGAGCAGGGGCCGTGGTGCTCAGCCCCAGCAATTCCACACCAAAACACCCTCTGGGAGCTCCCAGAGGGCTTGACCCATGAAGTGGCACCAGGATGCCCCAGCCACAGCAGGAACCAGCTGAACCCCAAGGATTCCCTCTGCTGCCTGCAGGGTGAGGAGCCCACGGGCGACAACGAACAACTCTGGAAATACCAGGACTATGAGAAAGCTGGAATGGGAACCAGATGCTTCTTCCTGGCTTTCAGCAGCCTCCCCTGCTTGCTTCTCCCCTTTCTCTGCTTAACAGGGTCCCAGGTCAGGGTGCTTAAGAAGGGCAAGGAAGGAAAACCAAATGCTTTCCTAAAGCTGATATCACCTTCCAGGCTGTTGTGCCTCCCCCACACTCCTGTGCAGTGACACCCAAACTGAGGGCACTCAACACTGCACATTTTTATTCCCTCCTGTCAAAGCTGATGTGTTTCCTCAAGGTCATAAATATTACTAAGTTGGGGTGGTTTTTTTTTCCCCTTACAATTCTTTCACGTGTAACATCAGCTAAAAGCATCAGAGCGAAGGGTGAAATTAAAGAGAATTTCCAAAAGGTTTTGGCAAGTCTTCTGCACACAGCAGTTAGTTGAGAGGAGCCTCTCCTTGCCACACGTACAAGGAGTGAGCTGATAGCTACAGCTACTCTGAAACAAGCCAGGGGAACAAGGCTTGCTCTGTCACCACAGCGACTTCATTAAAAAAATGTATTTATTTTAGTACACGAAAATAATCATTTGCATTCCTGGGGCATCGAAGGAGAGAAGGAGCGGGGGGGGAGAAGCAGGACACAATTTAACATTCCTCATCTTCAGAGGGAGAGATCAGCTTGGCCAGTAGGAAAGAAAACACCTCCTTTTCCTTCCCCCACTCCCCAACCTTCCACCCCAGATGACAGGAGCCGCTCTGCCTGAATTGCTTCCAGATGTGGCTTCAGACTGAACACGAGGCCGGGCCTCTGGAGCTTTTGGGCTGCATGGAAATGGTGATTTTGCATTCCTGCCTCTCTCCTCCCCCACCAAGCAGCGCTGCCCTGAAAACTATACCAGTGCCACAGCCTTGGAGGTTCAGCTGCCAGTGACCCCTGGGCCTGCAGCAAAGGCAGAAAGGAAAGGCAAAAGCAGGAGGAAAAAAAAAAAGAAAAAAGAAGAGGAAAAAAACCAAACAACAACTGAAAAAGAGATTGATTTTGGCAGCTACCAAACCAGAATAGCCAAGAAAATCCCTACACAACCTTGCCCTTCAAGATAAGTGAGCTGGGTTTGACAACTGAATAGCTACTTTATACCAGCTTATTTCTTTTGAGTCGATGGCTCTCCAGAGATCCCAGAGCCATCTTCTCTTCCATAAAACAGATTTTTGAAAGGCTGGGCCAGATGCTGCAATCCTGAATTAGAGAAGGCAGAACTCATGACTGTAACATGCTAATCCACAGATAAACATCCACCCATTCATCTCCTCCTCAGTGGTACCCATCATACCAGTAATCCTCTGTGCTTCCACCTCTGCTATAGACTGGACCCTCCAGCTCCCTCGGGCCTGGGAAGATGTTCTCATGTTGGATGATGATGGTTTTGATCAATTCATTGACATGAGCCTGGCAAGAGACTTGGTCGTGACCTTCAGGCACTGACATCAGCGTTGGCCCAAAGCAGATGGCTAAATTGTAGGGATCCATCATGTTTTCTTCACTGAACTGAGATAAACTGCAAAAAAAACACAAGTGGGAAGGAGGGTGAACAGCAGAAAACATCATCATCATCCTCCTCTGCTGCAGAACACACAGCTGAGCTCAGAAGGTTTGCTTTGGGCTTTCTGCTCTCTAAAGCTGATGAGCTTTAGCTGATTCAGGGACATGAATGCCCTGGATCCAGGTAAAAAATGAGATACTGATGGCATTTACAGAGAAATTAAATAGAAACCACAAGGGAGCTTGAAAGCTCGAGACTATGTGAAAAGGACTGAGTGCTGACTTTATAAGGGGAGCACATTAATCTCTGTCTTTATTCCTTTATTATTGCTGTTCTGAGCCCACTTGCAGCCCAACACTCAATATCAGAGCAACAGATCCCCTCTGCCATGGATGTAAATGGAAAGAGAGTAGGTTCAGTCTGGATATTGGGAAGAAATTGTTCCCTGGAAGGGTGGGGAGGCCCTGGCACAGGTTGCCCAGAGAAGCTGTGGCTGCCCCATCCCTGGAAGTGTCCAAGACCAGGTTGGACGGGGCTTGGAGCAACCTGGGCTAGTGGAAGGTGTCCCTGCCTGTGGTTTTAAGGTCCCCTCCAACCCAAACCATTCTGTGATTCCATGATCTTGAGTCCCCATCCCTGGAGGGATTTAAAAGCCATGTGGGACACGGGTCAGTTATGGCAGTGCTGGGGGAATGGTTGGACTCCATAATCTTTAAGGTCTTCTCCAACCTCAATGGTTCTGTGTTTACAGCAGGTCCTGCAGCAGAGCCCTGGTGCTCCCAAGGACACTCACTGGTTGAGGAATGCAAAGAGGTATCTCATCACAATCAGGGTGGTCTTCGGCAGGTTCAGCAGCACCTTCCGCACGTGCAGAGCTCTCTCCTGTAAATTATCCATTGCTGAAAGGAAGAAAGAGCACCAGAGTCATCATCCCACCAAACCCACAGCCTGCCACTGGGTCCAGGGCACTGTGATGGCTCCCTTGGGCAGCAGAGCAGCAGCAGGAGGAAGGAATTTTGCCCGTTTTTCGGGATGCTCCGGTACGGGAACGCAAAGGCTGCAGAACCTGCTGGCAAAGCCTTTGACAGTGAAGGTCCCTGAACACGTGAAACTTCACTGCAAGTTCCTTCCCAGCGTGGGAGCCCTGGATGTCATCTGTTCCAATAGTTCTGGCACAATGGCTCCTTCAAGCCTTGCTTAGAAAGGTGGGTGTTTTAAAAAAGAAACTGTGTAACGCTCAAAAGGAAAATTAACATAGTTAAAGGGTGAGGCAAAAAGCTTCTGTGTGCAGCAGCCTGCTGAGAAATAAGTGGGCAGCATAAATCATCTGAGAAGGGAGAAGTTATTTGGAAGCGGATTTGACTTTTCCCCATGATGTGAACTCGGCTCTGCAAATGCATTTCTCAGGAGCAGAGAACCACGAGCCATTTCAGCAGTAGTTATCTCCTGCTCCACTTCAAAGGCTGCCACCACAAGGGCCATTCCTCTGCTTGGACAATAGAATCATTCTTCAATTTTCTGGAGGACGTGGCAAGGGCCAGGTCATTTCAGATGAGGTTGTTTCACATAGGAAAAACCCACAAACAACTCTCTGCCTACCAGAACCACCTTTAGAAACCACCAAAGATGTTTAAAAGCTCGGCTGTGACTGCCCTGATGATTGATATTCTCTAACAGGAGTCAGAAGATGGTCCCTGGTGGTTACAAAGCTAAAAGGAATATAAGTGGTACCTTGTCAGCTAAGGAGAGCACACAGGAGCATGGCAGCACATCCAGGGAAAGCAGACAAGGCAGGAAGCCCTGCTGGTGATCCCTGCCTCTGACAGGGCCTTTCTGACATCTCCTGGTGACACATCTTAGAGATCATTTTACAGGAGTGAAGGGTTTTGCTTTATTCTGTTTTAAAAGAATCCCGTCACAAAGCCACTGCCTCACAAAAAACCCATCACACAGACCTTCAAATCTGCTCATTTCCATCTCCTTGTTCATTCAGATCAGAGCAAGGATGGCTGTGACCAGGTAAGTGCCCAGGCTGCCTAACAGAGGATGCCAGTGGAACAACCAAAGTAACCACAAAACCCTTATTCTGGAGTCAGGAAAAAAAAGGGGAAGGGAGGAAAGAAAAGTGGGATATCAGAAAAAAATCAGCCCTATTTCTTTTCAGATCTTCATATACTTACTGACACAGGCAATCAGATCATGAAAGATATCCTTGGGGAAGAGTGGGTGCTCCAGCCCTCGAAAATAAAGCTTCAGGACTCCTGCTATTGAATCCATGTCGTGGTCATTCTGGTCCCCAGCCAAGGGATCCTCCCCTTCGTGACAAGCAAAGAAAAGCAGGCAAGAAAAAATAAAATCAGAATACTGGAGAAAAGCATCAGAACACTGGAAGGATGCACCTCTGCAGGAGAAAAGGATTTATGTTAATCCCACCTACAACCAGCACGAGGCAGAGAGATGGGGAAGCTCTGACAGCAATCCCAGGAGACCTGGGGCAGCTTCTCTCAGCCAGATTTCAGTGTGGCCCCGGAGGTCCTGGAGCAATAGTGACACTCCAGGTATTTTGGAAGGGTGGGAACATCACACACCCACCAGGGAGGTGAAATGTTCCACGAGGCAAAACTCCCAACTGCAGCTCAGGTGGATGCAGGGGATGCACAAGAAGCATCCCAGCCCTGGCTCAGCAGGATGCAGACGTGGGGAGCTGGGGTGGGAACATTTCTGGGATAATTTGTTGCTGCAGAGATGCCACAGTTTGTCTGTATTACCAAAGGAAAGATGCCCACTTAAGGAGTTGCCCCCTAGGGAAAACTCCCTATCAGACATAATTAGATTTAATGATGGGGCAATCCTCAAATTGAAGCTATATATATCCATTATGTGACTGAAATCACCAAAGCTTGCCTATTATCTTAATAACACACGGGATAATAAATGGGCCACTCCAAACTGGAGCATTATCCCTGATATTAACTGCCACCAAGGGCTCTGGATGAAGTAATAAAATGCAGGAATGTTATTGTTAACTTTGGCAGTTCTGTATATCATTTGCTTTACAGAGACAAGTGAGATGAACTAAAAAAAAAATAAAAAAATCCCTTTTTACTTCTGCATGTCAGCGCTGGAACAAGTGGTTATTTGGTTATTTTCCCAAGCTGATTGGTATTTCTTTATATAAAAAAGGGACTGATTCTGATATCAAGCCTTTTCCTTGCTATGACACATTTCTGCTTCCTCTGTTCTCGAGGATTTTAATCCATGGAGGTGAAGACAGGTGACATCACACACCACATTTCACAAATGCTGTTCACTAAACATCTCTCTTCCCAAAAGCAGAATAAACTTGCAACGCTTAATTAATTACTGCTTGTCTCTCCCACCAGCAAGCCCAGGAACACACTGACTCTGTTCTTTCAGAGTGATGTATTCGGGGGATTAACACAAGGCCTGTTGTTCCCAGTGACCCAGGCAGGACTGGGGAGATGAGCTGCAGGAACTGCCTGAAAAGCAGCTCTTCTGAACCTGCTCTGCCAGGGAGAACAGCCCAGCAAGGAGCTGATGAGTCAGGAGGCTCCCAACTGCTCTCTGCCTTTGTAAGGAATGGCTCTTTCCCACAGAAAATCAAATCTATTAAAAGCTATTTCAAATTAACGGCGCCTCGAAATTTATCCTCTCCCTCGCTGATATTTAAAATAAATGTGGCCAAGCTGTGCCTCAACAACGTGGAAAACACAAAATTTCATCCTCTAGCAGCCAATCTATTCAGAAAGGGCTGGGGGGGAGAGGGGAGGAAATTGCAGTTACACCTAATAATGAAATTCTCCTCGTCCTTTAGTGTTACAAACGATCAATAAGCTATCAGACATGAGAGAAGATTGAATTCAGAATATTTATTATACAGACACTCTACAAGGTACAAAGCATAAAACCAAACAACTGAGAATTCAAGGTTAATGAGCACTAGGGAAGCGTTTGGGAGACTCATTTAGGATATACAAAAATCAAAGGGATAAAATAGAGCGAGTTGCATTCAAAACAGGCCATTTCAGGGCATTTAAAGAAATGCATACATTTGGCAAGAGTTTCTGAGATACTGGAATGGTTCTTCCTTACCTCTCTCAAATGCATTTTTTATGTCATTCACTTCAACTTGTGACCCAGACACCCGGAATATTCCTTCATGCTGCAAACCTGTAAGACAGCAAGAGATGCTGATAACAAGATAAGATAGATTAGATAAGGTGGCACCTTCAGCAGCTACAGCTCATACAATAAAGGAAAGACAAGAACAGAGGCAGAAGGATGCTGATTTAAAAGCCACTTCTCTCTTCTGTCCAGGCATGTACAGAATATGTAAAACCAGAACTCAGCACAGACAGAACAAATATTAACCCTTCTTCCTAAACCACTGCAGTAACTGGGCTATAACAGCCACGTTATCTTTTATCCTGGGGGGATCCCCAAAGGATTTTACAACCCAGAGAAAGTCATAAACTAATGGTGTATCAGCCAGGAGTAAAATATGGCCAATGCCACGAGGACAACGTTTATTTTGCAGGAGCAATTCCGCCAAGGCCCGGAGCAAATCAGCCACTTGAAACGGAAGCATTTAATTACTCCCAGCACGACCCACGGGCTTAGGACAGGCTTAAAGACATTCCTGCTAAAAAGTGAGCATTAGGAATGTCATTGTTTTGTCAAGTATATGGGATATCCCAATACACTCCCATCATAACAGTTTTGTTGGTTCGACGAGCAACGACTGCCACAAATCAAATGAGCAAGAGAAATTAGCTCTTGTTCCCTCCAGCCTTTCCACTGTGGACTTTCTGAAACCAGGAATGCTGTAATGTCTTTGTTTTATTTATAACAGAATCATGGAACAGCCTGAGCTGGAAGGGACCCACAGGGATCATCCAGTCCAACTCCTGGCCCTGCACAGACACCCCAACAATCCCCCCCTGTCCCTGAGAGTGTTGTCCAAACACTCCTGGAGCTCTGGCAGCCTTGGGGCTGTGTCCACTGCCCTGGGGAGTCTGGTCAGTGCCCAGACACCCTCTGGGGGAAGAACCTTTCCCTGAGATCCAACATAACCCTGCCCTGGCACAGCTCCAGCTGTGCTCTGTCACTGCTCACAGGGAGCAGAGATTGGAGCTGCCCCTCATGAGGGGCTGCAATCCCTGATGAGTCTCCCCTCAGTCTCCTCTTCTCCAGCTGAACAAGCCAAGGGACCTCAGCCACTCCTCCTATGGCCCCTTTCCCATCACACAAATCCATAATAATGGCCATCAATAATAAACCCTCCTGGATGCACCTGTGGCCTCTCCCTCTCCCCCCTCCGAGGGGTTTTATCCCATTGCAGTGTGTGGCTCACCACAGCTACAGAGGGAAGAAACAATTCCCAGTGTGGAGAGGAAAAAAAAGAATGAAAACCACATTTATCCCACACCTACACAGCCAAACACTTGGAAATGTCAGGCCAGCTCCAACAAATCCATCCCTGCGTGTGAGTGCGTCAGGAAATCGCACCAGTTCTGCTGCCTCACGTGGCTTTGCTGTATAAAACACATTCCTTCTAATTCCAAACTGTGCCTCACACCATGGCCTGACATTCTGTGCGGAAATACATCGAGTTTCTTGGAAAATCCAAGCTAAGCCAGCAATATGAGTCTGAAAAGTGTCATCTCCCTGATTTATCCTGCCTCAGTTCCTGCTGCAATGTGGTTTCAATGATTTTTTTTCCCCACCAAATATCCAAGTATGGCCTTAAAGAAGGATTACAGCACTTGAGATGATCTTCCAAGTGATGATGAGAATGGGACTCTAGATTATAAGTTTCTAAAATGGTGATGAAACAAGGCAAATGAAACAGGACCTACTACCCGGCCCTGCATCTTGGGTAATGAAGATAAATTCAACCCCTTTCTACATCTGTTAATTAACAGCTGTTCCACACACTACTAACAAATGATATCAATTAAAAATGAAAACAAATTACAATAAATGTATAGCATTCAAGGCTGTGAAGTTAACCTTCAAAACAGGCATAAATCATCTCGCTGTGGCAATAAGTGGGCAATTAATTCCCCACTTGACCTCCTGCATTCAAATACTCAGAGTATTCCTCCTCCTCTGGGAAGGGGATGATTGTTTTTGGTGAAGGCCACACTTCAGGGCTCAAAGGGAGGTGAGTGGAGGTGAGGAATGAGTGGTATCTGTGGATGGGAACCTTCTTTTGCAAGGAATAAAGGGATATTGTGGGAAGAACAACATTTGCAAGGTCAGTTATTTAGAGAAGTGATTGTACACATAATAACCAGCAATGCAGCCAGAGAGTCAGAGCCATTTTCCTCAAGTTGCAATCTCTGGGATTGCTCTGCACAAGCAGCACGTCCTGAGCTGCTCTGAACATTTTTTTATAAGGCTTCTACATCCCTTCATTTTATAGGAATATCCCAGGACACCTTCAGTCCCCAAACTCACCGTGTCTGCTGATGAATCGGATGCAGCTCTCCACGACCAAGGGAATGGCTTGGGAGGAATCCTGCCCAAAGAGACATTTAAAGAGCAGTCAGATGGTAAAAGAAGAAAGAAAAAGAGTAAAAACTAAGAAAGGTTTGACTCTGCACACTGACACCACAACTGGCTCTCTGTTATATGATTTCCAAGATCCTAAAAACTACAAATAAGCACCCCAAGACAGGCTGGGTGAACTGAAACTCCAAGCCAAATTTTAACTTCACAGTATCAACAAGAGATAATTCTGAGTTTTGCCTATCTCAAAGAAACACATTTGAGCTCACTGGGTACCAAAAAGCAACAGATTATCCCCCCAGCCAGGGACACAAAGCCTGCCCCTGTAAGTCTTTATTACATGAAGGCACAACAAGTGAGCAGTTACAGGTTTAATGGCATTGCAGTGGGATTCCAGGGAAAATAAAGAGAATGGGGACAAAGAGACAACAGCACGAATCCCATAAACCATGGCTGTCCAAACAGCTCGGGGCTGTTTGGTGTTTTTGGTTCCAGGTCTGTCAGAACGGGGAGTAAAATTAATTTTATATTCTATCAGGGAAAATGAACGAGGCTTTGAGTGATTTCAGCCACTGAACGTGCAGACACCACCTGGACAAGGCTGAAAAGGTCCATGGAAGAGAGAGAGGGATGAAAACATTTGTTTTCCACCAACACCCCCCCCCAGAGCCCTGCTTCGTTACTGAAGGAAACATTAATTACCTGCTTCCTCACGGTGGAGCTGCGCCTGCCACTGATGGGTCAGAACCACCCAGGGGGGTGCAGGAGGGAAAAACAGAACACAACAATCAGGATAATCCCCCACCATCACCGGCTCATTCCTTTCACATTCCCAACCACCCGGGAGCAGGGAAGGAGCCAGATATCCAAGTCAATCCCAACGACGAGGGTCTTGTTCGATTTATGGAACTCCAGGAAGATTTTAAGCGACTTTAAATCACTAAAAAAACCCGAAACAGCCGCCAGGGAGCTCCGACAAAAGATTGCCCTTGACGTTTTAATTCCAACCATCCGGGATTCTGTGGCACAGAGCTCCTCGGAGAAGATGAAGTTTGATATAAATTGCACTGAGCTGCTCCCTGGAAGAGCAGGTGGGAGCAGCCTGGTTCCCACTGTGCTTTTAACAGCTGCCACTGCGGAGACTTTATTGCAGTTTTGATAAGATTTCAAATAAATAAATAACACAAACCCCCTCCAACACCGGCACGCACCAGCCAGGCTAAGCCTCTTCTGTCTGCTCTCATTTATTGATGTTGGGGGACATTAATGGTAGAAAAAAAAAAGGGGAAAAAGCCTTGCTTTGCCAGGATTTTCTCCCCCCTCAAAATTTATTACTGGGGTTTAAAATTCCTTTAGTTTCTTGTAAAAATGAAGCGAGAGAGATAATAGCAGAGAGGCCCTAATGGATCATTCCAGCCAATTCCCTGCCAGGGCAGATGGCTGCTGAATTATAAATAAGAGGATCAGAAGTGTGATTTTTAAAAAGACTGTGCAATGTGTTAATTTGAGGGAAATTCCTTCTATAAAAGAATCAAAAACACTGAACGAAAAATAAAAAAAAAAATAAAAATCAGATTCCACGGGCTGTCACAGACAACAAGGCCCATTTGAAACTATTAGCAGGAATGGTTCTTTGATATTTAAAATTGTTTCATGATGAATAATATTTTATTATTACAGATGTCAGGGTCTAATTAGGACCTGTCAGCTTTGCTTTGCTGTGAGGAATGTGAACAGTAGTAATGGCTCCACACTGGTAGTAATCACCTTCCTTTTGTTAACGAGGCAGGATGATGCACAGCCCCTGCTCCAGCTCCTCATGCCCAGCAGAGCCCCCTGAATCCATCAATTTGGGGATGGAGATTTGTTATGTTTTACAAAAAGCCCATCAGAAGCTTGGTTATGGTTCTGCAATTGGTCCTAATTACAAATGAAAAGTTAATTCTCCACCATCTCCGTGCTGTTGGATTCAGCTCCGTGGCACAGCAGAGTGTCAAGGGGATAAAGGGTTTCCCAATTTATGTTACTCAACTCCAGGCACCAACCATGTGGATAAACCCCTGAAGACTCCCTGGGCCCAACTCTCTTAAAGAAACAGAAATTTGGTTGTAAAAATCTTCGTCTCAAAAATATTCTCTGGGTTCTCACAATTGTTCTGCACTAAATGCACCGGGGCAAGAAGAGGAATTTGCTTCTGTGCTGGCTCAATCCATGTCCCATCCCTGGAATTGTTCAAGGCTGGAGAGGGCTTGGAGTAACCTGGGATAGTAGGAGGTGTCCTTGCCCATGGCAGGACATGGAATGAGATGATCTTTAAGGTCCCTTCCAACACAAACCGTCCTGGGATTCGACTGTATGATATAATTTTCTACCAGATGCACATCCTGGGCTGGTCACTGAACTAGAATGATCAATTTGCATCAGATTTTCCTTAAAAATATAATTCCCTGAGCCACACCTACCTGGCTAGGGCGCAGTCAGTCCGCTGACCTGTGAGGAAGACAAAGAAATCCAGCATTAGGAGAGAGGAATGAGAAAATGCTTTCAATACCTCTGCAAAGCCAGTTTGGGAAGGAGATGGAGGAGAGGAACCACTGGTGACAGAGGGGGCAGCTCTGGGAGCTGGACAGTGGCTGATCTCCCCCAGGAGCATTGCTGGGGACACCACCAAAGCCCATCCCTGCTGGCACAGCTCTGGCCAGGAGACACAGCTGTCCAGTGACTCTGTCTCTGCAAAGGATTCTTCTTGAAAACCAGCTCCCTGTGCATTCTAATTGTTGATTTCTGCCCAAAAAACTGGGCTTGTCAACCTCTCCCTCCCTCCCACTTCCCAGGGGGAATTGGTGGGGCAAGAGATCCTGCTTTACAAAGCCCCTCAGGAAGACTGAAAACATTCCCAGATTTGTTAGTCCACAGACTGAACGTGCTGGCATTAAGCTATTTTGAGAGACAGACAGTTTAATGGTATTTTCCACAAACATATTTATAAAAACATTCCATTAACTTGCAGTGAGTTTGCAAGGAAGCAGCCAAGGCTCAGGACTTGCTAATGCAGCATCATCTAAAACATCACAACAAGGAGGAAAACGAAGATGTGCTGCTGGGAATTGCACAGGCCAGATCCTTTGCTGGTCTAGATTATCAGCAGTGAAACCACACTGATTCCCAACAGCTGAAAATCCACCTTCCCTCCAGTTGTCTTCCTGCTCCTGGGGAGATGGAAGAACCAAGGAGGGAAACAGCTAATTGCTGATGGCTGACAATTAGCTGAACACATCTTGATAGCCACTTCTCTCTCCCCACTTAAAGCCAAAACAGTGCATAATTTACATGAAAATGTTATTCTGAAGCAGAATTTCCAGCCATCTGTCCCGTTTTCATCATAGAATATTCATATATATAGAAATTACACGGCTGTGGCAACATCAAGGGGCTCCTGCATTAGGGTGACAAATGTGTACAGTAGGCAGGGACATAATTACTTGGAGATAGGAAAACTGCTGCTATTTTTATTGCTGGAACTTGTCATCTTTAGATTAAGGCAATTTGCACGACAACTAATAAATGTCACCTGAGGATGGGGGCAAAGAAGAATAAAAATTACAACAAACCCCTGAATTTTCCAGGCACTGAAGACACGCAGCTGGAGGAACATTTTTTTTTCAGTAAAGCTTCTAAACGTGCTCTGGGGACGTGTGAAAGGGATTTTTATTTGCCCATTTCCCAATTAAGTGACATTTTATGGGTAAGTCTAGGCACAGTCCCCAGTTTGTCCCATTAACCTGCTCATGTGGTTTTGGACATGAGATGCACCTCCCTTTCTCAGCTCCTTTTGATCTCACAGATGACAGAAGGATTTTTTTTCAGGGGCTGCTGGATCTCCCCCTGACACTCTTTGGGTCCCTTCACAGAGACACTAAGAAAGTTCTGGTTTGCAAAGCAAATGAAGAAAACAGAAGCAGCCTTTAAATCTACGTAGCAATACAGAAATCACATTTAATTTCCTCTCCTTTTCCCTCCCACCACAGCTTGAGCTGGGTTCAGGGGGCAGGCAGGTTAAGAGGAAAGAGGTCTTGGAATGCAGAGGTCAGCTATGATCCAGGAATGTGATTAGTCACAGGGGCAGCACGGGTGTCCCTTGGAGATATTTAGAGGCAGAAAAAAAATACCCTAAGGACACAGAACTTTGGCTTCACCCACCCCTTCTCTGGGACAGCTGAAGAGATGAACAACTTCAACCAGCAAAGCTCAAACCAATGCACATCCTTCTCTTGCCTTCCAGTGGTTTGGGTCTGATAAACACGAAACTCTTTAATTACCGTGGCAGTAAGTATTTTAGTTTTATAGTGCATTTTTAAACTGAAAGCAAAGCACTTCAAAGCCCACATGCTGGTTGAGTTTTCATCCACAAGATTTGCACACCATAAACTGTGGGGAGCCCAGCTCAGTTACACATCACAACACCAGCCCTGCTCCAGCACACGAACCCAGCAACGAGCTGAGCCATTTTTTTTTTTGACCTGACATTTAGACTGTTAAAACCTTCTCCTCTGCAAACACAAGGCAGTCAGGTTTCTATGGAAACTTGGATGCATAGTTTAAGTGTTTTTGGCCAACGGGATTTGCCCATACCATGAAGGGAAAGAAATCTTCCTTTGTTCTGACACCAACAGCAAATGCATATTCAGTTCTGGCTGCTGCCCCTTGACAGGCAACATATTTTAAATGCTCTGAAATTTGCTTGTTATTCTCCCAATAAGAGCCCAGGCTCACGTACACTGGGGTTTGGTTTGAACTCCCAGAGGTGAGAAGCAGCAAAACCACCACGGAAGTGAAACTTCAGACCAGGCTGTCAGTACTTCTCAACTTCATCAGCAAACTGTAAATCCCAAGGTTTGCCCCGGTGCAGATCATTAAGTGATGAGCAGGAGGTGTGTGAATGGGGAGAGAATGGAGGAGGGGGCACACGCTTGGCTGCAACCATCAGTGAGGCACTTTAGTGATTCATTAAGCACCTTGCGTTCACCATTAATCAAGCAGCCACGCAGGTCACTGGGCTGCTCCATCACACAGATCAGGGGAAATAAATTCATAAAACATGAGTGTGGCCACTTTGCAGCACTAACCCAGGGCTGGCACACTCAGCTGACTAATGCAATAAGTGCAACAGCCTGGCTGGGAGCAGGGAGGGGGGTCCCAGACTCACTTTCTCCCAGGGTCTTCTGGAGAAGGTCATGCTTGGCTTGGAGCTTCGTTATCAGGTTCCTGCCTTCCAGGTACTCCTTCATTTTCTGGGAAGGTGGGGGGGAAAAAAAAAGGATCATGAGTAGACAATTCACATCTTTTTTATTGCACCTTCATGTCCCTTGATTCTGAACACAAGTTGACACTGAAATTCACAGTTAAAGGACGAGTTAAGTCCTGGTTTATCTCTCTGGGCAAGTCTGAAGTTCAGCCCATCCATCTTTCCAGTCCAACAAAGGCTGGACTTGATCTTGGAGGTCTTTTTTTCCCAACCTTAACGCCTGTGTGATCCTCTGTCTGCAGCGCAATTCCCATTGTTCCCCCGTGGAATCAGCTGAATGTTTGGCATGTTTGAAGCCATCAGAGGAGCTGTCACCCATCCCTCTGCAGCCAGGGGGGGAATGGAAATGCAGCTGAATGAGCAATCTGTTCTAACCAACTAAAAGGCTGCTACTGTGCTTATTCTCTCACTTAACCTCCCTCACCCCACTTTACTTGTCAAATGCTGGGGCTGCCTCCACCCTGGATGATGCACAGGGTTGCAGGGGGGCCACGGGACAAAACAAATAAAGGTATTATTTAAGTTCAGATCTACTCTCTTGGTGAAATATTATACAATCACACAGGGTTTTTTTTTCCCACTGCTTCCTGATTTTTCACAGCTCTGCAAATGCTGGTTTTTCGCAGGTCTTTCATCTCTTATTTTTGCAGTTCAGAGCAGTTTTTATTTATCTTCACTGAGCTGCAGCACATAAAATACAGTAGCTGTCCATGTTGGAACCGGGACATATATACACTGAGAAAAAACACAAATAGCACATAATTCTTCCAATATCACAGGCCATTCTTTAGAATCACGGGATTCTAAAACCATTCCGTGATATTTTAAAAATTCAGCCAGCAAAATCAACACAAAGAGAGGATTGTCATTTAATAATGAAATGTTCTCCTTCTTATCATTAAATCCTCAAATGGTTTGGGCTGGAAGGGACTTTAAAGATCACCCAGTTCCACCCCCTGCCATGGGCAGGGACACCTTCCACTAGACCAAGTTGTTGCAATCCCTGTCCAACCTGGCCCTGGACACTTCCATTGGCTCTTCCCAATTCTCTCCACTTTCTCCCAGTTCTGGACTAGGATTGCCAAATTAGACTGCAAATATTTAAGGTAAAAAAGAGTATTTTTAGCCATGAGAGTGCCTGGCCCCTGCTTGTCCTTTGTAGGTCACAACAGCAGTCTCTGTGCAGGATGTAAAGGATCAAGAAGAAATATATACATAAATAAATAAAGAAATATATATATATACACCGTGGCAGTACTGAGGGTAAGGGAAAACCTTCCAGGAACTAACGAAGTTTCCCCTGAGGGGTCTCCAGCCGTGCTGTGCACTGACACAACAAACAAAAATGGCTTTAATTAACTGCCAAAAGCCTGTGTTTTATGTCCCTTTGCTTGACAACATTGGAAGAAACATTTCACAAGAATTAAGTCCCTTTGGAGAGTCTCAGCATTTCCTGCTTCCTATATTAACACTTCAATTTTTCTGCTGTTGTTTTAGAAGAAAACAGGAAGTGTGATCACTGTGACAAAAAATTAATCACATTGCTTTTGGAATTACCCCGTAGGACCAAGCCCTAACTATATATTTTGCTCAGTTAAAAATTTTACATCAAATCTTGACAGAAGAAAACACTTAAAGCTGCAAAAATAACCAGAGAATCTGAGGTGGGGAGGGGGTTGAGGATAAATCTGGTTTGGGAGGTCTCAGAGTCACGGGCGGGTGAAGGGAGAGGAAGGGCTGGAAGAGGCTCAGCTCAAACAGAAGCTTAAAGATCAGCAGATCAACTTGATTTGGCAAAATTAATCCCCCCTTTGAAGCAGATCTAAGCACTTAAGCTCAGCCTAAGGTGGCTGCAGGCAGAGCAGGGCAGAGACACAGCGCTGGGACTCCCAGTGCTCTGGCTCAGGTCATGTTAAGAACATCACCTGCCTGGGATTGTACCAGGGAATGTTTTAAAAGGAGAAAAAGAGAAGGTTCCTATTCAGTGCAGTATCTCAGGAGATTTTATCCCTGTTTCCTCGTGCCTGACATTCTGTACTCTGCCTGTTGCAAGGATGCTTATAAAAAACCCCCATAATTTTAAAATAAGGCTTCGGACTTTGTTCAATGAATTACAAAGATGCATTAGCACCGGATTTTTGGCATAATAAAAACAGACAAAAAACAATAATCAAGCTACAGGAGAACTCCTAAGGATTCCATTCCTGGCAGAGCACAGCTGGAGTCACACTTAGTGCAATCAGAACAAAGCAGCAGAAACATCCTCAGGTCACATTATTTCTGCACTGTGACAATTAAGAGGTGAAGATTTGTTCTCAGTCAGAGTTGGGGAGCATTTTGCACCCAGAAAACCAAGCAACTTGGACACCTCAAGCCCAAACTCACTGCAGGATTTTCCCAGGGAGAACCAGTTGTCAGGTAGGACAGGGGAAGAAGTGAAATGCAAACCAACCTTACCCTGGCTATAGAGAAAACCCATTTCTGCCACTGTCCCACATCCTGATCTGCCTCCAACACAGAAAGCTCAGCAGTTTTATCCTCTCTCTACACCCTCCAAGAACAACTTCAACCCAGGCATTTGCAGGAGGGGGGGAATTGGATCTGACTGACCAAGGGCCCAATGTCCCACTGACACACCCAGTGTGATGCTGCTGCAGGACTCATTAGCAGGGAGGCTTCACATCCCACTTCAGACCCGTGGCTTAAGGGTTTGCTAATAATAAACTCACATTAATTCTAAAGCACTTCACAGAATGAGCATTGTTCTGGCTCTTCATCTTTGCGGAGGAAAAAAAAAAAAATAACATTTCGTCCCGAGGACTAAAATTACCCCGGTTTAGAGGTAAGAGAATTAAATCATTCATCCCCTCTCCACTCCTCAGGTGGGGCCGAGTGCCAGCTGTGTTATGATTAGCAGCTCTGACAGCTCCAATTCCAGGAAGCAGGGCTGTATCCATGGCAGCAGCAGTCACATCCCTGGATTTCGGCTCCCTGAAGTCGCTGCTGCTTCCCTGCTTCAGCCACCTGCATCAGCTCAGTGCTAAGTCAATCATTCCTCTGCTTTCCACTCACACAGGGAAGTTTTAAGCCCCTATTCTGAATACAAATCTTCCTTCAAAGCCCAACAACACATCCATCAGCGTGCAGGGATGTGCCTCTAGTGGAAACACAGATTATTCCAGCGTGGAGATGCTACAGTGAGTATCTTCAATTAAATTCCCATCACTCTATTTACCCCAGAGTTCTGCCCAGCCAGGAATGCACTACGTGGAATTTCCAGCTTGAGTTACATTAATATGGAATACTCTTTTAAATCAGTGTTTTGCTTACAGTTCATATCCCTCAGCATTTTAGCACATCAGAAGGTAAAAGGGGATTTAAAGCTCAGTTCTGCTCTGCACTTTGTTTTCATCCC
>NW_020897763.1:2182329-2214972 GCF_003984885.1 Neopelma chrysocephalum
AAACTGCATTTTCAACAGAGAACTCTTCTGTGGAAAATGTTTCAAATAGCTCTAATTTAGAGCTGGGGAAATTTACCTCTTTTAATGCAGGAAGCCTTTTATATACAGTCTAAAGGCAAACATCTCTCTTTAATAGTTTTTCTAGGTGAATTAAGGACATGTTCCCTTGTCAGACACTTCATATTCTGCCTGTAGTTATCCAAGACAAACCTATACCAAATCTGTGCTGCTCTTAATTTTAAAGGAGGAACTTTTTGCTTTATAGAGTTGTAGAATTCCTCCTGAACAATATCTTCAAAACTAAGATATTCTGCCTAACACTGATCACCAGCAAACTTCCCTTCTGCATCTATTTTCAGCTTCAGAGCCTCTGCTGGGGATGAGCCCATTCCTTGTGCCCCCTGATCTGGATTGAGGGATTCTCCCCATGGAAATGATCCAATATCTCAGTCTTTAAGACCTCTGTTTGGCTGCTGACATGAGGTTGCTTTAAGAGCAGGCAAGGCTGAAAAATTAAAGTTGGACTTGATCTCAGAGGTCTTTTCCAACCCGGCTGATTCTGTGATTCTAAGTGGATAACAAGTTGTGGTTATTTTGGCATCTTCTGGGTACCAGAGTGGTCCCACATCCCTCACTCAGTGCAGAAGCATCTTGCCCAAGGTCCTTAGAGAACCCCAACCTATAATCCCACACAAATTTTAGCACTGTGTTATAATTAATAACCAAGACAAGCACAGCTTAAACTATTATAACAGTTTGTGGAGTTTTTGTGGAGTATTAGATATTCATTAGATATTCATTTCATGCTGGTAGAAAAAAGCAACCTAGAAGTGGGTGTGTTCAACAGCATGAACACACTAACCTCACTTTTAGGGGCCCTGATTCCTATAAACACACTCCAAAATCCTTAAATAACATTATTCAAAGGAAGAGGAAAACAAGGCACTACTGGCGAAACAAGACACGGGATTTGGATCACGTATAAAAGTTCATCTGCATCTAGATAATTCCACCCAAAACACGGAAAGCTGCTTTATTCAGTGCACTTCAGGAAGGAGGAACATGACCTGGACATCCCAGGCATGAGAACAGAGTCATCCAAAAGCCAAGCAGCCTTTGCTTGGGATGATTTCACTGCTGGGGTGAAACAGAGGAGCAAAAAAAAAACTTTGAAGCAGAAAGTGGTTATGGTCAAGAATTTCCTGGCTATGGCTGACACCAGGGTGATGTCACTGGGATACAATCAAGCAGCTTCATCTCCACCAGGGCTGCAGAGCCAAGTTTTCATGTTTCAGAAGGGGAAAAAGGCACTTTTTCATTAACTGATCAGAAACAGCCTGGATTTTTTTCAGCCATCGAATTAAGTGAGCAAGAAGGAGCCCACCTTCTTGGAATTACAAGCAAGATTACATACACTAGGAGAATATCCAAAAAGAAAGAAAGAAAGGGACCATCTGGTTGATTACTGTGCTGCTCTGTAAGCAAAATTCACATGAAATCTCCTCCTCGCCCATCATTTGGATCTCATCACTGTCATTGTGTGCAAAAGCAAAGGAAAAAAAGGGGAAAAAAAGAGGAGGAGGGGTGGGGGGAGAGGGAAGAGAGAGGCTACTGGACCATTCCCTGCTTTCACAGAATTTCTGCCACCGGGTGCTGCTGGATGCCTGGTTCTTGTGCCAACAAGCTGTGGCAGGTGGGGAGTCTTGTAAAAAGAGCTGCAGTTGCTGGTTTGGGCTGGAGGCAGAGAATTAAAGGACTTCACATTCAATCAGAAAGAACAAAACCAGCCAAGAATAAAAAAAAAAAAGAAAAAGAAAAAAAAAACAAACACCAAAAACAAAAGAGGCCTGATTGAGAATCTGCACGTGTGGAGGCAGCCTTGGATCAAGAGCCACTCACAGCTACTGCTCAGTGCACACACACTGCAGTGATTCCCTGCAGTCATGGAGGGGGGAAAGGCAGAGTTGGGCCAGTGCTGCAGCCAGGATTGGGATCAGCTCAGGTTTAACAGCAGCACTCCCTCCTTTTCTCAGAATCACAGAGTAAGTTGGGGCTGGAAGGGACTTCTGGAGATCACCCAGATCACCCACTTCTGGAGCAGGTGACACAGAAACTCATCCAGGTGGGTTTGGGATGTCTCCAGAGAGAGAGAGAGAGGCTCCACACCCTCCCTGGGCAGCTGTTCCAGAGCTCTGCCACCTCCATGGAAAGAAGTTCTTCCTCATGCTGAGGTAGAACTTCTCTTTTAGTTTATGGCCACCACTCCTTGTCCTGTCACTGGGCACCACTGAACAGACCTGGCACCATCCCAACACCCCTTGGAAGCATTTCTCCATCTTCCCTTCTCCAGACTAACCAGGCCCAGCTCCCACAGCCTCTCCTCATCAGAGAGATGCTCCAGACCCCTCATCATCTTTATGGTCTCTCTGCTGGAGCCTCTCCAGTAGCTCCTGGTCTTTCTTCAACTGTGGAGACCAGAACTGGACACAATTCCTCCCAGTGTGACCACTTTGTCCTCCCAGTGCTCCCTTTCTCCAGTCACATCCACGTCCAGAAGGAAAGTGGAGCTGCCACGGGAGGGGAGAGCACTGGGGGAACTGGGAGGTCCAAGGGCAGTTAATTTGTCACACCCACCTCGAAGCAAAGTGTTTTGGCTTTCTGCTGCTGAAGCCAGTGACAGAAAACACTTCCCAGCCCACTCCCCCACTGGTTTTTAAAAGGTTTTTAAGAAAGGTTTTTAAAGTCCAGCGTTCCGTGTTTATAAACGTACCAGTCCCGCCGTCCCTTTTCTGGGTTATATAAATGTTTGATGGAATCATTCTCAAAGGAAATCAATTTTTTATAAGAATTTAATGATAACTCATTCAAATTCCCTTCCCGACATGACAGCTGATTAACCCTTTGCCAGTTAGCAGTTTTCAAACAGACCCAAACCCGAAGATTTGAGGAGAAAAAGCCCTTTGTTTTAAAATGCAATTTACATTTGGAAGGGAAAGGATGGGATCCTGGAGCAAAAAGCAATGGAATATCTATTCCTAGAAGAGTAAAGTAAGCTCTGTGAGTCACTCACACACACATTTTTACCTTTTTTTTTTTTTAAATCCTGTCCTAGTGACCCTTTTATAAATATGAGTTAATGCAAACTTCCCCATTACTGTAATATTTCATTAGCATCAAAGAGCTGCCTCAGTCCCCAAAGTCAGGAAATTCAAAACTACTGGGCTATGTCAGGAACAATTTATTGTTCTTAACTCTCAATGAAGAATTAACTCCCTGTTATCCTTCCCTGCAACTGGAGAGGGAACACAATGTGCTGCATAAACATGACAAGTTTAATGCTGTTGGGTCTAACACAATCTACTTGTAAGTAACTTTGAAGATTACTTTTATATTATATTTCAAAATTCAATATGATCAAATGATTAGATTGAGGGAAAGCATTACAGCCTGGCTTAAAAATCACATTTTTATTTAATTCAGACGGTTCAGATAACCATCACTGGTTATAATTGTTAATTTTCAATCCTTCAGGATCAAAGGCATTAATAAATCTATATTCCCTGTGCCTTGACAATGAGATAACTGAGCTCCATCTCCTGTGCTCCCAGACAAGTCCCACATTTTTCCATGCCTGAAAACAGAACAGATAATACTTTTATTTTAAAGATTATGAAAACTTGTAATGTAGTATTAAACTGAATGCTTGAAGGGGGTTAACACAGGCATGGACTCACCCAGAGCCATGATGGCTCCTCTCTAGGAACAGTGACAAATCCCTGGAATGCTGGAGTTTGGCTCCTTGTCTTGCAGCACTGCCTGCCATGGCCCAGAGACAGCTGGGACTGTGAGAGAAGCACTTCTTTCCAAGCTGGATAACCCAGATTTGTCATGTCCTGCTTAAAACATCTCAGGTCCGTGCTTAGAAGCTGCTTTGGGCTTATGAAATCCAAAAGGATTCTTCACTATATCTGACTCATGAAAATCCACTGGGCAGACAAATGAACCAAGCACACATGCAGCTCATGGGGGAGGACTTATAGATGGGTTGTAGAAGTAAAAACTGAGATAACTGAATTAGGCTGATGGCAGGGAAGTGAATCCCAACCAACTTTTCAACATAAACACGTACAAGAAGTTATCATTAGTAAAAAAAAAAACCCCAAGACCGCACAATTAAGGTTGAGCAAACGTTAACCAAAACAGGTCTCCTAAAAAGGCAGCAGGGATAAACAACCCAGGCCTCTTCAGTGCAGCAATTCTGCAAATCATGACATTTGGAAATAACAGTATTTTTCAAGCCCACTCTCATTGACAGCCCTGACCTCCAAAGGACAGGTTTAAATCAACACCTGGCACAAGAGCACTCCAGGCGAGTTTATCATCAGCTGAATAAATGTATTATATAGACTGGTAGTTATTATAATAGCTGAGTAATTAATAGTGCTCTGAGTGCTCTTTATTGCCTATGTCTAGAGACACTTGTGTTCATTACTCCCTGCTCCTGCTGCAGCTCCCTCCAGGCTTTGCAGCCGAGTGTTTCCAGCGGTGACGGCACCGGGATGGGCTTGGAAAGGGAACTGGACCCAGCACGAGGCAGTGACCCAGACACAGTTTGAGTTCTGCAGCCTGAAGGGGGGAGTCACATCCCTGTGAGTAACTCAGGATTCCCAGTTGGCTTTCCCGAGTTTTCAAAGAGCAGAGATTTGGGGGTTTTTTGTTGTTGTGAGTTTTACCAAAAGCAGAATTGATTCCCACTGAATACTGCAGGGTTTGGAATATATTCCCTCTGTGAGCAGTGATAGGACACAAGGGAGGACAGGACACAAGCTGGAGCTGTGTCAGGGAGGGTTCAGGTGGATATTAGGAAAAGGTTCTTCCCCCAGGGGGTGGCTGGGCACTGAACAGGCTCCCCAGGGCACTTAAACCTGCCAGAGCTCAAGGAGTGTTTGGACAATGCTCTCAGGCACAGGGTGGGATTTTGGGGTGTCCTGCCCAGGAGTTGGACTGGATGATCCTTGTGGGTTCCTCCCAACTCAGGATATCCTATGGTTCTCTGAATTTTTCAAAACAAGTGAAAAGCAACTTCAGGAAATGCTTCAGAACTCCCATTTCTTTTCCCAAATTTCTTCTGCTGTTTCTACAGTTCAAAATCTCCTTTCAAAATGTGCTTCAGAGCTAAAATCTTGCGGGTTTGCTTAAAATAGCAAACAGAAAATGTCAGGCAACAGTGTGACACCAAAGCTGGGTTTCATTTTAACTAAGCAACTCCCTTTCCTTTTCAGAGCCACGTTTCTCGTCTCCCTGTGCAACGAACCGAGTTGGCCACCTAAGAAAAGCTCATGTCACAGCTCCATGAACAAATACCAGGGTTGTGGCCACCCTCCAAGCTGCCCATCCGAGCCTGTCCCTGCACAGCTGTGCAGAGGTTTCCAGCTGTGCTGGTGCAGAAGATGCTGAAGGAGGAGGGGAAGGTGTGAGGGCTCGTGGCAGTGACACCCAGTGCAGGCCCCCGAGCAGCAGCACTTACATCAATGAGATCAGACAGGTCATGGATGTAATACTTGAACACTGAGGCATTGGTGGCTTCCAGGGCCAGCAGATACTCATTCCTTGCCTTAATTGCCTTCAGCCTGTTCTCTGTGTACTTTGCTTGGCGCTGGAAGAGAAAGAAAAAGAGAATACAGCATTAAAAGAGGTGTAGCAGCATTTAGAATACTGAACAAACCCTGCTCTGCTCACACAGATTTTGTCCATTTGAATTCCAGTTTTACCAAGACTCCCAAGACTTGAAATGCAGATTAATTATTTAGATGTTTTTAAGCATTACTGTACTAGGCAGCTCTGGATTGAAAGTCTTCCCTTGAGGCTGTGGGCTGGGGAAGACTAAGGAGAGAATGAAGGAACAAGGTGGGTTTTATGAGGTTATTTATGGTCCAGCTCCAGCACTACCAGAAGACCACAGGTAGTTTGAGGGCTGCTGCAGGCACCCCACCTCCTCCAACAGAAGCTAGGCTTGAACTTGGTCCTTCCAGAGTCTAAAACCATTAAAAAATAACTCTTCTCCTTCCTATTGGCTTGAATTTAGAGCTGAACTGGCCAATTAGTGACTAACTAACCTTAGACTGGCTTAAAGCTGACTGATTACTGAGGCAACTGGCTCTGCCCACAAAGCCAGTCTGGGATAACTTGACTCCCTCCTATCACAGGCCTTGTGCCTTGTACAAGAAAAATACAGATTAAACAGAACTTCCAAGAAGGTAATTGTTACTTTTACACTCTGTTTTAGGTTTTTGTGCCACGCCTGCATTACCTGTGTCAACACAAAATGCACACTGGATTGTCCTAAAGGACGCTCGGTGCAAGCTTTGGCCTTTCCTTAATCTGAGCATTTAAAATGGCAAAAAAAAAAGAGATTCTGCAGTTGAGGAGGGAACTCTGTATCTCCCGTGCTGATCTACTGCAAAAATCCCCTCTGCACAAGCAGCAGCACTGCCAGGCAAGTACCTTCTCCTTCATTTTCTCTATTTTTTTGACGGAGCTCCGCCGGACGTGTTTCTCCTCGAACTTGACGTTGGAGGTTGAGTCGGGGGAGCGCGGGGTCTGCTTGTCCTCCTGTTTCACTGACTTCCCAATCTGCTTCTCCTCCTGCTTCTCGGCCTCCTTCAGCTTGCTCTGGGCGCTGATGCTGTCAGCGTTGTACATGTGGTAGGTTTTCATCACCTGCAGGAAGGACGAGAGCCCAGCAAGGTTGTTAAACTTCAAATAATCCAACATGGGAAAATAACTCGGGGGAAACCTCCCCTCTCAGAAGATGCCACGAACGAGTGTGGCTCTCAAAATGAATCTGCAATCAAAGTGGATTATTTTGCAGCTGTTTCTTTTGTTTTTAAACTTTGGCATGTGCCTTCTTGTACAATCCAATAAAGGAGGCATGAGATCCAAAGAAAGATCCAGACTCAATCCAGCCTCCTTTACTGTTCAAAGGAAATGATATGCCAGCGTTGGAAAATGAGAGCTTTTCATCAGCAGGTAAGTTTTCCAAAGGGATGCCTATCAGTCTTTCATCTGGATGAATCAGTCCTTTAAACATCACAAGTCTCCAGGAACTGTATGTAAATCATGTCTGAACACAATGGCTGCAAAAGCAACTCAGGTTCCACTTGTTTATATCAAATTTGGTACTTAAAAGTACTTCTGTTGACCTTATGTAATAAAAAATATTAATAAAAGAGTGTTGTTCTTTTGTTTAGGGAGACCTGGACCCTGTACTATATGGACAACTTTTATTATAGCACATTTTTTATAATTAAGTATAGATAAATATCCCCCAAAGTCACAAAAAACCCATTTGTTTCACAGGATATTAATGTCTAGCTTTGTGTTGAGAAAAAAAGAACTAAAAAAACCAAAGGGCATGATACATAAACTAGTTTTTTATCCAGAAATGCAAAGCAATTTGAAGCACACACCAAAACAAACATCATGATGTAACTCTCGTAGAGGGGGCAAAAAAAAAAAAAAAAGCACAGTTGCAAAATGTCACCCCAAATAAATCAATTTTTTTATGCAAGTGGGGTCTTTATTTCAGAGGAAAATCTGTTTATACCTGTTTTGCACCATAACATGACACGGTTTTACGTAAGTAGGACGCAAGCTCTGCCTCTGCAGTGATCAGCAAAGGTTCCCAGCTACAAAGAGACACTGGATTTAAACATGAAAGGGAATGTGAATGCAGCCAGTGTTGGAGAGAAGTGCTGAATAATTTACACACACGCACTCCCAGCTCCCCCATACGCTCAGACTATAAAGCAGGCATTTATAATAATAGATTCCAAGTGGCTTCTTTTCCCTCTGTCACTGAGAGTGGAGCTGGCAGAGAGCAAGAGAAGCAGGAGGAGAACTGGGGATTGGAATGGTTTCATCCCACTGGCAGGCTCTGCCCACCCCAGTCTGCTGCTGGGGTCACTGGTGACTCACTGGAGTCTGCTGAGGGCACGGGACAATTCAGGGCAAGGAAAAATTACAGGCTGTAACAACCCTCTGTGCTTTGTTGGCGCGGGGAAAGTAAAGAATTCGCCCATCTCCATTTTGCCTGAAAACAGGGATCCTGCCAAGGCTTTGGGTGCAGAATCACAACATGATTTAGGGCTGGAAAAGACCTCCGAGATCATCAAGCCCAGCCTTGGGTTGATCAGCACCTTGTGCCACGTCCAGTTAAACCAGAGACCCAGCAGAGCAAGAAGTGGAAACATTTCTAGAAAGTAGCACTAAATTTAATCACTGCTGGGATTGTTTTGAGTCCAGCAAGAAATGGCCTTTTAACGTGATCAGAAGTGGCTTTTTCAAAGGAAAAGAATTTTTCTGGTGAAGGGACAACTTCAAATTTTGCAGCAGAAGGAAGGAAGGGATAAATAGATTTCAAGTTCCTAACACAGACATTAGAAAGGTTTATACCCTACAATTCTTTGTCTTTCAAAGGCTGAATTCTGGAAGATCTTCCTTCCACGGTCAGAGAAACTACCAGGACTCAGTATTTGGCTGAATGACCTGTCAGAGCCTGGCACACAGAAATTATTACCCACATCTATGAAACTCCAGGAAGCAGCCCCTTCAGTGCCAGGTCAACTTGGATTAGAAAGAAATCTCAGTTCCTGAAAGTCTGTGGTTAGAAACAGAGCTGAGTTCTTCCCTAAGATCCCACCCAAGGACATGACTCAAAAGTTGTATCACATTATGCCCTCAAATAGAAAACAATTTCTAGAGTAGGCAGTGCTGATTATTATTATTATTATTATTATTATTATTATTATTATTATTATTATTAACTGAATATTTGGTTTCAATGCTATAACTGTAACAAATTGTAATGGAACATTTTATTGATGTAGGAAATTGCAGGGATACCCCTGAAATATTGTAACATTGATATTTTTACTGAATTTCATCACGGGGTTGATGTGCCATGGCTTGAGGAACATCCCCAGATCATCTTCTGAAAGAAGGAAGGACAGAACTTGTACCTCCGTGTCATGACCCGATGTATCATTAAGGAAGCACAAAATAAAAAGACATTTTGAGCCACTAACCCACGTGTAAGTTCTGCTTTTAAAAGAGAACTAGCTCAGTAACAGCTGCAGAGAGCAAAAATCTCGTCCAACAACAGGATTTCCCATTTATCAATGTGAGAAGAAAAACCCCCACGCAGCACATGAACTCCCAGGAACACATCCCTCCTCCTTCCTTGGTGCCTCCAGTGGATTTACTGAGACCCAAAAAAAAGCACAGATGGAAAACTCTTATTACTCTAAGGGGAACTGCTTTGCTGAGGGTTGAGGAACAAACACACACAGTGGGTCCCCTCCCCCTGTGCTGCCTTCTGTCTGCTCACACCACACAAAACTGAAGGGTTTTAGCATATTTAGATATAATTCTACTCTCTCTGACTCTTCTTAATTTAAAACCATCACTGCAGCGAAGGAGAAGGTGTGATCTTCGTGGAGCAAACACTCACAGAGCTCACACAACACAGGGACAGAGGGAAAAAGTGGGATTTATGGTGCTTTGGAGGTGGTGAACACGAGGTGCCTCAAACCGCAGGGACTGCAGACGTTTATCGGTGTTGGTGGGAGAACCCAAACACTTCCCTTGTGCCTGAAAAGATGCCAAGGAGTTTGATTTACCGTGTAGAGTTCATTCAAGACCTTCATCAAGTCTTCCTGGAGCTGCAATCCCACTTCCTTGCTCTGCAACAGAAGAGAGAAACGAAAGTTAATTGGGGAAGACGGAAAAGAGGCGGAGGAAGCGAACACGGAGCACCTACAAATAATTTAGGCCCAATTAAGCACCACTATTTATGCTGGCAAATCCAATAAACTGCCCAGCCCAGAGCCACTCAGGATCACGTTGCACCAAGAGTATTAATAAACTGAAATGTTATATAAGCACAGAAAGAAAAGCTTTGCTGTATGGAGATGGAGACGGCCAGAGAACTTGGGATTTTCAAAGGTCAAGCCTGGAAACACAGAGATTCAGCAATTTTAGCAGGATCAAGCAGGACTATGGATACAGGACAGCCTGGTATGGAAGCTGAAGAAATGCAGGGTAAGGAAGTCAGCATGTAAGAAGAATATTACTCAGTTTAGACATTTTATTCACTCACTACCCACTAAGGCAGCGTTTGCGTGACTGAACCTTCACGCTCTGCGTGTTAGAAGTATTTAATATCTACTGGGGCAGCAAATTTGATAAGTTCAAGATTATTTATGCCTACAAAGTGCAGGAAAAGAAAAAGATAAAGAGGTAGAGCAGACAAACCCACACTTAAACCAACATTTCTGCCTTGGAAGTCAAGATAGCGTTAAGCCATGAGGAAAAAAAAAACCCAAGACCATACTGATAAATGTAAAAGCCAAAAGAGAGAGTTCATATAATTTAAATTGAAATTATTCTCTTCTGAATACTGCCCAGTTTAGCAGTGCTCAGAGTGGGTTTCTGAGATGATGGTTGTTTTATCCCAGACTGGTCCCCAGCACAATGGGACGCACAAGTATCCAAGGTCCAATCCTTTGCCTTTTCCATACATTCCAGTCCCACGTTCCTAACCCTGTTCCCCAGGTGCTACTGGGGGAAAAAAAAAAAGGATCTGACACAAATGCTGACAAAGGAAAGCATCCTGCTTTTTCTGAGGAGTCTTTAATCTAAAGAAAAGCAAGAAGCTGGTGATTCCCAATCCCCAAGGGAGTTCGCAGCAACAAATCTACAGTTTTTTCCATCTCTGAAAGCAGGAGAAAAAAGCTGAAGCTGCTGCTCATCCCTGCAGTGATGTGGGTCACAAGGGTTTTCTGACTGCCTTTTTCTCAACATGGAGATGATTAATGGAAGTGACTGGCTGGGTCTGTTTTAAACGCCCTGAGCACTGAACTTTTCACACAGAAGGAGCTTTTGAGCAACACGCTCCACTGTGCTGGTGAAACTGCCTGGACTGGCCCAATCATCTGCCTTTCACCAGGCTCTTTTCAGCCCATTTGCTTATTTCTTGCATAAAATTGCTCATTCACTGCACAAACTGCTGAAGCATCAATTATGCGAAATAGATTAAAATGAATATTTTAATGTATATTCGGGTTGAAGAAGAAAAGGAGACACGCAAGTGCCAAACTGTCAAAACACAAAACTCTTTGTGCTTCCAAATGAGCAATCAAGAAAGAAGCTGCTGGATTGCTGGACTGGAAAAAACCTTCCATTAAGATGAAGGTGAGATAGATCATAGGTGCCATGAAAACAAGAGCTATGCAATGAGCACTGTTAATGTAATGCTGTTCCCTGCACTGATTCCACCAAAAAAAAAAAGAAGGTTTAGGAGGAAAAAAAGCTGAGCTGGCTGACCCTGATAAATGAAAATACATTGGAGGAAGCAGAAGGGTTTCCTTGGGAAAGTCAGAAGAAAATGGGAAAGAAGTTGTTGCTCGAGTGCTGTAGAGGGAGGTGAAGGTGATGCACAAAGAGAATTTCCCTGACTTCCCATGGAGTTCAAAGTGCAGCCAGATTCAAGGCTGCTGATCCCAACCCTTGCCATACAGGCATGAGAGATTCCAGGATCATGGCAGAATGTGGCATGGATTTACAAAGAAAATGCATGTCAAGAAAACAGAACCAACAGTCTTTGCAGCTGCCAATGTCTCCAGTATCAATTTCTATTTCAGCACCAAATCCTATATTGTTCTCTATTATTCTGTATGTTTTGCAAAGGCAGACAGAGCTTAAAATAAGTCCATTTGTAAACAATCTTCCAGGAAAAAGCAATAAATGAAGGTAAATCTGATCAGTTTTATTATTATTTATCCATGCTCGGCTCTGCCTACAACCAGAGTCTATCTGCACCTCCCTTAAAGGGCTTGTGCAACAAAATCTTATCTAACTGGCTCTACTAATAAACTGTGTGTGTGGGGAGGGGAGGTCCCCACAAACCTTGTCTCCTTATCCCATCAGGGCTAAACCCTTCTCTCCCCTCGATTTGGGAGATGATCCAGTTGGATCATCACTGATGCTCTTGGAACATGGCACAGCACAGGAGCCCATGGGAATGGGGAGAGTGGGGCACCAGCACCTCCTCACCTGTGCTGTGCCAAGGTGTGCAACGAGTGGTGACAACCACAGGCTTCCCCTTCCCTGAAAAATCAGGAAAATAATCAACAGCACCAAGGAAGTCATTTCCAGGATGGTGACAGCAGTGCAAACCTGCTTCCTCAGCACGTTCCTCTCAAATTGCCCTTCTCAAACCTTTCTTGCAGCCCAAAGAAGCTGCTCTGAGCATGTGTGCACACAAACACACACACACACACACATGCACACTACTCCTTTGTTACAACAGGGTGGATCTGCACCATGTGCAGAGCTGTAGGTTGCTGCCACATAAATTCCCAGCACCCCGTGCCAGCTCCTCAACGGCCTCTTTGTTCCAGCCCTCCCTCCCCTCCACCTCCCCTCTCTAATTTAATCAAGATGTTTTTGGGATCTACTGCAGGACTGGCTTGGCTGTTCCGCATTCCACCAAACATTAACAACTTCAGCTCCAAAATATTCCGGGGGGATAATAAATCTGGGAGCGAAGGAATGCCGGCAACGCTTCGTGCCCCGGATCTCAAGCCTCGGGAACCGTCGGTTCCAGATCTGATAGGAAGAGATGGGACGGCTTCAAAACAAACATTCCGTGCAGTTCACGAGGTGCTTTCCCTGCAAACTCAACGCCAGGACTCAAACCATTGGTGGGTGAATGTGTAACACACCGAGATAAGAGATTTTAGCTGATTATGTTGCCTGAAATGATGTCGGATGGTGACAGGGAACCCAAACCTGCTGATTCTGAACTGCTCCCTAACAAGATCAGCTCCCTACATCTTTCAAAAAGCAATAATTAAATGTACATAGGTGGAAAATAAGGATTAAATATTCCCATGTTTTTTGAATCAACAGTGGGAATGAGTCTTGCTGTAACCAGTGAGGAAATGTGCAGCAGTGCAAGATCCTTTTAAATCCTGTCTAAATCCACGTTACAACACAGGGTATTCATTATGCACTAGTTAAATTCTGCTTGTGAAGACTGTTAAAGAGAAGGTTTGGAAGGTAAAATCTAGCAGGATCCATGTAGCACTTAAACAGAATTTGGTAATTAAAGTTTAGAATTCTTTACAGGTGATAGTGATTTTTCCTCTTATTAATCAATCCTGCCTGTAATTCATTTGCATGCAGTAGCAAATATGATTTATCACCTCCATGCTCTCATCTAAACATTCAACCAGTGTCAAGTCTCCATCATCAACATCAGCCCAATCCCTATGTTATAAATATATCCCTTATTTTATGAGGATGTACCCTCAGTGAGGGCTGTGACCCCCCTGAATCCTGGGCAAATTTCTCACACACTTTTTATGGATTAATTGCTCAGCCACTCTCACGTGGCCCTACAGACCAGGAATTCTGTAACAACTTCTCCTAAAGCTTCCAACTCTCCAGAATCTAAAGAAAAGTTAAGGAAACAAACTCAAACACAAATGCATATTTTGGGTGACAGATCATCACTTTCCAGCTTAATGATCCATTATGCCCTGGCCAGTCTTATTTAAATGAGAGTTGCTATTATCTAGTTTTCTCCACCATTTCACCAGTGATTTGTTTCACCATTATGTCAGCAATAAGGAATTTTCCTTCTTACAGCAGAATCCTGCCCTCTGGAAAGCCATTCCTACATGGAACCACTTCACACCACTGCCTCCCATCCTCTGGGCTCAGAGAGCTGCTTCCCAACAGCCCCATTCCCTATTTCCCTGTTGGTTTTTTTTTCAGAATTCTGTGCTGATCCTACGGAATTTTGGGCTCCAGGTGCTCAATCCCAACAAACCAGGCAGTGTTATGGTTGAGAGCTTTCATTCCTGCTGGAAAAACCAGCTACATTTGCCCTCCTTGGGCAAGCCACATGTAAAAAGGGCTTCTGGAGGTGGCAATGGTGGAGTCCTGGAACATACTGGAGTCATTTTTAATGCTCTGCAGGGCAGTTTTGTGCTACCAACATCCTCCTAATATCCCTTTTTTCCAAACTGCTGTGATGTATTTCTAGGAAAAAGCGACTGGAGGGATCAGTCACAGGAATGACCTGGAGTGTCCCTGTGGTGTCACCTCGTTCCTGCCTGACCTGGATCTTCACACCTCGAGGTGATCCCACTGGTGCAGTGAAGGACAGGGGAAGCACAGAGAAAATCAGAAATAAAATGTAATAACTTGCACAAAAACCAGGACCAAATGCAGCATATTCCTTTCCCGATCCATCAGCAGCAGTGACATTTGGACTTACCTCAAAATCATGGAATGGGCTGGGTTGCAACAGACCTTAAAAATTACCTCGTTCCACCCCCTGCCATGGGCAGGGACACCTTCCACCAGCCCAGGTTGCTACAAGTTTATCCAACCTGTCCTTGGACACTTCCAGGGATGGGGCAGCCACAGCTTCTCTGGGCAACCTGTGCCAGGGCCTCCCCACCCTCACAGGGAAGGGATTTCTCCTTAATATCCCATCTAAACCTTCTCTTTTTCAGCTTTAAGCCATTCCCCTTTGTCCTGTCACTCCATGCTCTTGTAATGGATTTGATGATCCCTGGGGTCCCTTCCAATTTGAGACAGTCTGTGATTCTATGATTTTTAGCCTGTCACATATGCAGGAAAACTGCTCCAGCTGCAGCCTCTGGAGCTCAGTCCATCCCTGGGCACCAGGCTCTGATGGCATCGCTGGGCAGTGGAACAGGAGCCATCCACTCCCATTACAGGTGGGGGAATCAAATCTCTACCTCAGCAGGAAATTTATGCACTGTTAGCTCAGATAAGAGCAGCACAGGAATTATTTCCCTCCCTCTCCTTTCCCCCATTCCCACTTGTTCTAAAAATAAGCAGGTTGGAAAAGGGGGAGATTTCATTTCCCCGGTGAGGGATCAGGTGGTGCCATTTCTCAAGAGGCCTCTGTGTCCTTCTCAGATTTTGGGGAAAGAGTAAGAACTCATCACTATTTCCCTGGGCCCCCAAGGCAGAGGAAGATGCAGAGGACAAGGATGCAAGCAGGGATGGAGCACGAAGGTACCAACTCTGCACCTCAGGGTTTCACTTGTGGCATTTGTATATTTGCATTTTTCCACTGTTAGGGGAAAAAATACTTTTACAAATGCCCAGCATTTCAAGCAGTACATTTCTTTCATGTGCCTGGCTCTCCCACGTGTGGAATACTTTGAGATTTGTCATATTCTGGTACCAAGGCAGCAAGAGACACGCTGCAGCTGTAAAGTAGGTCATTGCAAGCACAGACCCCTAAGAGAATTAATAATTCTTCTTCCTTGATTACTGCAAGGCTTTTAACCAATTCATTGTGGATTTTCCATTTCACATCAAACACCCTGCAGTGTAGTAGGAGATAAACTGGTTTTTTTTTTCCACGATCAAAGGTGTTAAATGGGAAGCGAATTTCAAACCCTTAGTTTTGTTTTCTTGATTCCACACAGGGGTTTTTTTTTCTCCCCATAAATAAATATCCCCAATTAAGGGCATACAATAGTGCAAAGGAATGCTGAGCTCTCAAAGTAAGATTCTCTGCAGGGAGAGGATGCATCCACCTGGAGCAGGCAGAGAGCAGGGCAGGAAGGGTCACTGCTCCCAACATCCCTGGGAGCTTTCCAGCTAAAAAAATATGTGTTTTGAACACAGCAGGACCAACCCTGAGTGAGGGACAGGTACCAGCAGGGCAGGCAGATGCTGAGATGGCACCTGGCTCTGCTCAGGGGCACTGCCTGTCCTCAGGCCCCTCCACACACCAACTCATGCACACACTGACTAAATCTGCCTTTCTGCCTATTAACATTTCCCAATTACTGCACAATTTCGTTATGTAAAAATCTGTCAAACTGAAAAAAAAATCAGTTTGTTCATGAACTACTCCAAGTCCACACTCTGTTCTTTTAAAAAAGCTATTTTTTTGCCTTAAATTTGAACAAGGTTATCAGGCTGCTTCTAGGGAAACCTCAAAGAGACAACAGAGGAGTGATTAAAGATATCAAATTAAAGAGATTGCTGCTCAAAAGGCTATACATGTATAAATAATCCCAAGGGATCCCACTCAAAAGATACATCTGGAGGCAAAAGAGAACCTGATAACCATGCAAGAAACAGAAAGGTTGTACTGTGCAGAGAAATGAAGGGTCACATTAAATAGAGAGGGTGGCAGGGGGATAGAGGGAAAAGGGGAAATCAAAGTGGGAATCAGCTCAAAAAGGAAAATATTTTATATATATATATATAAATAAAGACATAAAGAAATATTGAAATAAATAAATAAAAGGGCCACGCTGGAGGAGGATAAGCAGGAGGAAATCAAAGGAGTGCTCTCCACAAAAGGAGATGAAGGAATGAAAAGGAGAACAGACATCAAAGCAGGATCATCTTCCAGGAGAGGGAGAGGTGACTGGAATAGCAACACCGGTGGCACACGGGCTTGGAACTTCAGCCTTGTACAAAATCCAGGGCTAAATCATTAACTGCTGCACAAACAAGAAAATATTACCCCCTTCCCAAGGTGTAACTATTTGTTATGTGGACGATTCCACTGGCTCCCCCCGTTTTATTTGCTGGAGAAGGTGGTTATTTCACCATTTATCTTCCTTTTCTTTGCAGTAGTACAGAATTGCACTGACACTGTCCCTGGGGCCAGACAAATCCCAGATCCCACCAGGATTCATCTGCAGGACTGTTGGAGCAGCAAGTCCCTGACCAACAGCATCTCTGACTGACACCCAAAAGAGTTTCCTCAGCACAAAACAAAGGGCATGGAAAAGTACAGTGCTCCAAGAATTCCTACAGCTTAGGTTGCGAGCTCCCAATAAGATATAAACCTGTAGCACGTAATTTATTATCCAATTATATATAAACCCACATTTGGTGCAGGCAGTGCCCAGCCATGGAAAGGTTTTGCAGGGAGAGGTAACCAAGGAATAAACAAATGCCAGGGGCAGGAAGAAAGGGGCTGACACACACTGTTCATCCAGCACCACTTCAGTGCTGGCTTTGGCAGCAAACACAGCTCCTCTTATCAGCACAGATACCTTTGAAGTGGCTGCCAGGCTTCCCTCCAACACTCAAACCATTGGGACCCTCCACGTCGTCACACGGCCCTGGAGAGGGATCCCATCACAACACAGGGACAGGAACACTGGGAGACACAGCCACAGACCATGCAGGCTGCCCAGGAAACCCAAACACTGCCAAACACAAAGCCTTTGAAATCCTGGGTGCAATGCAGGCACCACTGCTGGAAATTGGGGGGTTCAATGATTTTAAGATAGACCCACCCAAGCTTTGCAGAACAGTCCGAGGGGTCCAGGGTGAGCACATGAGAACCTCAGCCTGAGGATTCTCCATCCCAGTCACTGGAAGAGTCAAACCCCACAAAATGCCACCACTGCTGGAATTTGGGGGGTTCAATGATTTTAAGACAGACCCAGTCAAGCTCTGCTGTGCCCCTTGCAGAACAGTCCAAGGGGTTCAGGGTGAGCACGTGAGAACCTCAGCCTGTGGATTCTCCATCCCAGTCACTGGAAGAGTCAAACCCCACACTCTGCCACCACTGCTGAAGTTCTTCTGGCCAGGGAGAAGGGACTGGTGTTCCCACCTCAGGCTCTGTGCTGCTCCAGCTCCCACCAGCATCCCTGCTGCCAGGAGGATGCATTTCCTTCCCAGCACAGACCTTATCACACCCACCCAGGCCCTTTGCTGCCCTCAGGTTGGATTACAGCTGCACACTGCACTCAGATTCCCTTTGAAAAAGCTCTCCACTTCACACAGGGAGAGATACAGCAGCTCAAGAGTTGAGCAACAAAAGGGACCTTGAGCACATCCTTTTTTCCCTGCTCACCTGCTCCACCCCAGCATGACACAAAGCACTGATTTGAGGAAGCCCTGAGTTACAAACAGCCCAAGAAAAGGATCTTATGCCCCAGGATTTGATTTTCACTGCCCTCAGCAGAGGAGGATCTCTGTGCTGCTCTCCTCTCCATATTTCATAGCATTATTTACAACCCAGTGAGCAGTTCCTAAATATAAGTTACCAGAGCACCTGCAATCAGCCAGACACACGTATAACTCTTTTAGAAGCTGTTTTCCAAAGAGGAGTGTGAAAAAAGAACATTTCTTAGACTTTAAAATAATGAAGTGCCATGGAGATAAGGAGTCTCCATGAAACAAGGACAGAGAGCTCCCAAACCAGCAGCAAGATTGGCACCACAATTCCAACAGCTACAATTTTCACTGGAAAACAGAAAAAAATAAACTCCTGTGTTAAACTAAACCCGAGTGCCCTGACAGCACCTGAGCTAAGGCTGCACTTCATTAAACTGCAGTGCATGGTTAGAGCAGAGAGGAGATGGTGTAGAACCAGAGAATGAGCTGGAACGGCTGCCTGGCACAGGAGAGGCAGGAAACTCCGGTCTCAGAAGCAACACAGCCAGTTATTTCACTGCCATGGCCTGGCTAATTAGGTCTGTGGAGAAGCCACATAAAATTTTCTGAGCTGCAGCAGCACATTCATCCAGCTATGCCCCTGGAACTAGCTCCCATTTGGGTTTTGATCAGGACCTCCAGATCTTGCCCAGCTCCGTGGGAGGGTTTGCAGCACAGCACAGTGGCTTTATTTTCCATGCAGCTCCTGTATAAACCCCATCTGCTTCAAGGCAGATAAAAAGAGCTCAGCTTTCTGAGCTGTCACAAGCTACAGCAGCTCTTCTCCACTGAAAAATAGGAAAGGATGCCTCAAAAGTTCAAAAAAGGATGGAAGATCCTAAGGGGAGAGGGAAGAGAAAGTTCTTCAGCGACTCCTCATCAACAGGAGGAGTTTCCCTTTGGGCTGATGTGGTTGCAGAGGCACAAAAATACATGTCATTCCTAAATATCCTGCCAAGCCACTGAATAATTGCCCATCAATACCTACAGACACTGATCAGAAAGGCAGCCTGAGTGAACAACCCTGGAGAAGTGACTTGATCCACTTGTCCCTGTTTTTTCATCCAGGAAAAGGTAGGAAAGGTACCATTTGTCTGCTTATGGTCCAAAGATATTCTGACAACTCCTTGTGCTGCTTTTGGGATATATTATAGACATGCTGCAGAAGAGTTTCATATATGGGTAACATTTCTTTAAATCCATGGATTATAAAGCTGATTTGCAATATTTTAACCACACACCTCATCTGTTTTCCAGATTGGTACCTTTTGTACCAATTCCTGCTGCTTCTCACAGCTCAGCAAGGGAAGAGATTCCAGTGAAAAAGCACAAGCAGCAGCAGATCCAAGTTCAGCCAAACTTCTCTATTTATCAGCTGCTACCAGATAAGAGAGAATGCAATTTTTGTTTTTAACCACCCAGCACAAGTGGAATAGTAATCAAATACCTGCTTTGGCCTTCAGCCAATGTGATATTCCTGGCAAACAGTCAGGCAACAAGTAGCTGGGATTTATTAACAAGTGCCTTTTGTTTGCTCAAATTATAAATATGGAGTTTGCCCTCGGTCTGTGAGAAAGAAACCAGAGGTGTATTTTGTTGTTGATCAGTTATTTATTTGTTTTTATTCCAGCCTTGCAGCCCAAAATAAAGCATAACCACGGCTTTGCCCTGTTTTATAAAGGGGCTGAAAATGAAGATGCCAGTTCCCAGCCAAAGGGGGATAATATCCATTTCCATGTACCACTTTGCCAAGGCATTTTCCAGGCCACTTTGCTCAAGCACAGCCCTTGTTGAAATTCTGTGGGGAGATTACTTCTCCTTTGGAAGGATTAGAGGAATTGAAGAGTAACTGCCATTCAATAATCCCGTGTAAGTATCTAATCAACCATAATGTAATTACCAGAAAGTTTTAAAAGGTCAAAAAGGCCTTAGTGTGACGTTCCTTGAAAATGAGAAAGATCCCTCCTCTGCTTGGGCAATGACTTAAAAAAAGAGAAGTGTAAGAGAAACAGAGTGTAACAGCTGAATGTATTTTTCATACTCCATTAAAAACTCAAGGAATAGGCAGAGGACAAGGAACACCACAGTGCACTTGCACTGATTTTCATTCTCCCCTAGAAATCACAACACACACAAAAACCTGCTGCAACAGAGCAAATTCATCCTGCTCTCCAGGTAACACAGAGATGCTGCTCCTTCAAGTGCATCTTGACACGAAATATCTCACACAATATTGAGCACTGCTCATTTTCTAGCAGCCTGAACAAACTGAATTTTATAGACTTCCTCCAGCAGTTCGGGCAACAGGGAGAGGTTAAGAAATATCTGAACACTCTTTCCCCTCTCCAGGTCTTGCAAGAGTAGAAATGAACTCCCCGAGCTCATGACACATTGAGAGGGGGTGGGGGCAGAGAAATGGCTTTCAAAGTTAAGAGCTGCAATGATTTCAACATGTTAAGCAGCAGATGTTCCAGCGACTGGCAAATCTCTGCAGAGACCAGGGAACAGGAGTTTCAAAGCTTCCAGATCGTGTTTCTTTAACTGGAAGAACAGATTCTTAATAGCAAAACCCTCCCACACTGTCCCACCTTTCTTCCCAGGTGGAAATCAAGGGGAGAGAAAGGGGAGAAGGCAAACAAAAGAGACTTCAATTACATCTTTTCCTCTTTCCAGAGAATGACAATATACCCTTTTATTGTCTGGCATAGCAGGAATTCTCCCTAATTTTTAACAGCAATTTCTCCTCCATGGCAGATGTAATTCTGTCTTTTGAGAGTTGTTCTTGACTATGTTCAGAGCTGAAGACCTGAAGCACTTCTGCTTATTTAATTAAAGTTTCAACATCCATATGAAACTGTGAGCAAGTTAAGAGGAAAAAAAAACACAGCCTGAATTTAGACCAACAAATCTCAACTGGCCTCATTTGGGAAAATCTTAAAACACTCGAAGAATAAAGTTACTGAAAAAAAATTAAAAGTCAAGAGGAATAAAACCTCAGGTGTTCAGCACAGACAACAATAAATCAGTGCACCAGAGGTAAGAAGGTATTTTAAAAGGGTATTTTTAAAAGAACCAAACAAAAAAGTCTCAGATACCTTCTTGAAGAGGCGTCCTGAGTCCTCGCTGACCTGCACAAAGCGGGGGATGATGTTGTTGAGATAGATGTCACTGAGGGTGGTGTGGTCCCTGCTCTCCCTCTTCACCTGATTGAGCAGCAGGTTCCAGCAGTTCACTGGCGACAGCACGTTCTGATCCTTCCTAGAAAGGGCACAAAACAGAAAAAAATTGGGTAGGACTCACCTGAGGTGAACACAACGATTCTGCTCGTGATGTCCTGTGTCTATAAACGCTGGAAATGCAGCCGAGGGATGGATGGATTTGCTGAGGGAGAGGAGAGCAGAGGAAAACACACAAAACACACCCTCAGCTACATCTCCCTCCATTCCCGTGGCCATAGGCTTTTGTCCCCCCAGCAAACAGATCCTGCAAATGCAGGCTGCAGTGTGCCAAATGCAGGCTTTAATTTTTCCTGCTGAATCCAGGATTTTGTGCATAAATCAGTGCCTGAGGGAGAGCGGTGGCTCCAGTGTCTGACAACAGGTTTCACGGTCCCGTCTCGAGCATTTGTGTCTGAACCACAATAAAAAGATTTCAAGCACCCAGTTGGCTAAAGAAGCATCTGCATAGGGAACGAAATGTTGTGTTTCATGTACAAACCCAATTATGTGAAAGCATCTCTATCTGTCCTGAGCCAAAGAGACAGAAACAGTCGCACAAGCAGCTTTATTTTCTCATCTTTGAACCTTCTCCACCTTATTACGGCTGATGCACCCTGCAAATAAGCAATACAAAGGGAGATGAGAGGAACCTCAGTTTCTCTGGATCAGCATTTCATCTGCTGAAAGGAGTAAGTCATTTTTTGGGGCACCATTTTATCCCAGACAAAAGCAGGGAGGTGAGCAGGGTGAGGTGCTTCAGCAATGCTTGGAACTGGCACATCCAGGTGGAGCCTTAAAAACATCATTTACTTCTCCCTAGGTCTGTTTATCATTCATTTACAGTACAATAATATTTATTTAGAAAAGACTAAGTCAGATCTGTGGTGCAAAGCCAAAGCTCTCCTTGACTGTTGTACGTGACTGTATCGGATTTCTTTCCTCTTAAAAAGAAATGTGGTTTAATTTCTATTGAAAAGGGAATATTCTGCACTTGAAAGGACAGCAATCTCTGCTGCAAGAAATGTCTGACATTGGGAAAATGGGAAAACTAAGCCAGGGCAGACTTTCATTACCCTCCTCATGACATCAGCGGTTGGATTTGTGGTGCAATATGGATAATTTTAGATAAAGAAGAACAGTTCAGAAGGGCTGAGCTTGATGCTTTTTTTCTTAAAAAAAAAAAAAAGAAAAGCTCAGGAATGACTGCAGCCTATGATTCTCAACTGCTTCAATGTTTGGAGTGTGTGTGTAGTGGGAGGGGATATAAAAAGGACTCTGGGCTTTTTGAGTTAAAAAAAAAAAAAAAAAACATGAGAAGGCACAGATTTAATTTAGAGACAGTATTTTCCTTCATATTCCAGTGTCCTGCACTGCAGGTACAAACCCAGATGGAACAATCCAAGTGCAGAACTGTACAAGGTTCAAGCTGCCAGATGTTGAGCCTTGTAAATCCAATAGCTGCCCCTCATCTGCAGCCAGTGTTTGCAGCATAATCCTCGTTTTCTTAATGTGCCACAGAGCTAATTAGTGACTGTGAGAGCTACATAATAGAATTGGGAATCTTTGGGTGCTGACCAGGCTGCAGCCAAAGTGATGAGCAAAGCAGAGCAGGAGCCATGTGCTCTGAGCCTGCTGAGACAGAGATAAGAGCTGCCACCACAAGAGGAGGTAATGAACACATTAAGGGTTTTTTCTTCCACTAAAAGGAGGGCAGGAGGAGAAACAGCATCTCCAGGAGGAGCTTCTCCAGGGAGCAGTGCTGGGTCAGAGGTGTAGAGGCCAAATGAAGAGCCACCAAACTGTGCCAACAATCTGTGGTTCAGGCAGAAGAAAGGATATAAAGAAAAGTTTATGAAGGACAGGACTATAAGATATTAAAAGCTGGTTGGTTTGCTCCTTCACACCAATGATATCACAGCACTTTACCCACTGACTCAGTATTTGCCCTCTAAAGCTGGCAGAGTTACAAGTGAAAAATCAACCAACGACCATAAGGACTTTGGGAATGAAACTTAGGAACAAAAAGCTCAAACTCTCCACCAGCTGACCTCGTTCTAGGTGTTCAAAATCCTGCCTCAACATCCCTAATGGACTGTCAGCCCAACCCCACCACGAGCAGCTTGGAAGAGCTGAGAGCCTCAAGGACCACGAGTTAGGAATGCATGGAAAGGAGCAGAGAGCAGGTACAAGGGCCTTGCTTCCCAAAGCAAACTGAAGCCCCAGGGGGAACCAGAAGAGATGCAATAGTTAACTGGACAATTCCCAGCTGTCCAGCCTGCCCTGCCACAACACCCCGAGCTATTCTAAGGCAGCACATAGCAGGAATACCAGGAGCCCATGAAAAGCCTGGTGAGCAAAATCACTGGTGTCTAATGGCGCCAGATGGGTTGTTGACACACTCCATGTGGTTACACATGAAAGGCCATCCTGCAGGAAAAAAATAATCCCAAGCCCACATGTTTCCAATCCGCGGCCGGGATTGTCACCTTGGGATGCGCCGCGAGCGCCGCGCCCCGAGCTCAACCTCAGGCAGCCACAGCTCTGCACATTTCGGGGTTTTTCATTTAAATTCCTTTAATTTCCCGGTGTCTGATGGGTTCACTAACCCCTTCAGTGCCTTGTCAAAAGGGTCCTTTGCTGTTGAACAGGTTTGATGTCTCCACGACGAGGCTTTTACAGGAAGGGAGGCAAAACCTCCCCGTTATTTGCGAGCGACGATTTTCCCAGCAAAAAGCAGAGAAAGGCAGGAATGAAACAGAAGAGGAAAGAGGCACTGACTTGCTTCAGACCTTCCAAGAAGCCTTTAAAACTCCACACAGCTTAGAGCACCTCTAAAACTGCAGCATTTCCCGGGGTGGAACATGGCCACAGTTTTCACAACACAGAGCAGAAGTTCTACAACTGTTTACAGCAAACCCTTTTTGAATCGTAACCACGAGCAGATGGCAGAGAGGCAAATTGTGATTTTCATTAACCATTTGAATCCTCAAAGGAGCTGGCAAATACACTCTGCTTCCAGTTTCATGTCACCACAGAGGAGGGGTGAAAAAGGGAAGGAAAATATGCAACAGGGACCGCTGGGTACGACCAAGAACAAGCTCCATTTCCACACATTCCGCAGGATGACGGAGTCAGTGTTCACCCTGAAGTGATAAAAACTGATGAGATCAACCCAAAACTTTAGGACTTGGATACAAATTTTCCCAAAGTGCTGGCAACTTCACATTGGAGTCAAACTCCCCCCCCCGTGAGGGGGATGAGGAGAAGAAAGAGGAGGAGGAGGAGGAAGACGCCAAGATCCAGGTTTATTTCAAGCACTATTTATACTCACATAAAGATGGTGTGATGATAGTGAATCTGGAGAGTTTATTTAGGTTAGCCCAAATTACACCAGATCACAGCAATCAGGGGTGTTTGGGAGCAGGAAGAGGAAGTTGTGCACAGATTTTTAGGGAACCACAAAGTATGAAGCTCTGTGGTTTCCCGGGCGTTATCTTGATCGGGTCCTGTGCAACTTCCACTTCAAAGTTTTCAGCTGGTCTCAAAAGATCAGAAGGGAAGGCTGAGCCTCAAATATCTGAAATGTCTTAATTAAATTACTCATTCATACAAGGACCTTGCAGACAATCCAAGATTTGTCTGCTTTAAGGCAAGCAGGAGAGAGAGACAGACGACAGTGATACAGAGTTGGGCATTGCAAAGTAACAGCAGAAAATATAAAATAGATTTAAAAAAAAAACAAAACAAACAAACAAAAAAACCCCAAACAAAAACAAAATAAGTGATTAAAAATTTGAAAAATTCAAAAACCACATCCACAAAACAGGAATAGGAATATTGGGTTTCCATAAGGAGCACCAGACAAGGGAATGAATCAGATGAAAATTAAAATGTTACTAAACAAACACTCAAATGAATGAACATAGAATCACAGAATGGTTTGGATTGGAAGGGAACTTAAAGTTCATCCAGTTCCATCCCCTGCCATGGGCAGGGACACCTTCCACTAGCCCAGGTTGCTCCAAGCCCTGTCCAACCTGGCCTTGGACACTCCCAGGGATGGGGCAGCCACAGCTTTCTCTGGGCAACCTGTGCCAGGGCCTCCCCACCCTCCCAGGGAAGAATTCCTTCCATACATCCAACACAAACTTCTCCTCTTTCCATTGGAATCTATCCCCCCATCAGTTCCTCGTGAAGGGTCCCCTCTCCAAGGGACATGACACTGTCCATGGGAGCAGAACCCTTCCTGTGAATGATGGTTTTAAAACAAGTCTCCTGGTGGTACACACGATATCAGAAGTTTCCTCTTCCACCTCCCCAAAAATTTTCAGGACCTGCTCCCTAAGGGTGTTCAATGGACACTTCCAGACCCAAAACACATCCTAAAACAGTCCACCCTGCAAACCATGGAGCTGGAGCCAGGCCAAGGGTCAGAGCAGGGATTTAATTGTTGCTGCAAACACTATTTCAAACCTCTCTGAATTTTGCTCTCTGGCAACAGTGGCTGCAATCACACCAAGCAACACAGGGCGAGACTGGGATCACTGATATGATGAGAAGCAGCACAGAAATCCCCCCCTGAGGCTTTACATCCATTTTTGCTGGTCACGTCTCCCTGGCTCTCTGCATTCAAGGAGGTCACTGAATAAATGAATGTTTCATGCTTAGAAAAACCTCCCAAACGCTGGTACTTGACAGACTCGGGCAAAAATGTGCAGGACTCAGCTTCAGCAAAAAGAACCACAGGTCAAAACAGCCTATGACAATGTTTTTTATCATCACCATCATCATTATTATTATTATTATTATCAACATTATCATAACGATGATAATGTAATTGAAGTCCACGTGACCCAAATGCTTCTGTCAACGCCTCCCTCACAGCCTGTATCATCTTGGCTTTAAAGAAATCATTTGGCTTTTAGGACAATTAAAGCTGAACTTCTCTGCAAGCTGCTCATTCAACTCGAGCTCTGATTTTCCCTGACGCAGCTCAGCGTTAACTGCAAATTTTGAGAATTACAAGCATGGACATCCATGCTGCTCCCTGCCCTTCTCTTCCAAAAGATTCCAGTTATGAACATCTGTTGTTTACAAGTGCTCAGCCTGAAGGTTGCCAGACTTATTCTGCATCTTCTACTTCAAGGCAAAGGCTGCCAGAAAGCCATCTGAATTTCATGCTGGGATATCCTGGACATTCAGCTCTCCAGCTGACAATTGCTGCTCAGTGTCCTGCTTCCAAAGATTATCTTGATTTAAAATATGGCCTTAAAATAGCATTGTCTTTTCACTTTTTTTTTTCCTTTTTCTGTTTGGTTTTTTTTTTTCTTTCCCATTTTCTCTCTTGAAAGGAATCACTCAAGATTTGCCACGGTTTTTATGCTTTTTGAACAGTCAAATGCCTCTAGGACAAAAATCATGTGAAACAGGAGGATTGAAGGTTGGAGCTGAAGGTCCCAGGGTCTCACTGGAGTGGGACAGAGCCTTTCTCTGGGGCTGGAAGTCAAGAAGAGACCCCCAGACCCAAGAGACACCTGTGAGGTGGATGCTCTGATTTACCTGCTACACACCTTAGTCAGGCAGATCTTTAAGGAGCAATGACTACACCAAATCTGTCACCACCAAGCTCTTGTAACAACCAGAGTTAGAAGACTTGGGCTATAAAATGCCCTTTTTTTCCTCCACTCCTTGTGCCACTTCTATTTACCAGTGGGTTCTGAGGAATATATATAATATATATACCAAATATATACATTGTGTATGACTCTTTAATAGCCTGTTCTGACTGAAAAAACACATTTTTAAAAGAGAATAGGCAGAGTGAGGTCTAACAGCCATAGTGGAGAGTTAAAAGCAAGTAAAACCTGGGATATATCCAACTGCCATCAACTCACATGTCACCTTGGCTAAATCAATCTGTTCCCCTTCTTCAAAGATCTCAGATGAGAATAACACACACCTACCTCTGTAAATCATTTTAAGAAGCTTCAAGCTGAGCACTGTGCAAACACCCTTTCAGTCCAGCCCCAGCTATGCAGAGTTTGCTGTCAAGACCCAACCACTTACACTTCAGAACCCATATGGAAAATACTCCTACAACGACAGGCTGAGAGAAATTGGATTTGTTCAGCCTGGAGGAGAGAAGCTTCAGGGTGACCTAACTGTGCCCTTCCATACCTGAAGGAGCTGACAAGAAAGATGGAGAGGAATTATTTACAAGGGCTTGGAGTGACAGGACAAGGGGGAATGGCTTCAAACTGACAGAGGGTAGGTTTAAAATGGATATGAGGAAGAAACTCTTCCCTGTGAGGGTGGGGAGGCCCTGGCACAGGTTGCCCAGAGAAGCTGTGGCTGCCCCATCCCTGGAAGTGTCCAAGGCCAGGTTGGACGGGGCTTGGAGCAACCTGGGCTAGTGGAAGGTGTCCCTGCCCATGGCAAGGAGATGATCTTTGAGGTCCCTTCCCACCCAAACCATTCTGGGATTCTATGCAAACGTGCCCACCTGACCAGCTCCCCCTCCGAGGCAGGAAAACAAACCCCACAAAGCAAAGCCTTTGTGAGAACCCCCCCAGCAGCCTGCCCTTTCCCCTGCTCTTTTCCTTGAAGCCTGTTCCTTTTTCCCAGCTGCTGGAGGAAGCCACACAATCCAATTTCAAGGGTCAGCCTGAAGCCTCCTGCCCTTGACAGCGTTCCCTTAAACGATCACAGTCGGAGCAACTCGGCAATTACATAATAGCTGTTGAGTATGAAAGCACATGCAAATTACAGGGTGAGAGCCTGGCAGATTCCCTCCCTGAGTGTGTGTTATGGGATCTAAAAAGGGGCCAGTGACACGGGGAGCAGGCCCTGAATGATACGGTACCTTCCGACATAATTGCCAGGTTCTGGGGAGAGCAGCCTATTATGGGGTATTTATAGGGTCAGAGCCAGGCAATTACAGCCCAGGGCTCCTCTCACAGACATGTAATCCCAGGCTCCCGAGGAGGAGAGATCTGATGGCTGCCTTTGATCAAACGGGCTTCTGGGGGCTTCCCGAGGAGATTACAGCTTCAGCATCTCCAGAGGAGATACCAGCCAAGATAGTCTCCCCAGCTCAGACAGGGCAGTGGTGGGGAGAGGTAATTATAACTGGAATTGCTTCCTTGCTGATCCCTGTGGTATTCTGACACAACTCTGACTGTCGCAGACAGCAGACAAGCGACCAAACAAGTCCTAGATGGAGGAACCCAGGACAGACAGCTTGACCTGTGCCACTGCTGTGGCCAGTATTGCCCATAGAATTGGTTTTTTCTCTTATTTCAACTCAACAACTGATACACTTGGGACTCAGACTTCGCAGGGGTAACATATTCCAAGAGAAAGGTATTTTTCTGTCATTTTTCTGCTCCTAATATGAGTGAAATGAGGAGCCTGAGCAGCATCAGCCCTCTCCCTGCAAACTGAAGTTGATGCTTAGGAACAGCTTTCAGAGTATTTTGGGCAATGCCCTGCACTTGACCAGAAAAGCATGGACATTTAATTCAGAAATTCAAGCTGAGGTTTTATGTGCTGACAAAATCACCTCTCCAATTCAGGCTACACTCCATAGCTGGGATATCTGAGGTCAATTTTGCCCAGGTACAACTGTATAAATCTTATCTGAAGGACAAACAGCTCAAAAACCAGGGCAGGGGTCAATAAGGAAACTGCATTAGAGTAAAAAAAATAATAAATTTAAAACTCTGCAGTATCACAGCCAGCATGAAGTATTAATTCACATGAAGTATGACACCATGTAGGAGTCTGTCTGACTACAGTCAAAACTTCCACATTATACATTCACTCTAAATCTTCAAATAGGAACTTTCCCAGCACTGGAAGCTGGATATAAAAGCATTTCTATGGGATGTTTCACACCGTGTAATATAAAGGAAATCACCTCAATTTTCACCAGGAACAACAAAAAAATCAACTGAAAAGACCACTCATAATGCAAAGGAAAATTACAGTTCAAGGCATAATTTCTTTAGTGCCATCTTAAAGGCATGTGCAGAATACACACAAGCTTATAGTTGTAACAACATTTGCACTGGAGAGGAAAAGAAAAAACACTTCAGACAAGGACAGGTCTATAGATAAGCAGAATAACTCTTCTCCAGCCTGTCAAACAGCTCTGCTGGGCAGTCAGGCTTTCCCAACAACGCAGCACAATGTGTGTTTTAAAGGAGAACTAAATCAAATTACATCAAAGCTGCACAGAAAGAAAACTAAAATGGTGCCTCCTTAATGGCTTCCACAAGAGGAGCTGCTGGTGGAGCTGGAAAGCTGCTGCATCCCCACATCCCTGCAAACCCAGCAACAACCAAACACAAAACCCGGGGAACAGCCCAACCCAAACAACGCTCGAAGTGACGCCGCATTTTGGGCGGGGGCAGACCCAGATGGATCCTCTCAGCCCGATCTGTCCAAAGCAGAAATGATTCAGGTCCCAAGGCTGCTTTAGCTCCGTGTTTTTCCCCAGCTGCTGCCCTGACAACAAAACCCAACAAGCCCCGTGCTGCTCTGCCCAGATGTCAATCCCGGGAGCTCCGTGTTGGTCGCCTCCTCGCCGGGCTGGTGGCTCTGCACCAGCCCCTTCTTCATCCACAGGTCCTCTCTTGCATCCCCCCCTTCCCTGGGAAAAGCACCTCCTGGCAGGAGTCAGGAGTAAATCAGAAAGACTCCATGAAACCACGTTCCTACATGTGTTAGTCATCCCAACTCAGATAAGTGGGGAAGAACCAAAAACCAGGAACAACCACAGCAATTCCAGACCCACTTGGAAATAATCCTTCAAGCAGGGGAAAAATTGACTGTTGATAAGGACATCTTTAAATTTTAACTGAGTCCCATCAGCTTAGTACCTTGGGATTCCCCTGCCCCCAGTGGCACAGCTCTGTTGGACTCAGGAGCACTCCTGGCCTCATTTCTCTACTGTTTGAAGTGATAGTAGCAGAGATACAACACTCAACTCCTACACTGAGTATGTGTGGGATATTGAAAACAGAGAGCTGACAGCATAAAACAGATTGGAAACAGTTACTCATAAAAAAACCCCAAAAAACCAGACCAAAGCCACCGGCACTGAAGGAAATCCTGGCTTTGTCCATCAAATGTGGTGCACGGCTTTGCCCACCTTTCCCAAGAAAATTATTCCTTTTACACGTGCCAATTTTTACCATTTCATTCCCTACTGACAGCATTTGACCTACCAGGAATAACTGAAATAAGCATCCAGAAACATGGAATGGGTTCTGTGTTCAACCCAAACTTGGGAAACGTTTGACTCTGACATTCACAGCAGGGCTGGTACCTACATTCACTAGATCAACTCTCTTTCCCATTCCTATCCTTGCAATCGAATCTCAGAGAGGGGAAGGGGGAGAAAAAAGGGCAAAAACAAAAGGCAAATACTCTACTTGAATTGCTGGTCTTTGGTGCTCCTAGTTTTAGCCAGGAATCTCTCAGCCAACTTCTCCAAATTCCTTGAGTAATCCATCTCAATCTCTGCCTTCTTGCGGAAGAAATCCTGCAAGTCCTGCAGTAACTGGACCCGAAGCTCACACTGTTGGTCAAGGCATTTCAGCTGCTCTACCAATTGGGCACGGATCTCTGCAACAAATAAAAGCACTACAGATTAAAACAAAATCCCATCAGAGAAAAAAAAAACATCAAAAATCTCCAAGAAAATGTAGTTATAAATACGTTCCCTCATTAGTGACACGTCAGCAAAGCTCCATCACCGTGATTGACTCTACCTGCAGACAGAAAATGATTGCAGTTGGATCTTGGAAATTCAGCCAAAAACCTGCAACCCGGTGCACAGACCTACCAGCAAAGCTCCACTGCTGGAAAGCGCATCAGTAACAAGTGTCAAGTGCATTTTTGGCATCGGGAACAAGTGGTCACTGCCTAAAAATGTACTGAATCTCAGTCTGGAAAAAGGGCTAAATGCTGCAATACCCCACGTCAGCTCCGAAAATCACTTCAGGGAATTTCTATCAAATTCCTCCGCAGACGATTCCTGATGCAGAAACAAGACGTTGCACATTCTGGGGCACTCCCCGAAGGCACCAATTTTGGATTATTCAGTTAGTTACTGAGTCTCCAGCTGTGCAGCTCTCGTTATAAACCAAGCCATGAAACAGAGAAAAGACACCCCTTCAGGGAGCCAACACGACAGCATTTCCCATCAGGGAATTATCTCCAGGAAGATGCTTTTTAAAAATATCTGCAAGTATGATATCTATGTCTGAAGGACTCATAAAGCACACGGATATAAGTGTTAATATTATAATTAATAATATTAATTATTAACACAAATTCATCATAATTGCAGCATAATTATTATGAATGTATCTACATGAACACAATATTTTACAAACAGTTTTCAAACGTTTCACAAATATGAAAACATCTCCCATTAGCATGGAGCCAGGTGTCCTCCTTATCCTGAATCTGAGGGACAGAACAGTGAAATGACTCACTCACGGTCAAAGAGGGCAAGAAAACACAGCAGAAGCGTGTCACTCTCAGTCTAAAAATGCAGAAATATTCAGTGATGCAGCCAGTAAAGGTTATTTGGCTTTTATACAGGCAATAAACTCAACATGAAACCAATAAAATATGCACTTTCATCTCAAGGTCTTTGAGCAGTCAAACTGTAGAGAGGCCTGACTGTTAGTGCTGCTCTTTCCAAAGGTTTTCCAAGCTGTGCTGTTCCAAGCTGAATCCAGAACCAGCAATAAAATAAGCAAAATTCACGTTTCCAGCACTCACAGCTTTTCTTCCCATCAACACGCTGCGACTGCAAGTTTGTCACCACAGCCAAAGGTGGGGAGGGGATCATTTCCCAAATGCAATTTTTTTAATCAACTCCTTCACGGCTAATTCCTGAAATTCATAATCTCAGAGGCCAGCCTGGCTCCTCGGCGTGCTTGTCCCTTTGCCCAGAAAAAAGCAAACCATCTGGACCTCCGTGGCTTCACTCCTGCCATGCTCTGTTGAGCATCAGCTGCCTTGAATCCTGCTCACATCTGTGGGGGCAGTTTTAGGGGACCCATCTTTATTTTAGGGACTCCCAAACCCAAAACACGTGTATAAAATTACAGCTTCTAGTTAGAACTTGCCAAAAAAAAAATAAAAAAAATTAAAAGAAAAGCACAACCTGTACGAATGTGGGGTTTTCAAGCTCGATTAGCACTTTAATTTGGTAGTTCCACTTCTCTCAGACTGTAGCCAAGGGCTTCCACAGCAAGGAGAGAACACAAGCAGCAAGGTCATGGCAAGGGACTCAAGCCCAAGTCCTATGAGGAGAGGCTGAGGGAGCTGGGGCTGTTCAGCCTGGAGAAGAGGAGGCTCAGGGGAGACCTCCTCACTCTCT
>NW_020897763.1:2214982-2238902 GCF_003984885.1 Neopelma chrysocephalum
CATGGGCTGGGAACCACAGCGGGGTTGGATCAAGGGTTGGACTTGATCTCAGAGGTCCCTTCCAACTCAGTTGATTCTATGATTCTATGAGACCCAATCCCTCCCACCTCCTCACGCACATCCCAGCTCCTGGAGCTGAGTTTTCCCAGGAGATCCCAGGCTGGACATGCTCCTGGCTGTCCCATCCCGGGGCACACACGGACCCACCTGGCCGGTCGCGGATGACCCAGCGGGTGCCCGGGCCGGGGGCAGGCCAACAGCCCCGGGACTTGTACAGCTGAACCATGAAGGATCTCCTCGGGTTCCCCCTTCCCTCCCTGCTGGAACACCAGGCACAGCTCTCAGTCCATGGAGAAGAGGAAGGCGACTGTCCCGAGGAGTCACCAGGGTGAGTCAAATATATGCCAGCAGCCCGGTGGAGTCACTGCCTCCCTGCCAGTCCCTGTCCTGTGTGTGTGTCTGGGAGGATTTCAGGACTATTAATTAACCCTGAACATTCCAGGGGAGGTGAATAACGAGCATCATTAACAGATGATGTCAACAAGATCAAAAAGGTCCGAGTTATTCGCCCACGGTGTCCGTGGACGCTGATCACAGAGCTTGTTCTCTCTCTTATTTTCCCCACTAACACCTGCCATTAAACCAAAACATCCCATAAAATCAAAGTAACGCCTCTTTCAACTGCCAGGAGAGTTTATGATAAATCAGTCTTAACTGTTTATATCAAAAATCAAATTGGAGCATTGTTTTAATTCATATATAACACACCCCAAACCCAGCAGATAGAAGCTTAACTGAAAACCACAAAAAACATTTATGTAAAAAAATCCCAAATTGTTCCAGTCTCCCTGTTCATGTTCAGAAGAAGTTTACACCAGGAATACTCAGGGAAAGCCAAGCTTTTCCTATACAATCCACAGAACTAATTCCTTCAGTTATAAATATTCAGCTGTGTAATTGCACAGCACTGCTGTGTTTAAAGGAACTCACATTTTACTCTCCAGCACCTCTTGTAAAGGGGGAAATGAGTGTTTGACAGAGCCTGCAAAGCTCGAATTATGTGAATCATCATTTTTCTATCAGTTCATTGTCAGCCACAGCAACACCCATTAATCAGCACAGCTTAGACCAGAGCAGGAACGAGGAGATGCTTATTTTTCATAAGCCTTTGTCAGAGAACTGACATTAAAATTCACATCCTGCTTTTTACACACACATGCACACAACTTTATCACTTAGAAACTATTTATATCGCTCCAACTTTTACAGTAAATGACTCAAAGTTCAATAAAAGAAAACCAGACACTGTTTGGAAGATATACTACTGTGCAAAAACTAGGTAGAACCTACATGTAATTTCTGCCATAAAATTAAAGTTCTAATCTGAAAGTTTGTTTTTTCTCTGATCCCATCCCAGTCCCCTCTGGGGAAAAACCACCTACTTCCCAGGAAAAGCTTTTTCCAAAGAAACACAGGTGCAACCCACCATGTGAATTGCAGCCAGGCATTAAGTGATCATATAGAAATATGACTAATAGTCAAAAGAAAAAACAAAAGCACCCTTTATATATATATATATATATATGTACATATATATATACACACACACACACACAAACTTAGAATCAGTTGAAGCCAGAGTATGAGACACAAATCCAGGCACTAATCTGGATTTCCAGTACCACTTGGATAAGAGGGAATACAGTATTCCCTGAAATCAAGCATCATGTACTGCAGACATCAAGTACTGAGAAGCAGAAATGTCATCCAGTGTCATTTCCTTCCACTTCTGAGAAGTCAAAAGGAGCCTTTTTATCAACCAGTTGGAAGCAGGGACAGAAGGAAGGAAATAATTCTGCTCTTACAGAGCATTGGAAAGGCACTCAGAGAAGGAAACTACAGAATCCCAGAATATCCTGAATTGGAGGGGAAACACAAGGATCATACTGGAATAAAGCTGCACAAGAGTTAAAGCTTTGCAGGATTTGATGTTTCTAGAAAAATTCAGCCCCTAGATATCAAAAATTACCACTAGTAAAAACCAGGTCCTTCAGCACCTTCAACAGCAAGAAAGCTCTTTCCTCTAAGCAGAAACCAGAGCAAAACCGACCACCACACCCTTTTCCAAAGGCAGGAACAAAAGGTCCTTCTGTGCAAAAGTGGGAGAGAAATGGGTGTCATTGAAGGATGACCACGAGTCACAGCAGGGTTGGGGTATTCCACAGAAAGAGTGGGGGAAAAAAAAAAAAAAATCACTTGGATCTCTCTCTTGGACTATGTCTTGGTTTCCCCTCACATTTACAAGCACAGGGACCTTTTCCTGCCCACTGTGCTGCACCTGAGCTCTTCCCACACGTGGCCAAGTGCTTCCCCTTCCAGCCCCACGATATCTGACCATTTTATCTTTAGTGGTCTAAAATCCCTAAAGATCTGCAACTCGTTTTTTTCTTTTCTTCTTTTTTTCAGCTGGACCTCCAAAAGACAACACCGAGTTTAGAATTTTTTTTTCATTTTTCCATGCAGACTGGATGGAAGCCTTTTCCCAGCAAGAAAAGCATGGAGGAGACAAAATAAGGCACAGCTCCAACTCTACTTGAGCCCCAATGAGCGGCTCACTTCATTTTTTTATTTGCTTAATGTCACTACACCTGAACAATTTAGTGCCTAAAAAACATCACCACCACCAAAAAAAAAAAATATTCTTAGAATTATGGAATCCCAGAATGGTTTGGGTTGGAAGGGACCTTAAAGCCCATCTGGTTCTATGGGCAAGGGACACCTTCCACCAGCCTGGGGTTGCTCAGATTTAAATTAAGATTTCCTAAATTAAGATTTCCTAAAGCCCTTTGGGTAGGAGGGAACCAAAGCACACGTAACCCATTTGCTGCTGCAATTCAGATGCTGGGTGTGACTTATTTACCCTCCCTGTTTGGAGCCCCAGCCATGGGCCAGAGGAGCCCCCTGAACGAGGTCTCCACAGCCTTGGCCAAAGTCAACATGGAAGCGAAGGTTCGGCCGCGGCTCTTCCGCCCGGGAATGTTTGTGTTGGTTCATTGACCAGGCACCGAAAACAACACACCCAAAATCACCCAACCAACCCAACAGCCCGGCTCAGAGGGCTCACAAATAGCCAGGAGGCTTCCGAGTGCCAAGGGCTTTATGGACCAGTCGTGGCAGTTCCAGTGTGAAGTCAGGGTCAGGTTATTGAGAGACGTTTCTCCGTCCTCCCCGTGAAAAAAGGCACTTTGAGTCACACACAGGAAACGTCCTCCGGTGCCAGGGCAGTTTACCCAGAGATTTAAGCACCCCCAGAATATCCCTGTTTGTCAGTCTCATTAAAATGCCAAAGATGATGGAGCGTTTTGTTTGTGATGGAGCGTTTTGTTTGTGTTCGGGGGTTTTGTTGGAAATATCTATACTTAAAGCTTATGCCAGGAACAGCTAAAAATAATATTGTCTTAAGAATATGGAATAAGAAATAAGTGGTGTAGTAAAACCTCCATTGATAAAGTTACATGTGTAACTTTCAATGGGACTTATTTAAATTTGATTTATGTGCTGCCAACGCCTCAGATAACTGTGGAAATCCGGTTATTGACATCCCTGAATTATAAATTATCAATACACGACATTTCATTTGCTTTTATTGCTCATTAGGTGCATAAATCATTAATGTCATGAAGCTGGAACTGACATTTGTAAATTCTCATAGTGGTGGACCATTATTATGAAGAGACATTCCTGTGGAGAGCCAGGACAGATGGATTTGTTATCACCATTTAAAATCCAACACTTTCACAGGAACATCAGAATAACTTACAGTGTTAAAGGAGCAGTGAAAGCTTCAGATGCTCTGGTCCCATTTTCATTTTCAAGAGCCTGAATGGTAATTTCCCATTAACATGAGAGATCTGTTCTTTCACTGCTATAAAGCCATCAGCTCTCGGAACAGAACGAGTAACCTTATCAAAGCAAGCCACTGTACCTTCCAGTTTGACTCACACTGAGACCATCTGGACAAAACATTCAGACAAGAGCTTTAAAAAAAAAACAACCAACATCTTGAAACAAATTGCCAGACAGGATTACACAAAATGATCTGTCGAACGCGTGAGAGACGGCCAGAAGAAAAATATCTGTAAAAGCAGACAGAGGGTAGGAAACGTGTATCCTTTTGGGATCCACTTATGGCTTATCTTCTCACATCTCAGCTTTTTCAGCCGTAAAACCCAAGAGCAGGTAATGCACTGGGGGTTAAAGGCAGCCTGAAGTGTCTGCAGAGACATCAAAGGATCAGGTCACCATCAGCTCTAAGAACTGGTCCCCAGCCCCCTTAAGTCGAGCCAATTCTGGACCCGCCTGTCCAACTTCACCAGCTGCTCTTCCCAGTTATTCCAGCAATCTCCCAACACCACTGTTGTGCCACTCTTTTCCAGAAAGAAGAAATACTCAGAGCCCAGGTATTTTTGCCCGTTTCTACCTTGATTTCCCCTGACAGCAATCAGCAGTGGCTCCAGCTACTAAATAAACCCTCAAATCTCAGACTTGACTGCCCAGGGTAGTTTTTATCCTTTATCTGCCAAAGCAGGCTCACTGATAGAGCCAAAGCTCTGGATACAGCTCATTGCACATTTGCCTTTCTCATTAAGGAGCCCATAGGTCATTTGCCAAAGGACATACAGATAAAGCAGATGAACTTTCCACTACTCCCCGACAGCTTAATTACTACCCAGAATTTGGAGCGAGCCATCACAACTTTGCATTTGTTTCCACATTTCATTTTTATGACACTCCAACATCTGCAGAGGATGCTGTAATTAAAAAGGAATAAAATTATGTTTAAAAAAAATCAAAACAAAACCCTGGACACAGTTTATTATTTGCCTGAAGAACACGGATTACACAGCAAGTACAGATGCTCTGCAGCAAGACAAGTCAGCCTGAAAGCTTTAAAGTCCTGAATTATACACGCTACTACAGACAGGGCAGACTGAAAAAGAGTTGTAAGAAAACCCCCTGCATTTAACAGCACCACTGCTAACGTTACTCTTGGCTGTCCCCCAGCGTGGCTGGAAGTTTGCTCTGTGTTGGACTGGGAATCCCATCACACTAATGAGATAAGCATAAGGCATCCATCTCTGCAGCACTCCTACTTACAAGTAACCCAGACAGCAAGTCAGCAGGGCAAAACCTCCTCAAGAACAGGATGTCCAGCTTTTAATCTCCTAAAGTGTAGCTAAGAAACCACTGCATGGGAAGGAAGTGAAGCCAATCAATCTGTAGACGAGCCTGATCCACTCCAGCTTTCCACCTCAGCCCAGCCCGAAAAACTTCATTTTTAGCCACGGTGACACTGAGCAACACCCTGGGCACCCTTGCAGGTGATGGAGGGAAGGAGTGGACTCAAACAAACAGCTCCACGTTTGCAGCTTGCATCAGCAGCACCACTCAGCAATGCAAATTATCCTCCTCAGACTCGAGAGCCTGCAGAGGAAGAAGTCGAAGTGCCTGGTGACAGCAGCTGCTTCCCCTGTGGCAGCCACTGGAAGCAGAAGCATGTGGCAGCTTCCTTACAACAGAAAGCCCTGCCCTTGAAAATGAAGCTGTGAGAGAAATGACTTCTCCCACCTGTGCTTTGTAAGGAGAGTTTCGGGTGATCATCCCCCAGGAGAGGAGTTCCACTGCGAACTGCCCGATGGATGCACCCTCCCCATCTCCACACACACCACCCTGAACATCGATTCTTGCTCCACCACAAACAACTATCTGCATTTCAATTTAATATTAGCTTGTACTTTCCTTGATTTCACAACGTACTCGAAATAGAACGAACAGAAAATTCTTTCCTCAAGAGGTTTCAGTTCCCTCTTTCGAAAATTGCGTCACCGGCGGATGACAAGGCTGTGCCTCGGGTGACACCTTTGGGTCCCCTCTCAGGAGCCATTTCCCCTCAAAAACCTCCACTCTCCCCAGCAAAGGAAAACAGAAAGGGGTCTCCAACGAGGAGTGGAAGGAAAGGAGCTCCCTGAAAGACCTCTGGCTCTCCGAATTAAAAACATCTCTGGCACACAATGGCCCAAACGTGATGCAGCAGCCACGGCTTTTCATTCCGGCTATTGTGGGCTAAGAATAGCCCTGCCGAGCCCCCACGGCCACATTGTCCTGTCCACCTCCCTCCAGAGAGCTATTTAAAGGCTAAAACAAGCAAGTTTCTCCTTGGATGTCAGCTCTGGATGGGAAGTTCAGAGCTGAGGCAGGCTTGAGGCTGCTGGGTTGAAAACTCTGCCCACTCACTGAGCACTGCAGAGTGGATAAAAGCAATAATAGAGGAAATAACTTGCTAAGAGTTTAGGGACCAGTGTGGGTCTGGAGAGCTGCACATGACAACAAGCATATCCCTGAGAAAACACCTTCACAGGATCACAGAGTCACTGAGGCTGGAAAAGACCTCTGAGATCATCGAGTCCATCACCACTTTGTCACCTGGATCAGAGCACTGAGTGCCACAGGAGTGCCAGCTCCTGCTACCTCCAGGCCACCTCCATTTCCAAGCTGGATAAGGTTTTAAAGAGCATCAATTGACAGACAGAGGCACAGAGAATTACAGAATAGAGACTGCACAGTGAACTGTCCTCATACAGTAAATATACCCCAGTTGCACTGCTCCAAGCATCCCTGCACTAAACCAGCAATCCAGTAATTTTCCACTAAATTACTAAAATCCCACTGTGCTCCCTGATCCGGCATCACTCCTTTACTAATAAAGATAACAGGTATTAAGTGAATCACAGAGAACCATAAGGCAAGGCAGTCACAGAAGTGGAAATCAGCAGCCACTCTGCTTTCCAAGAACAAGACAACACCAGCTTAAACTCCATCATTTGTAAGGAAGTCCAAATATATCCAAACCAGCAGACACAGACTGGGAGTGAATGCCATTGCCCAGGGACACTGCACACATCTCAGCCCAGCCTCTTAATTCTTTATGAATGACACCCCATTCACAAAATAAACCCATGTACTCGGGCTATGTCTATAAACATCAATTGTTTTGATTTGTAATTGTCACAGAAATATCAGCCTTTTAAAAAAAACACGTTATTGAAGCCCCAGGAGCCCCATCAGAGCCTCGTAAGACAGCTGCAAACCCAAGGCAGAATTTCTTCTTCTCTCTGCAGCTGTGCAGGGCCAAAAACTCCTCCCAGCCCCAAGCTGGGTCCAAAGGAGCAGAAAAGTGATTCATCCTCCCACTCTCCATCCAGGCTTCTGCTTCTCTCTGCCAGAGGAGCCTGAGCCCACCACCTTTGGCAGCCTGGAGCGCTCCAGCACCGAGACAGGAGTCACTCCCAGCTCTCCCAACACTGTGAACATTTGGTGACATTTTCCATTGCTACAAGCAGGGAATGGATTTGAATCGGGACCTAAAAAAGATGAAGGTTGAGTCATCCACGCTGACTTCTCGCTCATTAAACTGGATTTTGCTTCTTCCCAATTTGCAGCTTGCTACGTACGAACAAGATCTTAAAATATAAATAATCAAGGAAGCCTTTAGCAAGAAAAGAAAAAAAAAACAGCCCCAAAAATTAATTCACTGATGCCCAGTTCTCATCCACTTACTGCATTCACTGGACTTCTCACTTCATCTAGAACAACCCTGCCAACAGGGGAGAATTGAAATTAGCCTCTACCCAAATCAAAATGACAGCAATTAAGCCATTAACAAGTTACTTGGTGAGTTCAAGCCATGAGCCTGTAGCATTAAATGGCATTTTTAAGCCTTTCTAGGGAAGAACCACCACTTGCTGTTACAACTCTCCAAAGGCTTGAGGAGATGGTTACAGAAGCGATGCACAAAAAAAGCTGCATCTGTGGAGCCACAGCTGCATCTGGCTGAGCAAAAGAACTAAAATTAACCCCCCAAAAAACCTCCACACCAGAAAGTTAATGGTAGGTCTATAAAAATATTAACTCAAGCAATGAAAGACACAGAGTCTGCACTATTAGTTTATTCAGAGTAACCACATTATTAACTAATTTGCCATCAGGAATAACAGCCATACCCACTGTCACCGCCAGCAGAGAACTTCCAATGTGTAAAACACGCTGGGATGAACAGTCTGACCTCAAACCAAGCTACAGCACATGGAAAATGAAATCCCCAAGGAACCAGGCACTTGCTAGAATTTTAAGTCCTCCCTAATTACTGACAAGGCAAAGCAGATTTTTTCTTTGCTCCTGACAAACTCTTCCCTTTCCTCGGACACATCCCGTGGCTTTGTAGCATTTTCCTTGTCTGCTCCAGTCCCGGATGACACAGGAAAAAAAAAGGCATTAACACCATCATGTGGATTAACAGCATTTGGGAGCATTGAGAAAGTGCCTCTTCTTTTTGACAGAACCTCCTCTTGCTGGACAAAATAAACAGGTCAGAAAGCAGGAGAAAATTCCCAGCACCAGGCACTAAAAGCAAGGGAAAGGTCTCTGCAGCACAGGGGCTCTTCTGAGTTTGATCTGGCACAACCCTTGATCCCCACAGACACCCCAAAAATCCATCCCCTGGGAATGAAGGAGTGCACTCCAAGGAGCCAGAGCATGTCCTACACAAGAAAAGGACAGGGAATCAACCCACACAGAGTTTGCCGTTACACCACCAAAAAATACATTTAACATTCTCAAACTTCCTCCCCTTTAAACTGAAAACCTTCCCAAAGCTCTGAAGATCAACCTCAGTGGGAGCAGTGAAGGTTGGCTTTCAACGCTGAGGACTTCTCACAGATGTAGGAAAAGTGGCAACACCATCCCAGTGCAGGAGGTGGCAAAATGAGCCTCTGCCACATTTCTCACCTGGTCTCTCTTCTTGGCAGCTTAAAAGATTTTTAAAATTTTAAAGTAGAAATTTGATGTGCACGGCTGGCAAACCAATATCTTTGCCAGCGCCGAAGTTCACAGAAGCCTTTAACTCCTAAAAATAAATCTTTAAAGAAAACATTCGTTCAAAGTCAATCCCAGTGGAGCAAAAAAAAAGAAAACTTTGGGAGACTCGTAAAAAACTGGTGCTTAAAAATAGCAAACCTGTTTGTTTGTGTTGGGAAACTTCAGGGGAGTGTTTTATTTTCTACTCACTCCTCAAAACAGCAGAAAGCAGGGAGGGAGAAAAGTGAAGGGAGAAAGGAATTAAATGAAGGGATACCTAAAGACATTCCAGCTTCCTGACAATCCAGTTCAAGACTGTAGGAATTCATTCATGGAATTATTTTTGACTGTTTTTTTGCAGGAAACTATAAGTTTTATTTGAGGGATGAGCTACATTATCCCCCCCTCTCCCTGTTTCCACTTGGACCAGTGAGCACCTCCTGACTGGACAGTCAAAATCCTGCTGGGATTTGTCATTTCATCGCCTCCAAAAAACCAAAAAGGAACCAAAAAAAAAAATCAAAAAGTTAAAGCACTCTGCAATTATCTCCTCTGTCTGAGTAACTTTTCTTAAAAAGAAGACACACATCCTGTCCAGCCACACAGGCTGCACTGCCAGACAAAAAAAAAGAGATTTAAAGAAGTTCAGTGTTCCCTAAACGCGTTTCAGGATCTGTAACTGAATCCCACAAATCTCACCAGAGACCTTGATTTAGGTCATCTCGAGTAATTCACTCCCACTTAATCTTTTCACTGACTTTAAGGCCACTTGGAGCACAATGGCTGAGCAAGATCTGCTGAAAGCCCCAATTCAGGGACCCAAAAAACACAGACTCCCAAAAAGAGATCTGAATTAAGGGCAGGAGGATCCCTCTCCTCACCCAAGGGAAAAACGGCTCTCACAAAGCTCTGGCACAAAGGCTGATTTCAGTGGATGGTCTTTCAGGGCTCATAAACCATGTAATGCTATTTTGAAAGGAAAATGGATGGAATTCTAAAGGGAAAAGAAAGCAAATTGTTATTGCACGCATGTTATAAAGACACATGCAGTTATACCCACCAATAATTTGATTTATTTAGCTTCAAAGTAGCTGAGGAATAACACTTATAATGCTTAAAATATGCCACGGGAAGTTTCAGAATCAGAGAATTCTCCAAAACACAACCCTTGGCTTTTGGGTTTCTTGTTTAAGCATCAAAGATGCAGGAGTTCTCAATTATAAATGTTATATATTATAGTGTCTGAACATCCTCACTAACCCTGAGAGGCAAGGGAGAGCGAAACCTAAGTGCAGACAAGTTGTTAAGTGAAAGAAGACTTTAGGAAGTGATGTAGTAATAAAATATAAACTTCAAGAGATCTGTGATACAGCTGAAGAGCTCAGTAGTGTTTTGAAAAGAACATTGTGTTTGGGCTCCTCAAAACCAAACTCACCTCTCCCAAGTAAATAAATACTTCATATACTGAATGATAAAAAAAAAAATAACAGTAAAAGTGTTTTCCTCCTATCTGATAAAATGCACTCTGTGTAAGGGAAATGTACTCTTTAAAAAAGTTAATGGTCAACAGATTTTGGTGTTATTGCCATAAGCCAGAACCATGAGGAGTGAGGCTTCAGGGGGATCTTTGCTTTGTTAACAAAATAAGCTTTAAGAGAGCCACACGACAAGAAGCAATAAAAAAAAAGGAGATGGGGAAGGAAAATGAACCTGCTTTCCTGGTCCATCACAGAGCCCTTAGTGCAGGGAGTTGAATTTATCCTTCCTACAGCTGTCAAATATTCAAAGTAATCCTGCAAACCTAGTGCTGCTTTTCCACAACACACAGCCCAGGCAGGGCTGGCTGAATGCTGGTGGCTTTCAGAAAATGAAAATAAAATAAAATAAAATAAAATATAAAATAAAATATAAAATAAATATAAAATAAATATAAAATAAATATAAAATAAAAAATAAAGTAAAAAATAAAGTAAAAAATAAAATAAAAAATAAAATAAAAAATAAAATAAAAAATAAAATAAAAAATAAAATAAAAAATAAAATAAAAAATAAAATAAAAATCAACTCACTCTTTCCTACAGATACACACAGTTCTCATCCTCCCATTGCACCTCTCCAGGCAGGACCTCAAAGCAACCTCCTCCTTGAAAGGAGAGGCATTGATGTTTTAGAACTGATAAATGTGTTTAAATAGTCAACACATAAATAGCTTCTCACAGCAAGGACCACAGCAAGCCTTCCACAGGATCCAGAATCCCTAAATTAAAGGTAACAGCAAATTAGCAGCACTTTCATCCCAACCATAGCAGCTGGTGGAGCTGCTCTGGGTTTGGGAGAGGGTGGGGCACGATGAGAACTATTTGCATGGAGCCTGATCATAAAACCACTGGAACGATGCGAGGGAGCTGGAAAAGGCAACAGAGCTCAGGCAAAATTATAGCTGCTCCCTCAGCTCCCAGCAAGGATTTATTATGGAATTCACAAGCTACAGATGCTGCTTTCTGGAGGAATCTCCAGCAGCACAAAAACAACATCCAGCGTCATCCCTCCATAGGTGTTTGATTGGCAGTTCCTTCCCAAAATACTGATGGAGCCTTGTCTGCTGTGTCCAGTTCTGGTCACTCAGTTCAGGAAGGACATTGAGGGGCTGGAGCGTGTCCAGGGAAGGGGACGGAGCTGGGGAAGGGGCTGGAGCAGCAGGAGAACTGAGGGAGCTGGGGGGGCTCAGCCTGGAGAAAAGGAGGCTCAGGGGGGACCTTCTGGCTCTGCAACCCCCTGACAGGAGGGGGAACCCGGGGTGGGTCGGGCTCTGCTCCCAGGGAACAAGGGACAGGAGGAGAGGGAACGGCCTCAAGCTGTGCCAGGGGAGGGTCAGGTTGGACATCAGGAGGAATTTTCTGCCTGGAAAGGGTGGTCAGGCATTGGAAGGGGCTGCCCAGGGAGGTTTGGAGTCCCCACCCCTGGAGGTGTCCAAGGAAGGACTGGACATGGCCCTCAGTGCTCTGGGCTGGGGCACAAGGTGGGGATGGGGCACAGGGTGGACTCAGAGATCCTGGAGGGATTTTCCAACCTCAATGATCCTGTGAAGGCTGTAGCACTGTAATACTCCTACTGTAATAACTCCTACCCGCTCCACACTCCTTAATCTTGAGCTAGAAATGCATCAGTAACAGTCAAGCGAATGCATAAATCACAGCAAGAATTGACCAACCCTTAGAGGATGTTTACCACAAAATAACCTGAAGCTTCAGAACAAAACAAGGCAAAAACCCAAAACAAAACCAAACCAAAACACACACTCTGCTGCCAAAAGCTGTCGCTGCTTTCGATGCATAAAAGGAGATTCTACGTGGAGGGATTTTCCAGAGAGGCCACTGCCAGAATTTTTCTTCCCCTTGATTTAAATCTGAAACCAAACTACTACCTGGATTTCCAAGGGCACATTTAGCGGGAAGCATTTTTAGCCAAGATTTCTGGGGACAAAGACTGGAAGGTGGAAATTAATGAAACCCTTCCCAGCTCTCTCCTGTCAGACTCGCCGTGATGGGGAGAATAATTTGATTTAAAGCCTAAGTAAAGATTAATTCCTTAAGTATGAAGAAAATGCTTATAAATGCATTTGGCCTTGGACAACTGGCCTAAATAAAAGGATTTCTGTCACAGTTTTGGGTAAAGCAATTTAGCATTACAGGCAGGAATTAATCATATAATGGAAGGTAACACCAGCATATGGGTTGATAAAAGATCAAACCAACCTCAGAGAAAATACAGGCAAGCTGGATGGGATAAGAGCACAGGGAGGGAGAAAAGGCAACTCAGCAATCAGGAACAAGCCTTTACACCACCCAGGAAACAAAATCAACACTCAAGGGGTCCAAAAGTCAGCGCCAAGGGATGCTCAGCCCAAGTTCTGAGCTTATCCAACAACCCTGGTCAGCAGAGCTGGCATTTTTGGCAACACAAACTCCCTGCTAAAAAACCTTACACAGCTTAGCACAGACAAAACTTTGACTTGCAAATAGTTTCACTGGAGTAACCAGAAACTAATAATGTCACAGCCCTGATTAACCTGCCAGGGATCAGTCTATCTAAGCCTTTCCCAGAGTGTGTGTGTGGGTGCTGTCCATCCTCCATTTTTCCATGGTTTTTTTTTTCATTTTCATTTCTATAGCACAACTCACGGAAGCTCCTAAGAGCCCAAAAAAAGAAAAGGGGGGAAAAAAAAAAAAAAGAAACAGAACAACAAGCATCCAGAGTTTTTAGACATTCAGCTCCAGGGGGAAAACACAAGAGCGCAATTTCATTCATAGCAAGCTAAGTTTCCATCCAAACATCATTTACTGTATCCTGTGACCTTTGTAGTGCTGCATTTGTTCCTCCCTCCATAGGGCTCAGAAAGCCTTTCCCCCTCCCTTTTCCAGCTGCATAGTTTTTAAGTCGTTTACTGGCAAAGGCTTTTGTTCATTTTTCAGCATCTTTCTGGAGCCGCCCCGTCGAGCCGGGACACAGACGGGCACAGGCAGCACAAACACTTGGTGGTTTACTGGTTATTTTTTCAAGGGTGAACGGGATGAAGCCTCTTCCTTCTTCACCAGATGGGAGAGAACACAGAAAAGTTAGTAGGAAGGGTTGTGTTCATTAAAGAGACCAAAGCAAAGGCGGGCTCCTTTCCAAAACCACTTCACAGGGATCCGCGTTTATTAAAATTTCTGAGGAACTGGTTATCGAAGGCTGGGGAGAAACCTCCACGGGCCTGCCCAGAGCTCTGCACCTCCACACTCTGGTTTGTCCTTGTCATTCATTAATTCATCTACTGCACAGATTAACAAAAAGTGGAGATGAAGTTTTTAACAGCAATAACGGCGGTGTCTTATTTACGTGTCTCCTGTCCCGGAGCTTTCAAAGCACTTCACCTTCATCAGACACAACATCAAAACACACCTGTAACAGACCTGTTTGATGGGCCATGGGTCTGAATTTATAACAACCAGTGACCAAAAAAAATATAAATAAATAAATAAATAGATAGATAGATAGATAGATAGATAGATAGATAAATAAATAAATAAATAAATAGAGCTTAGACAGAGGATTTGCCAAGTGCTCCGCTCAGGAAAGCAGCCCTTTCAGAGGGCAGACGTGTCAACATCTTGGTAAACCCAAATAAAACCTCTGATTCCCTCTGTCTTGCCTTTGGACGTGCAGCAGAGATTCTGCTTTTAAAGGCATTTGTTACAGCTCTGGGTTTCCCAGAAGGTGGAAGAGCATCAGCTTTCCAGCAAATTTCACGTCTGTTCACGGCTCAAAACTGCCTGGATGGTTATTCACAGTGCCATCAATACCCTCAGGAGAAGTCAACTCGTCGTAGCTGTGATTTCCCAGTAAAACACTTAAGACAGGCCCCCCCCAGATGAACTGGGGTGGAAGAAGGAGAATTGTCATATTCCAGAGAGCCCACAACAGCCACCATCTGTCTGTGGCTGCCACAGCACGGCCCAGATTGAGTAACTACATCTGGTATCTGAGTGGAAGTTTCTAAACTTCTTCATGTTTGAACAACAAACAGTGCTAATGAAACGTGGGAATAGCTCCTATTTTTTTCCTAAAAGCAGGAATATCACACAAGATGTGCATCAGATTGACAGCAACAGAACAGCAAGAGTCCTGCTCAGCGTTAACCTACGTAAAGAAAAGGATTTTGTGGAATTTCCTCTAACACCTAAATTCACAAACAAAGTGCTAATGAGTAGGAGCATCCTCAAAGACACCAGAGGAATTCATCCCACTACATTTACACCTCATCCAACAGGCATCTTAAATATTCCCAAATAAAGGCTTAATAACGCACAACATGCCACGGCCCAGAAAGCTCCTTAAAATTGTCCACCAATTTAGTTTCCTCCTGCCCTGCATGGATCACTTGCTCCCTGCTGAGAAGGGGAACGAAGGGATCAATGAATGCCTAAATATAAGGTTAACACAGGGAAATGACAATTCCTCATTTCATTCAGATCCCTACAGCAACAAAGAGCTACTGCTGGGAAGGACTGATGGCCCCAAAGTGGGTTTGCCCTCATTTCATCCCACTGAGCCTCCTCCAGCAGCATCAGACAGGATCAGATTTTATTGTTGCAATACCCAGGCACACTCAGAACAAAACTGGATGGATTAAAACATCCCTGGAAGTGTCCAAGGCCAGGTTGGATAAACTTGGAGCAACCTGGGCTAGTGGGAGGTGTCCCTGCCCGTGGCATAGGGTGGGATGAGATGAGCTTTAAGGTCCCTTCCAGCCCAAACCGTTTTGGGATTCTACAAAACGCAGCTTTTCGGTTTTCTCTGGTGCCACGGGCAGGTCAAGCAGAGGCTAAAACCCAAAGAGAAGAGGAAAAATACCTTTCTAAACAAACCCATTCACAGAATAAGCTCCAGTTTGTGCTGCTAATCATCCTGGCCCTTCTCAGGCAGCAAACAAAAGCTACAAGCAAGAAAAACACTCCCATTACCCCGTACAGTTTGCTTTGTGAAACCCACCAGGGACATGGAACTGCTGGGATTGACTGAGAATCGGGATCTTGGGGTGGAAAACAATCCATCCACTTGTTCAGAGCGAGGAATTCCAGAGCTTTGGCAGCCACAAAGCCCCTTCCCCTCAGACCATCCGAGTGGGGCTGCACTGCTGGCCAAAGGACCCGCTCAGGGACTAATTCCCAGGCAACAACTGTTGTTATTTTAAGCCAGATTCAATTTGCAAGCACTCCCCATCTATAAATTGCACAGCTCCACAGTCTCCTCTCCGCAGGAAAAACCGTCGTCCAATGGCAGCCCTACAAAAACAAACCAAAAATCCTGCCCTGCTCGAAAGAAGAGAAGCCAAGAGGCTCTTCCTGGAAAGTCCTATGATTTAAAAAAAAATTTAAAAAAAAAAAATCAACATCAGAACTGCTGGGACTGACCAAACTCACCCTGTGCTGCAGCACTTCGGGGCTGGAGATTAAAATCCACGCTTGGTTTTAGAGTTAATCTGGTTATTTGGCTCCTTCTCCAGAGTCAAAAAGGCAGGAGCTGCTTATGTGCCATGGGATAAGACAGATCCCCCAGCCTAATTCAGCCCATTTCACACAAATATAAGTGAAGAAAAAGGTCTGGAAACACTTAAGACCTAAGAATTTTTGCAGCACATTTAGCAACACCTTGAGGGAAAATACTGGGGAAAAAGTGCTAATTAGAGGGGGGGAAAACCTGTAATGTTTTAAAATTTGCTGCTGTAGTTTATGCCAAAGATTCACTGCACTAAGGGTGCACACTGGATTAAACCTCTGGGTGTATCAGCTGAGATTTACACTCACATTCACATTTACACTTTATTTGCTAAGCTGTGATTAACTTTCCCTGTGTCAATTCAAAGCAAAACGACAGGGTTGGAAGATTTCGAGTTTAACAACAATAAACAGCTACCTTGGTGGCAAAAAAAAAAAAAAAGAAAAGAAAAAGTAACATTTTAAATGGTTCAAATCCATTTGCAGCATCTGCCTGGAAAAAAAATACCAGCTGAGCTTCCTTGACACAGTTACTCTACATCCACATGGTTTCTGATTTTAAAGACATCAAGAGTTTCACTGACCCATTACCTAAAGGATTCCACAAAAAGGTCCTTTTTTTGTCTTCTGTAACGTTGCTATTTTGAAAGGAAAGGAGAAAAGAGAAAGCAGAAATGAAGAATGATCTCTAAGGATGGAATTACTGCCAAGTCAAGACCCTTTCTCCTGTTTCCTCCCGCGCTTTTTCAACCCACAGCAAATCAAACCACAACTCTGTGTCTGCTTCCATTGCCTACAAAACACTGACAGCATTCCAAGAGCAGGAGTCCCATCATGTCGTAGGAATTCTCCAAGAAGGAGGCATGAAATCTGTGAAAGTCGTACAAAAATGAACTAAATAAAGTCATAAGTAATGAATATCAACTGTGCATGGCAGAGCAAAAAGCCATTCGAGGGAACATGTGTTTAAACAGACTTTCCATCTCAACAAAGGTTCAGATTTTTCGCTCTTCATAACGACAGCTGAAAAAGTTGACCAGGCAAACGGATCCTTCCAAGTGAATTCCCAAAATGGGCAAAAATTAGTAAGGATTTAAAAGGAAAAGAATAAAGAGAGAAGTCAAGCCTTTTAACTAAGAGAGAAAAAGGAAAAGACACTGATGTGTAACCTCACCACGAAAGGAAATCGTTTGGAGCCGAGGAAAAATGTCGTGGGGCTCCCTTGGTTGGGAGTTAGGGAAAACTGGCTATTCCTTGTAAACTTTTTATAGAATCCTACTGGAGTTACACTGGCAATTCCTCCTGCTTTTGGAGGAAAGTGCAACACTTGAGTGGACAGAGTGCTTTGGTCAGCTTTGGTCTCCAGCCTTCCAACACCTGACGAGTCTGCAAAAGAGGGATTTTGGAGCCAGAGAGGAGGAAAGAAGGAAGACACTGCATTCTTTCACCTCCTCCCATCCTCGTTAATAATCCATTAGTAGGAATTGTGCACAGGACACAAAAAATACAAACTATTGCTGGAACATCAAACCCGTCTCCCAACAGCCCCTTCCCCCCTTCCTGGCACCGGCTGCTCCGTTGGCCCAATCCAGCTCCAAAACTCAAGGGATTAACACTATCAGGAACTGCAGAAAACCAGATGATTCCCCAGCAGTTCCACAGCCAGAGCTTGGAGCAAGTCATTGTTGCAAACAAATGGAATCACTTACACGCACAGAGCTGTGATTAACTGCAAAAAACCCCTTAAAAGGTAGTTTTTCATTTTAAACGTGAACGTTAATCCAACACATGCAAAGTCAAAATATCAAAAGTTCAGGACTGTTTCGCTCAACCACACCGGGGTGAGTGGCTGAAAAGTCCATTTACAGGGTGTATTAAACAGGGGCTGACAAAGCTCAGCCCCAACTCTGGGGATCCCCACACGTGTGGTGCAAGGGTTGGAGTCACGGTGTGCAGAGACCAACCTGGTGACCTGAACAGGGGATGAACACAGGAGAGAAATCAACATTTATATGTAAAACCCACAGCACTGACAACCCCCAGGTGCACAGGTTCAGCAGTAAAACAAATGGCAGCGATTTCAACTCATTGATCTAAAAATCTAAAGATGGTTCTATAAATATTTTCCTTCCAGACAAGGGCAGTGTTCACAAGAAAACTTGCAAATGTTGAAAGAAACACCAATTTTTGTTTCAAATCGCCACCAAAAGCATCACACTTCCCTCCCAGCCCCCAAATTACAGCTGCTGACCCTGTCACAGCTACTTTTGCAATCCTTCACACACTCAAGGGCTGGACCACTCCAAAGGGCTCACCAGGATTAAAAACTGCCGACCATCACTCGAGGAGATGGACCATACAAATGAGATTTCTACGCAGCATTTAAGGCAAAAAAAAAAATCACAATCAGGTCAAACACACCATCAGACTTTCAACCCAGAGAGGTAAGAGGGACTCATCCAAAATTTATCAGCCATTTTGGGGAGATTTAAAAGTTTCAGGCATTATAGCAGCCTGAGTGTGATGGCAGCAAGTTGTTCTTAATCAGGATTCTTCTCTCAGCTGAGGCACAGCTCAATAACCACACAGCCACCTCTGGGCTGTGCTCGCTCCTGCTGCAAATTACCTCATCCATTTGTCATATTTTTAGCACTTTTTGGGCAGTGCTGCAAGATCTGCAAGAGATGCATTTTAACCTTTGCTAGAGACTACTCAAGGACAGCAGTGGTTTATGAACCCTGGCTGTGTAAAAAAATGTCAGTATTAAATTTCTGCCGCTCCAACCATGGAGCTATTTACTGAAGCTTTCTACAAACTAATTAAATATAAGGCTCTCGTGGGACACGAGGAGAAAGAAAAGGAGAATTAAGAGATAAATCACTGGCTTTTCTTTCCTCAGCAAGTGTACACTCCAATTTAATATATTAAACCAAAAAACACTCTGACAGTCCTTGGTCGGGCACAGATAGGCAGCATCCAAATCTCACTGCACAGCATAAATTAATTATCTCTGCTTTACCACAACTTGCACAAAGGAATTGGGAGAGACAATCCAGAGAAGGGGATGAGCTTGAGATATCAAAGGCTCCATATGGAGCCCACAGAATCTCACTTTCCAGCTTCACAGAACTCCCCAATCTTTGTGAGCACATGGTACAGAGACGTATCAAAGCAGCGCTTCCCTCCCCTGCTGACCCCGTGTCATCTTGTCAGGAGAATTCCTCCCGCATGACACGCAGGCATTTCAGAGCTTCCTCCAAGAGAGAGGCTTCTCCAAATCTCACCAGAAGAACCCTCTGACAGTGGGGACCTCTCCAAGTGCAGAGGGGACAGCCACAAACCCAAACACAGCGTGGGCTCTCGGCATCATCTGACGGCCAAAGACTCGAGGTCAATGCGGGCGTTGAGGAAAATCACCCTGTCTGGGCATCTCTGGGGGTTAATTCCCTTCTGCAGAAGACCAGGTTTGTAGCTCAACCTCCAGGTGCTGGAGACCACGGGATCATTGGATAATCCAGCTTGGGAGGGAGCTCAGGAGGTCACCCAGCCCATACTCTGGTGCTCAGTAATAAGGTCAGACCAAGTATCCAGCCTGGTTCCAGTATTGGCTTCAATATCCTGGAACACATTTTCCAGGGAAGCCATGGCTGCCCCATCCCTGGAAGTGTCCAAGGCCAGGTTGGACAGGGTTTGGAGCAATCTGGGCTGGTGAAAGACTTCCCTGCCCATGGCAAGGGGTGGAACTGGATGGTCTTTAAGGTCCTTCCAACCCAAACCATTCCATGACCCTTTGCCCTGTCACCCCCGTACACCTCTTACAAAAAAAACCCACCAAGTTCATTCAGCAACAGCAAATCAAAAATTTCGCATAACAATGATCTATTAACCAAACTAGTCTTTAAACAGTTTTTGATTAGCAACTTAAAGACTATTAAATTTTTTAAACAAAGCCCCATCATTCCATTAGCAATCATTTACAGTGCTTAAGTAGGTGTTTGTGGATTAATGGTTTTAAATGAAGCCTCTCAACAAGATTTCCAGCACAGAGCCAGGATGGAGCAGAGCAAAAAAAAAAATGCCACAAGTTTCTAAAAACCAGTAAAAAATACCAGAGTTTTCTCATCTGAGAAGCAGATGATACCTTACAATTCATTCATCTCACCCCCACAGCTACTGCTTCATTTCACAACACAAGAGAAAAGACATCAAACAACCTTAATCAGAGTTAACACCATTTCCACGCCGTTCCCCCAGTTAAGGTCAGAATTTGATCAGGACACCAAAATTCCTCTGTGTGATGTTTGATGATGAGGCAGCACCACATTTGTGGATTTAAGTGTGTCTTTAGCACCATCTCATCCTCCTGCTGGGGTGGAGAAACCAGCACATCCCTGGAATTAGAGGTGAGGAGTCTCACTGCTCCCAGGAGTTTCCCTAAGGAATCACGTCACTGTCCAGCTCAGAACCAAGATTCCTGTGAGATGTCAAGCGAGTTTAATGGCATTTTAAAAGGGGTAGATGACTGCAAAGTCTGCCCTCAAAGTTGGCACCTAAAAGAGAGACAACGATGCCTGTGGCCAAAGCTGAGAGGTTCATTCCAGGTGGAGAAGGGAAGCTCCCTCCGTGCTCCCAAAGAAATGAGGGGATGCAGGAGATGGTTGTTATGGGATTGTCACGTGTGTTTTTGAGCTGTTTGGTCCATCCATACCTCCCTCTCAAGGAAGAGCAGGAGATGGATTAGCACCTCCTGGAATCCCCTGTGCGGGGAAAACTGAACTGTGAGAGGGATGAACATCCCCAGACAAACTCCTCGCTGCCCTCAACACCAATTCAGGAAGGAAACCCCCTTCTCCCGGCTCCTCCTGATCCATTTACACACTTCCAGCCTTCTTAACCTCAGGTATTCAAAAGAGGGACGTTTTATAAGGCAAAAAAGCAAAAAAATCCATGTGCCACCACTCCATGGGATCACTTTTGGGATCACATTTACAGGTCCCTGCGTTGGCACCTCCACAGATGAGCTGAGTTCTGGCAGCAACACTCTGCACAGGGGGAAGGTTCATTCCCATTTTCCCCGTTTTCCTGGCCTCTTGTTTGAAAAGGAAGGGAAAATTTCCAATTCATGAAAGCACTGAGAGGTGAGAAGATGCGCTTCGCTAATTCTAAAGCCTCGTTTCTCGTTATTCCCAAATATTTTGACTACAGGCTTGGATCCATCACGCACACTTTGATGGGGTAAATAATGAAAGAACACACAAGCCTCTAATTTCACACTGCCTTCAATTCCCATTTCCAAAGACAGCTAGAAAACAGGAATAGAAACTAAACCAGTAAAAAAGAAACACGCCCTTCTCCATTTCTAACTTGGAGAACATAAGAATTAAAAAAAAAAAAAAAATAATCAAAATAAACTCTTACACAGCTTTATATTTGCTCAGATAAGCATTTTCAACAGAAATGTCCAAACAGCTTCTAGGTACAGGGCACTGGGGTCAGTGTAGGACATGCCTTGGAGGACAACATGTTTTAATGATTTGCAGCCCCCCCAGCAGGAAAAATAACCCAGCACCTAATTGCAAAACAATATTTTAATTGTCAGCTTTAATTTAGGTTTCCTACTCAGATTCAAATCTTCTTTTTTTTTGCCAAATTGCATTGATTTAACTCAATCAGCCCTGCCCGAAGGCCATCTTTTCCTGCAAGCTCTGAGCATACCAAGCAAGTTTTAGCCAATTAGATAAATCACTGAATCTCATAACTTCCTAACAGCAATACATCAAGCCGTGCACAAGCCATAATTAATTTTTTAAATACATATTATCTCGAAAACTTGGCGAAATTAAGCAGCTCAGGAGGCATTTCACCATCCTTTATGTTATGGGCTTTTTTTTTTTTTTAACCTTAGGCACATGATGGCCTGAAACCCAGCCAGCTGAATTCTGCAGAAGACTTGCACGGTCACTGCAAATCCACCTCTGTTTATTATTCCTTAGGATGATGGGGATAACACTGATGCATCGGTTTTTATTCATTTATAGATGTGTGTGTACACCCACACCCACACACTGCAGCCTTAAGGTGTTACACTCATGAGCACAGTAAGGAAAACCAGGCAGCAATATTATGGACTCAGCAGGAGCAAAATCCTGAAAAATGGAAGTTTCTAGCACAAGCAGCTTCACGGGGACCCTCAGCACAGTCCCCATTACCACCAGTGCAAATATGCTCTTCTGACACTACACAGATTGTTGAAAGATTCCCATGACAGGCAGAGGATTAAAAAGCAATTCCCCGGCTCTCGTATTTCACATGCAAAGCCGTATTTCAGAACGGGCAGGCAGGAAAATACGGATCTCTCCCAACTCAAAAATGTGTGTATTCCGTAAAAAAAAAAAAAAGCCCTCGCTGTGACACCTTAAAACGGCAACACCAAAGCGGGAACTACCCCATGGGGACGAGGAACAGCGCTGCAAACCCGATCCAGCATTGTATTACGAAAAAGCCCTGCAAATTCCAGGCAATCTGCAAATGATTTCCCCCTTCCCCACCCAAACATCCACTGCAAACTCCTACAACCGCGAGTCAGGATTGCAGCGGCCAAAGGGGATGGAAATAAAACCGTTCCTTACCTTTAACTTGAGTGTCGTACTCGGCTATGATCTCCTTATCCTTTTTGAATTTTGCTGGCGACGTCATGTTTTCTTTTCCAAAAAAAAAGCTTCACCTCCAAAAGAGATCCCCCCCAGAACGCGAGATATAAAGGGCAATTTCACTCCTCTCCACGCGATGCCTCGATTTTCTTCTGCTCGTCCTTCCCCCCTCCCCACCCAAAAAAAAAAAAGGGGGGGAAAAAAAAAATCAAAAAAATCAGTCCATGGAGAGAGGGTGTGAGAGGGAGCACAGCAGCAGGAAAATGCAGATGTTGAGATCAGCGGATGGAAGAGGCAGCAGTTTTGTCTCCCTGCACCAAATCCTTGAGCAGCAGCATCAGCCTCAGTGAGATCCTGCAGCCCCCAAAGGCTCTTCCTGATCCTTAACAGCACAGCCAGGGAGTGGAAGTCCTTCCGCACAACATGTTTTGTGTGGGTTTGGTTTGCCTTTTCTCTCTCTCTCTCTTTTTTTTTTTAATTTATTTATTTATTTATTTTCCTAATGGGCTCGGAGATGATGCAAATCAAACCCCAACTGAGAGCAGAAGCGGAGGACGAGAAGCCTTTTTCCTTTGGTGTTTGCTCGCCTGCAAATGGAAAAGAAAACAAAAATAAAATTAAATATATATATATATAGTTAAAAAATTGCAGCTTGCAGATGAAATCTGTGATGGGAAGAAACGCTGCCCTGCCACCCTGACATTGCAAATCGTCCTTTGAGCAGCAGCAGCAGCAGCGTGGGGTTCCAACTGCAGCCCCGCCAGGTGACCCAGGGAACACACCCACCCCGGAGGCTGGTCCGGGGAGAGGGTCCCAGGGGAGAGGGGGCTGATCAAGGGATGGTTTGGGGAGAGGGAGCTCCTTAGGGGAGCGGGGGTTGGTTTGGGGTGCAGGTCCCGGGGGAGCGGGGGCTGCTTTGGGAAGCGGGTCCCGGGGGTGCGGCTGGTTTTGGGAGCGAGGGCTCCTTGGGGAGCGGGTCCCCCTTTGGGAAGCGGGTCCCGGGGGGGGCGAGTGGGAGCTCCTTGGGGGAGCAGGGGCTGGTTCGGGGTGCGGGGAGCGGCTCCCGGGAGGTCCTTTGGGGGCGGCTCCCGAGGGCGCGGGGGCTCCCTTGGGAACCGGGAGCTGGTTTGGGAAGCGGGGTCTGTTCGGGGAGCAGGTCCCCCTTTGGGAAGCGGGGGCTGGTTTGGGGTGCAGGTACGAGGACAGCGGGGGCACCTTTGGGGTGCGAGTCCCCCTTGGGAAGCGGGTCCCGGGGGGGCTCCTTTGGGAGCGGGTCCCGGGAAGCGAGGGCTCCTCTGCGGTCCCCTGGGACGCGGCTCC
>NW_020897763.1:2239002-2279995 GCF_003984885.1 Neopelma chrysocephalum
TGGGGGGGAGGGGGAGAAGGGAGGGCGCGAGCCCTCCGCGGAAGATGCGCGTACGGGGAGGAAGAAATAAATAAACACATGGCACCCGCCGGATCCGCATCCCGCCCGGGAAGAACAATGAGGGCGGCGGGGAGAGAGGAAGCGTGGGGGGGTCCCGGGGTAGGGGGGGGGGGTGGCGAGGGGGGGGCCGGGGCTGGGGGGACGCGGAGGCAGCGGAGGGGTTGCCCGCTGCTCGCCGCCCCGCTGGGGAGGTGGTAGAGGAGGGTCGGGGGTCGGGCGGCCGGGCGGGGCCGTTACCTGGGCGCTGCGGAGCCGCCTCCCGCAGCCGGGGCGTCCTCCGGCCGCTGAGCGCCCGCCGCCCGGGCCCCCGCACCGGCCCGCCGCCGCCCCGCCCCCCCCGCGCGCCTCGGCCAATCGGCGCGCCGCACTGGGCATGACCGACGCGCGCTTCCACCAATCGAATCCCCCCGCCTCCCAGATAGGCCCGCCCCCTCTTCCCGCCCCGCCGGCGGCCCCGCCCTGAAGAGTAGTAAGGGCGGGGCGCGCCGCAAGGAGGAACAGGCGGCGTGGCCAATGGGAGCGAGGCACGGCGCGCACTCCCGCCAATAGCCGCGCGGCGAGGGCGGGGCCACCGGATTTTTTTCAATGGGGGGTGGGCGTGGCCTCCCGCCGCCAATGGGAGGGCGAGGTCGGGAATTCAAACTGACAGGTGGGAGCGTGGCCGTTGGAGGCGCCGGCACCGGGATCGATATCGGGATATCGGGACATCGGGATATCGGGACAGGCATCCCACCCGCCATGACCTCCAGCGGCTGCACGTTCGAGGACCGGAGCGTGGCCGTGCTGTGCTGCCGGTTCTGCCGGCAGGTGCTGAGCTCCCGCGGGATGCGGGCGGTGCTGCTGGCGGACACCGACACCGACCTCTATTCCACCGACATCCCGCCCTCGGGGTAAGCGCCGGGCACGGGGTGGGTCCCACGGGGTCCCTCCGGAGAGGGATCGGTGCTGGCAGTGCCGGGATTCAGCCTGACCCAGCTAAGCGGGGTCAGGAGCTGCAGGAGCATCACCGCGGCTCCAGCACTTAAAAACCCGCTGTCGCCAGCGAAACAGCCCCACAGGACGCAGTTCAGCCCATCCCTCCATTTCCAGTCCCACCCGGCTCTCCTTCAGCCCTGGAGAAACCATGGGATGACAAAAGCAAGGCTGTCCCCGCTCCCCCCCGCTCCAAATTTAATTCACTCATGGGGATGACACAGTCTCAGGAGCTCCTCTAGCTTCCTGCAGAAGCAGAGATTAGAATTTGAAATAAAGGCCTGCAAACAGAACAAACCTGATCTGTCACTGCTCCCAGAAGGGCTCTCCCCCAAAGTCGGTTTGTGTGCTGCTTTCCCATAGCAAGATTTGAATACTAAGGAAATCAGGTTGTGAAATGACATGGTAATCAGAAAGTATAGGTTGAAAAGGAGATAAGAAATCAAAGGTTTGGTTTTAAATGTCCCAGCCTTTAAGGGATTGCTCTGTATCTTAGCTGGGATTTGCCAGGAACTCAGGCAACGTTTGTAACCAGATTTCTGACTATCAGTGCCACCCAGCCCCAGCCTGCAAGTCTCTACCAAGAGAAACTCTGCTTTTTGAGCTATTTTGAGAGGACTTGTGATATTAATGCAATGTCACGTGGGTCTCTTCTTGTTTCCATATGAGTGTGGCTGGCAGTCGGTAGGAAAATATAACCTTGTGGTCTTGGAGCACTTTAAAACCAGACTATGACCAGTAGCAGCATCATTTTGTTGTGACTTCAGACTTGTGTTGTTAAAACATTACAGTTGTGATCGCAGCCACGTCTAAACTCCTGTGTCTTTCCTTCCTTCCCAACCAGGACTGTTGATTTCATAGGAAGCTGCTATTTCACCGAAATCTGCAAATGCAAACTGAAGAACATCGCGTGTTTGAAGTGGTGAGAGCACAGCCCGTGCCCCTGACACTCCAAAATACTGCTTAACCTCCTCCCTGTCGACTCCTGCAGCACAAGGGTTAAGGGATGAATGAACAGATTGCATTCTCTGTCACAGATTTAATGCTGCTTGATAGAAACTCAACCCACCACTCCTGGGCACGGCTGCCAGTCTATTTTCTGTGCAAGTCCCCAGTGAAAATGTGACAACCTTGTCAGGAGTCTGAGTCTATGGGAAAGCTTGTGTGCCACCTGCCTGATTAAATGTCTGCTTCAACACTGAGATAACTGTGTGAATAAGGCCCCAGCAAGAAGCAGTTACTCATATTCTAATTAATAGAACATCCTCTTGGCAGATCGAGTTGTTGCGAGCAGATGGAACATGCTGTCGCTAAAGTTCTTGGAGTTCTTTTATCCTCCTTATTAGTGCCTGATATTTAAGAGTGAAAACAACAACTCTCAAATAGCTCACAGTCATTTGAGATGATCCCTTCAGCTTCCTAATCAAGACTTTTAGCTTGTTCAGATTTAAACAGTGGGGGGGGGTTGTGATAGAAACACAATATTTTAGTTTTTAGGGAGAAGCAGAGAAACAGAAATATCTCACCAGAGCACGTGAAAGTAGAAAAATGGTTGTTCTGGGTTTTAATTGAGGAAAGTTGATAAGGCTTCAATATTCTGGCACAGGTTGCCCAGAGAAGCTGTGGCTGCTCCATCCCTGGAAGTGTCCAGGGCCAGGTTGGATAAACTTGGAGCACCCTGGGCTAGTGGAATGTGTCCCTGCCCATGGCAGGGGTTGGAACTGGGTGGTCTTTAAGGTTCTTCCAACCCAAACCATCCCATGATTCTCATTATTCCTACCACTGATTCTCTCCTGTGCATGGGGCTCCTGTACAGGTGGGTTTTGTGTGTGATGAACTTCTGAGCTGATGCCAATGGAACCACAGGCTTTAAAAAAAAAAAACTACACCAGCATTTGTTGGTATGTAAACTAATCTGGATTACACAATTTAGGTTACTAATGGTTCTCTATGCCAAAGATCTGAAACTCAGATATTCTGTAACTCCTGACAGATGTTCCCTAAATATTTAAGATACTTGTTTAACTACGTTCCCTTAACTTAATCAAAATAGGAGCATTACATAATGGTCTGGTACCGTGGCTATGTAACATCAGTTTGGGCTGGAAAAAGCCACCAACATCTGCCTTTTCATCAGGCACTTGTGTTGCTCATTATTTCACTTGCCTTTCCAGTGGTAACGTTGTTGGTTACCATGTGATTTCTCCCTGCAAACCTTGCCTGTTGTCCTGCAACAACGGCCACCTCTGGATGTTCCACAGCCAAGCAGTCATTGGCATCAACAGGCTCGACCCTTCTGGTAAATTTATTTCCTCTCTTCCCTAAAAATCTCAAATCCTGAGTCCTGATTCTAACGAGGCAGCTCAATATAGTCCAAGCATATGGAGGGAGGGGAACATATGGAGGCACAAGGAAGTGTTGCTGCACTGCTAATCTGGAAAACTGCTTGGAGAGGGGGGGGGAGGAGGGTGGTTGGAGCTGTAAATGAAAATCTGAGTGTAAATTGATCTCCATCAGAAAACTTGTGGCCACAAGTCGGGGTTTTCTGCAGCAATACTACAAACCCAGCTATTTATAGGGGTATGTGTGGCTTTCCTGGGCTCTCAGGCAGCTGGCCAAGGGACACTCTTGTTTTTTGGGTGAGTCATGCTGTCACTTTGACCCTCTCCCGCTGAATCCTCGTTAGCTGAAGTTTGCAGCTTCTTCAGCTGGGTGTTGGTGGGATGCCAAGAGTCTGGCAGGGTTGGAGTCCTCAGGAATCCACAGCCCCCCCTGACAAATCACTTCTCCTCCTCACAGACTCGCTGCCTGAACCTCTCAGTGTCACCTGGGTCTCCGAGCAGCGCTTTTAAAAATAAATCAGCCACGAGGGGGGTTATCAATAGCTCCAAGAATTAGTTATAGAAATGCTTCAGTGGGTTTATTCTTTGAATTGTGATGCAAACAGCAACAGCACTTCCAAGATCACTCAGAAGAAAAATAGAAAAGGGATATATTTATCAGGAACATGACTTAACGGGTTTTGCAAGGATTATTTTCTCTCAAAACAGACAGTAGTGCAACTTAAAATTAAGGTCACAATCCAAAAATACCTTTTTTTTTTTTTCCCCTCCTTATTCTCCTTACCTCCTTCCCACCAGGTGTGAATGTATTGCTCTGGGGCAACTTGCCAGATTTGGAGGAAAGCACAGATGAAGATCCGTCCTGTACCTCTGAGGAGGAGTACATCAGATAAATGGGATTATCTGCAGCCTCTTCCCTGGATTTCTTGCTGTTTGCTTTGGATTTTTTTTTCCTGAGCTTAAACAACGGGAAAAAAAACCCCAGGAAATCTGGAAAACCATCCTAAAAAAGGAAAGCATCTTCCTCTTTTACTGCAGCCTTCCTTGGACTCTTGAATCTTCCCAATGTGTAACTTCTGAGTAGAGATACTCCTTGGTTAGATCTGGAAATGCAAACAGAAGGGGCATTTACTGAGGTCTAGGTCTGTTTTGCTCTTTATACTGAAGCCTCAACAGCTTCTTAACTGTGTTTTTTTTCTTCTTTCCTAAAGCACTTTTCACTGAGCAAAATCTTTCAGCTGCTTTCAGCTTCAAACTCTTTAGAAATAATCAGTCTGGCTGATGGGGCTCTGACAGACACTTCCCATCTTTACCTGGCAATACTTTCAGGATCTTGTCTCCATAGAGATCGAGTTCATATTTTTCCCCCCCCTTAAATTCTGCAGTTTTTTAATGTCTGACAGACCTTCGAGGCTACACCAGGGTTTTTCTACAGGTCAACAGTAAAACCCATCCAGTTTTATATGTTTTTTTTTTCCCTTTATAGGGTAGGCATCCCTCCAAAACACAACTCAGCCGTGCAACTGGGTCTTTTTAGAGGAAGAAAAAGAGATCAGGTGAAATATTTGGTGTTCAGGCCTTAACTTTACATCCTGAGGCACAAAGGCCATCTGGTTCCTCCAAGTAATGAATTCAAAGCTCATTTTCTGAGTAGTTACAACCATAGTATTTAACTTCTGAACTAAGTACTGTCCCCTTTAGCTACTCACCTGAAGGGTCAGCAGTAGAAAATTCAAGATAAAATCATACAAGAGAACACTTTTAAATTTGAATTGATGCTGAATAAATCATTCTGTAGCCTCTTGTGATACTTGAAAGGGGTGCAATAAAGACAGATCTGAATTGTCTTGGTATTTTTACTGCATGTTATGTATTTCTTAATTAATGGTACTACCTCTTCTGCATTGTTTAAATGTATATTGGTATATATATATATGTATATGTATGTCTTGTTTTGAATTCCTGTGTTATGTCTGCTCATGAAATAAAAGCTTTGGACTACAGAGTCTTCAGGGCTGTAATAAATATGGATGTGTAATGACATCAGACAATCCAAACAGTGAAATAGCATCTTGTATTAAAATAGTACAATAATTAGGTTTTTACTATTATGATTATGTTTTAGGCAACCCAAAAAAAAAATCACTTTCTTTTTAGGTTGACAAAGCTGACAGTTTCTCAGTCTTAGTCAGTTAACTCTTCTGCAATTCAATATTCAAATTTTTGCCAGGTTTCCCTGCTGCACGAATCTGATCACGATGTGACTACAGCATTAAGCTGGCAAGGTGACATCTCAAAGATTTTTTTTCCAACAGAATTCGCGAGCTAAAAATACCCCTGATTGTTTTTGCATAAGTAACACAACAGTTCGAACACAATCCTGCTTATTGCCAGTTCAACACTTGTCATTTATAACCTTCCTAATTCCCAGTCAACTGGGTGTCAGGGCAGAGCTGCTCTCCCATGGGGGAGCAGAGGGCTGTAATTTCTTCCCACCAACTCCATAATTCTGTTTTTGCTCCCCATCTGCACACAAAGAACTGGAAGTTCTACTATGAACTACTTTAATTACACAGGCCTGTTTGAGCGAGCTTGGAATTAAAAGTGAGCCAAGTTTTAAGTGAGTTCAGTCCGGTTTTTGTTGACAGTGAAGCTGTAGGTGTTAAATACAAAGTAAGCAAACATCCCCTGTTGTCCCTCTGTCGTGAATGTCACCAAACAAACTGATCGTGTCTGGAGCCACTTCTTTCTGTCTGAAATTAAAGAGAGAACTGAGCAAGCAGTTCATGGGAAAGCCTCAGCAGCTTATTCACAGAGCCCTGATGTTTGGGGTTAAGTTTCCAAGGATCACCCTGTGCAGGGAGATATTTAACCAGATCTAACACCAGGCAACTGGCACAAAAACAGATCAATATTTCTAGAAAGGCTGCCAAGCACTTCAAACCACCCAAAGCTGCATTTGAAATAAAACAACTCAGGTCTCTCCTGTGTTTTCTCTCTATCCTTTGACACACAAGATCCCTGTGTTGTAGCACAACCCTGGAATCTGAAAGTGATGGTTGCAAATCATCTGGTATCGTAATAGACCAAGACAGATCATGCCCAGGATGGATTTATCAGCAGGATTCAACTTCCTGATAGATCTGTGGTCAGGCTGATCCAGGAGAAGCTGGGCAGCTCTTTTTCCTTCTGGTGAGGATTTCACAGGGAAATTTTACGTGATCTTTGCTGTGCAGCCACTGGAGTCACAAGGCTGAAAAACAAGAACTGAGTCCTAAGGCTTTTCCTTCTGCTCACCAAGGTACCCAAGGCAAGTAATTAAAGAACTTTAGTGTCTCTAATCAGATCTGGGTTTACTTAGAAGGGATTGAACACCAGGCAAAAGGTCTTAAAATTTGAGACTCCGAGTCAGCTCTTCTGCAAGACTCCAAATTTTCCTGGCACTAAGATCGCTCCCTGGAGCTGATCCCTCCAGCCTCAGTGCCCAAGGGTTGGATCTGCCATTCCATGTCCCAGACCTGATCCCAGATGTTGTGTAACACAGGCTTGTAGGTTCAGGGTCACAGGCACTGAGGGTAGAATCCTGAAAGCCACTGAGAAAAAAATAACTTTGATTTGATTTTTAAGTCACAGGGAGCCGTGTAATCACTCTGTTATTGATGGCCACCCCTTTTTTTTTTTCCCTGCAATGCACAATATTAGCTGGAGGGGTAGGGAAAAGCCATAGCAAGACAGTGATAAATTGATATCCCTCCATATTAAATAAGACTTACCAGAAAAAAAGGCACATTTAAATATTCCTCCTTATTCCAGTGCAGCCTGATCACAACCTCACATTTATGTAACACCGTTCATCCCAAAGTGCTCTCCAGTGACAAATTCTTCAGGAATTCTTTTAGGAATTCTTTTCCCACTGAACTGCAGCCAAGTCCAGGATGCAGAGCAGCTGCCAGGCAGGCAGTGAGAGAGGCAGGACCATGGGGAGCATCATCCTGGAATGAAACCGGAACGTGATCCCCGTCAGGACAAACCCATACCTTGATTACCCAGGGAGGCTCGACTGGAAAGACACTCTTCTTACCCAGCCTGGAATGCAGCTCATCCACCTCCAGCAGGTGACAGATGGGTCACCTCTCCTGGGACAGAACCCGGGCTTTGAATCCGAGGAAGAGTCCTATGACAAGAGGGAGAAATTACTGAGCTCCCTCTTATCCCCTGCTCTTCTCCCTGGCACGCTTTTGAAAGTGAAGTAAAAGGGTCATTTATTATAAAGCACCCAATTACTTCAGCAGGAGAGGTCATTGTTCCATATTTTATTACGTTTGCAGTCTGTGTGGTTTCTGAAAGCATATCCCAAGGAACAGCCAAGTAAACAACCTTTGTGTGCTATTATTTGGATTAAGGGAGTGTCTACAGGCCGGGGTAGTGCAACCACCACGGGGCTATTGTGCAAGAAACTGTGAGCACAGAGACTCAGAGGAGCTGCTGGGAAAACAAGGCAGCCAAGGGGGGTAAGGAAAGGCACCACTGGCTGTCAGAGATCAGAGGTAAAGCCTGAAGAGGAGACTCCTTAATTCCAAGACTCCAGGAGACACCGAGCCAGGCCTGTTCCTGCAGCTATGGATCACTTCTTCCTATTCCAACAGGAATTTGCAAGTCTGTGAATAGTCAACTCTCGCACAGACTCCATCATACAATCACAGAATGGTTTGGGTTGGAAGGGAACTTAAAGATCATCTCATTCCAACCCCATCATCTCATACCTGAAAGGATCCTCCTCTGTGCCAGGGCTTCTGGATTTCTGCTGCATTATTAGGTTTTCCTCCTGCTTTAGCATGCACAAAGCACATAGCCTCTAGTCAAATACCTATAAAAAGCCTACAAAGAAAACAGGTTGTTCCAAACCTGTGCAGATACAGCACTCACAGAGCAGAGATGTGCTCTTCAACAATTTGTTGCAGTGTGAGAGGTTTTTCCAGACATAACACAAGACTCAGTATGGGGAGAAGGGAATTATATTACAATTATTACACAAATAAATACTATAATACATTATATACACAATTCTAACTATCTCTCCTATAGTAAAGCAATATTTACATTAGATCAAGTCCCTCCTTTCCCTCCAATGAAAGTGCAGAAGGGAAGAAGGAAAGATCCTTTCCACTTTCAGGGCAGCAGTATCTCTCCTCTTCAAAGCAGGAGTCGTAGCTGGAATCTCTTTCTCTCTCTCTCTCCATTACAGACACAAGCTTAACCAAGTGAGCTGAGCTCTCACTAGAAAGCAGGGCTCCCATTTTGGAAAAAAAACCAACAGAGAACAAAGCTGGTCAAATAGAAGCCCAACAAAATCCCTGGTGCTTCGCCTCTCATGTCATCTGAGCACTGACAGCTCCATGTCCATGGGTGATGCCACACGAGGCAAATCAGCCCCACGGCACTCCCTGGCACTGCCATCTGCATGGCAGCGTGGGGAGAGGCTTGTGCAGGCACAGGGAAAGCCAGATTGATAAAAAAAGGTTTGATCTCCTGCGTTTCTCTGCCTTACACTTATTTCCTGCGGGAAAGTGCTAATTAAAAATAACCCAGGGCTGCTCCGCCGTGGGTGCAGCCACACTGGGATCCTTCCCTGCTGTGCCACGGCAGAAGCTGATTAGTTCATCCCACTCCAGCATATGGCCTGCTTTGGAAGGGGAAATTTCCACTAACACTTGAAATACAGGTGCTTTGGGACTCTCATCCTGATTTCCCCAAAGAGAAGCTGGTCCTGTGCCCACCGGGCACATCCAACAGTTCCTCACACAAAAGCAAGCTAACAGGAATTAAATTTAAGAGAAATTCACCCGATTTTGGCTCGTCATCTGTCTGCCTCTCAGTGCCAACAGGCTGCCCAGAGAGAAAAGGGGTTCCAGGACCAAAGGGCAACAAGAATACAAAGCTCACAACCCCCTTTGCCTCGACCGTTCGGAGGTTTCACCAGCAGCTCTCCCTTTGCCGCCAATTTATTTGCCTTCATTTTGAAAAGTATAAGCAGGTATTTGATTCTGAGACTAGCAAGGCTTCAGCAAGAACAGATCTGGCCTGTGATTCCCACTGTGATTTGCAGAACACTCCCAGAAAGCTTCTTCAGCCGACGCTGGCAAGGGAAGAGCGAGAGGCAAATGTGCCTCAAGCTGCCTCGGATGTGAGGAGTGCCAGGAGTGCCAGGGAGTGCCAGGAGTGCCAGGGACCCTTGGCCCACATTGAAAACACAGCAGGTGAAGCTAAAGACCCCCCAAAAAAAAAGAAGACAGCATAGGTGGGATCTATGCCCCAACCAGGACTAAGAATGCACCTCCAAAAATGATGTAATGAAGCAAAACCCCATTTTAATCTCCTCTGCTGAACACAAAACCCAGACCCTTTCAGCTACTGAATTTTTAAACCACTTCAGAGCCATTTGCCAGGACCAGGTCACTCATTCTCTTGGTTCATCTCTGTTCAAGGGGACACAGAGCAGTGGATGGTTTTAGACCCTCAGAATTCCAAAGCTGCAGCATTTCCTCACAGGGTGATCAACTGAACCAACACAACCAGAGAATTATTTGGTTAAACATGCAGATGGAATGACACAGAGTCACATTTGAGGGAAGGTTGTGAAAGCCCCTGCAGATTCAGTCTAGCATCCACTCATATTTAATGAGAGCCTGAAAAGTTTGGAAAAAATTAAGCAATCTTCTCTTGTGCAAAGCCCATCACAAGACTTTCCACAATGTTGCTCCATTTTTTTTTCCTGGACCCCAGGTTGGACATGAATTTTACTCTGCACAGTGAATTTTTACCCTGCTTCAAATTCTACCCAAATGACTTTCTTTGTAGCTCAGAATTTAAAATTCAGATGAATGCATTTTTGCATCTCCTGTGCTACCAGAAGGCAACAATCATAAGTGGCAGGAAGCCTTTATTCAGCAGAATATGTCCAATTTTTTTTTTAGCTTCCAGTTCTTATAGGGAAATCAACATTTAAAAACTGCTTTAAAAGCACCTGGCACTGGCCACGATAAGAAACCTTTTACCTCATAAACTCTGATTTCACACAAACGTGCCAGTGATGCATGAACTTGAATTGCTCCTCTCCTTTGTGCCACTCTGACAGCACAAAACACTCCTCAGCAAATTCAGCAGCGCTTCAACTCGCTGCAAGTCAACCACAAAAATCACAGGACTTTTAATAACAAGCAGCTTTTGGACGGGGTCAGGTGCTCTGATAACAACCTGCCACTGCTGCTGCATCACTGGAGCCTCTTCCTGCTCCTGCCAGGGGGTTCAGACGTGGGCACTGATGGCCCTGGCACTAATTGCAGTGTCCATTGCCAGCCCTGACAAGGAGGCAGCAGCACTTTCCCCTCCCCGTGCCTTGCCCTGGTGTATTTAAAGCAGCCACATCTCATCACACACTCCCAGGAGATTCCAGGTGGATCCCAGGTTGCTGTTTTCCGAAGCCCAAGGGGAAGCAGTGCAGTTATCCCTGTGCTCTGTCCCTGATAATGAGTGTGATGTCCTGGTGTCTGTCTGTCCTCTCCACGGCCTCCCCCAGCACAGATCAAAGCCAGCTCTGCTGGGTGTGGACACACACACACAGAAGATACATTAATTACAGTCTGAAAATTTCTCTGCTTGAAAAAGAACTGGTTCCCTCCTTGTCACCTCTCCCCTACAAAAACCTCACCTGGCCCAATTTACTCCTTGAAAACAAGCTTGGATTGCAAATGACCTGGGGAGGAGACATCAACCGAGTGTATCTTGGCTGAAAACAGGCTTTGAAGAGCAAAACTCAACACCAACGTAGGCTTTGATGCCACAGCACAGACCCAGAGACCTGTTCCTTAAGTTTTACCTTCCCTGGGATCTGTCTGCCCATGGAAGGGGAGATGGTTCTGGCTAAAAGGCTGCTCTGCTGGGTTTGGATGTGAACAGTGCCAGTCTCCCTTGGCCCAAATTAAAAACTCAGGGTGTGAAGATAGAGACCCAAAAACATTTGAAGAAAACACAGGTGGGATTTCCAACCCTCTGCTGATGGAAGGAGTGGAGAAAAATCAGGAAACTCGGATCTTCCTTTTGCTGGCTTGATTATCAAAAGTGCTGGGAACACACAAATGATGCTGCTGGGCTTTCACCTTGAGTTACAAAATTAAAACTCTGCCTAACAAGAGTTAGGGAGGAGCATCCCTTCAGCCAAAAACTGCACAGAGCTTTGACATCACCTTCTGGCCACTGCTGGGAAGAGAAAGGAGAACCCTGCAGGAGGGAGGGTTTGCATCCCAGAGGGGATTCCACGGGGCCAGCACAGCCACCAACCCCACAGCCAGCCCAGACACCCCCTGTGCTGCCAATATTCCATGCCATGGACATGGTGCCAGCGTGGCACCTCCTCCCCAGGCTGCCACGTCACACCCTGGGACCAAGCTCAGGAATGATCCCGTTCCCTCTGCTCCCACTGCAGAGGGACCAAGCTCAGGAATGATCCCATTCCCAATGATCCCATTGCCTCTGCTCCCACACAGGAGCTGCTCTTTGCAGATGTGGCCTGGCAGGGGTGTGACAAGGGAAGGTGGAAAGTACAGGGTGGATGAACCCCTCTGTTCACACCCTCCCAAACTGACCCCGGCTGGAATGTGCTCAGGGGAAAAAGGTGTAGGATAAGTTGACAGGACTCACCCTTTCTCTCCTCTGCAGCAGGTGGTGTCTGGGCACACCAGCCTGGGCAAGAGCACATCTGTGCCACTCCAAAGGTGGGTCCATTGCCCTGCAGAGCAGGATGCTGGTCCCTCTCACCCACAGACATCCCTTGGCCTTGGCTGGTGCTTCAGGAGACGCTTTTCTTTATTCCAGCAGTGCATGAACCTCCCAGTATCTCACCAGCTCACTGTCCTCTGCCTGCAGAGCTCCAGCAACAGGGTTGGAGTGTTTTCTAAGCCAAGCAGGAGCACCCCTGCCAGCCCTGCTTTGGAAAACAGGCCGAAAAATTCCCGCTGAAGTTACGGCTGGAAAAGCATCAGCACAAAATCATCCCTGTCACTGTGCCCTGCACATCCAGTGCCTTCCCTTACAGGAAGGAATCCTTCCCTGGGAGGGTGGGGAGGCCCTGGCACAGGTTTGCCCAGAGAAGTTGTGGCTGCTCCATCCCTGGAAGTGTCCAAGGCCAGGTTGGATAAACTTGGAGCAACCTGGGCTAGTGGAAGGTGTCCCTGCCCATGGCAGGGGGTGGAACAAAATGATCTTTAGGGTCTTGTCCAACCCAAAACATTCTGGGATTTTCCAGCTGGTGGTCCCACAGCCCGAGCAGGACACTTGCACTTCCTCCCAGCCAGGGCAGGAGGAGGTTGAAGCACACAAATGAGAGCTGGGGGTGGGTAGTGCAGGAAACACATGTGTGTGCACATTCCATGGTGATCTTGGGCCTCCCAGCCCTGGATCTCAGCAGGACAGTTGCCATCAAGCCACGGAATCAGGGACACTGGCATTGTGCTCAACAAAACTGCATCAAGAGCCATAACAGAAAATCCAACTGAATTTATAACTCCAGCCAATTGTAAGGACTGAAGAGTTCCTCAACACAACACCAAGCCTTTAATTCTCTGATAACAGAGTGAAATAAAGATAGCAGGGAAAAGCAAGAGCTCACCATCAACGGAGAGAGAGAAAGGGACCCTGATATTTTAAGGCATTCACCTTTAGGTTATAAGCTGCTTATCTCAGACTGCTACATATGTGGTCTCCTTGGGAACCGAGTCAGACAATAAATCAGATGTGCCAACATTTATCAGAAGCTCCGACCAGCCAAAAACATCAGCTCTCCTAAGAATGCCAAATCAGCTTTGTGGGAGGCAGGGCCAGGCCTGGAGTCACTCCTAAGGCACGCAGCAGGGGGAAGAAACACCCCTGTTAAACTCCAAATAAATGTTGCTCACAGTGCTGCTCCTCCTTGCTGTGCCCTCCCGGAGCCACGGGCTCTGTCAGAAGCTTCAGAGGGAGGAGGAAAGAACAGAATCAACCTGGCATTTTGTGGGCATGGTTAATGCACACATCAGGGCAGCATCTGCATATCGTGCCCAGTCAGCCACAAAAACAACCCTCACCACCCTCCTCCCAGTCTGAGGCAATGTAAGAGATTATTCTTAGTTTAGTCTGAAGAGGGGAGGAAAAAAAGCAATATATGAAGAGTAGTTGTAGGAATAAAAGCAGCTTGAGGAAAGTCAGCAAGATCAGTGTATGAATATTCTCTGAGTGCAGAAATCCTGCCAGGCACAAGGAAAAAAAATCCAGACATTTCACATGTCAGAAATAAAAGAATCTCAACCAAATCTCTCTTTTTTTTTTTTTTAAAAAAAAACTGATGAAAATTTCCCAACCGGCTTCGCTGCTTGTGTGTAACCAGAGGAATGTCAGGGCAAAGACCTCTGTCTCATTTACAGGGGGGTCTGACCGGGAATTAACCAGCGGGAAAGCAACAGCAGAGACAGTGGAGAGCCTCATTTATCCCAAAATCCAGCGGCATCGGATGTAGTTGGTGGGTTTGGTAAGTGACCCATGGACTAGGAGCAGCTCGGGGAGCTGGATGGGAGCAGCGCCAAGGTCTGCGCAGGGCAGAGTGGTCCAAAAAGAGGGAAAAAAATCCACCTTTTCCAAGAGGAAAATTCCCCCTTTCCTCGGACATCGGGAGCTGCCCGTGCCCCCCCCCAGCGCCAGCCGGGGCCGCAGCGCCACCTGCGGGCACGAGGGGGAACTGCAGCCGGCCCCGACGGAGGGCCAAAAAATGACATTTAATTGTATTTTTTTGTTTGTTTTATGCATTTTGGATTTTTTATCTTTTTTTTTTAAATTTGGATTTTTTTCTGCATTTTTTAACGTAGTTTTGGGGTAGAAATACGGACAAGGTGCTGTAGCTCGGTGGTGTTTTAGCACAAAACAGCCCCAGCATCCTCCACTGCTCCCGGGATAACCAACAGCTCATCCCAGGCAATCCCAGTGCCATTTGTGACTTCCACCTCTCCCTTCCTGCAGCTGAACCCCCTCTGAGGTCATTCCCCATTAACAAACTAAGAAACCCCATTAACAAACTAAGAAACCCCATTAACAAACTAAGAAATGAGGAGAAAAACAAAGCTTGTAGAGCCTCAGAAATGGTTCGTTTGAAGTATTTGCTGATGGTTTTGCTAAGTCTTTACATTTGACTTTACAAACCTTCTTACAGCTGTGTTTGGGCTTCGTGGCTGTGGGAAATCTGCCCTTCACCAAAAGAGCTTCAAAATGCCACGGCTGCCATCACCTCTCCATCGCTGGCCAAGCTGAGACAATCCCTGGAGAACACAATGACTGGGACTTGGCTTCCCGTTGGCAAAGATCTTCTCTTGAAATTTGTGCTGAAGCTCAGCTCATCCTTACAGGTCTGCTTTTATCCAGAGGGGCCATCAAGTGAATAATAGCTAATGGAGAACCATTTAAATCCAATTAAGTAACTCCTCACCTGTAAAAAAAAAAAAGAAAGAAAACATCTCCTGAGGAGTCGTCCAGGGATAGAGCCTTTAGCAGAGACAATCACGGGCAGCAGGATTAAAGAATATCCCAAAACAGCATTCACAATTTAACAAGCTTTGAGTTTGCCTCCATTCTGCTGCACTGAGCTTTTCTGGAAATGAAGAATCCTCAGGGATCATTTGGGAACAACTGCTTAAAACTGTCTTTACCCGTAGCAATTCTACTCCTGCTTCTGTCCCCTCCTCTCCCTGGATCATACCAAGAACTCAAAGAGGAGCAAGAGGCAATTACCTCGGGTGTCAGAAGGGTTGTGCTGGTTTGCTGCATGTCAGGTTGGATGCTTGGGCTCATCTTAAATTCCCTGGATCGGGCTGGTCAGTGCAGCTGCTTGGCCAGAGGGCTACAAACAGCTCCAGCCTGACCCTGTCCTGTCAAACTGATGGCTCAGGACTTGCTCCCTTTGCTCCTCTGAAGGGCTCATTAGTGCCTGAGCCCTCCACAAACAGTCCCCAGAGACCCCAGAAAGTCGAGGGCTGCAGTCAGGAGCTCTGTGTGCCCTGGAAGTGGCACTTACTCCAGGCAGCCCCACAACAGCAGAATTGTTGAGCTGATTCCCTTTGATTTCCCCCATGAACAACCAGCCTGCCTGAAGCGAGGCAAAACCAGCAAATGAGGGGAAGAGTGAGATTTTCAGAGGCAGCAGAGTCAGATCCTGATCATTAACACTTAGGTAGCTTTAAACATTTCCCAGCAGTGTCATTGCTGTTCTCTCTCTCTCTTTCTCTCTCTGGTGACAGACTCTGCTGCTGCTTCACTTGTCTCCAAGCTCAAGTCCAAGACAAAACAACAATAAAATTCTACATGGGATCTAACACTGCCTCCCAGCAGTACACACTTTGTTGGAACTTATTAACCAGCTCCCAGCTTGTTCCCTGCATAATCACTTTGTACTTCAAAGCCTCCGCCAGCAGCCAGAGCTAAATGATGGTGTTAAATTCAATCATGTATAAAATTAATTAGTTTGGGGGCAGGACAGTGGATATTGGTTGTCAAAAGTTGGGATATTGGCTGAATGGGCTTGCTCAGGGCTCTGGGGACCTTTAACTTCCCAAGCAAATCCTTGTGCTCTGTTATCCTGGATGTGGCTTTTCAAGCGGGGCGGATGAGGAGGGAACTGGTGGCTCCCTGCAGAGAATTGTTCAGGAATACCAGAATTATCCCTGAGTGGAGCAGAAGGCTGTGCTTGTTCCTGCTCCCACACTTGGATAAACTCACACTTGCAAGATTTGACACATTAGGTCAGATCCCAATTGATGCTTTAGAAATCCCCCAGCGTTACAGAACCACAAAACCCCAGAATTATTGGGGTTGGAAGGGACCTTAAAGGTCACCCAGTTCCACCCCCCCTGCAACACCTTCCACTAGACCAGATTGCTCAGACCTCCACCCAAAATGGCCTTGAACACTTCCAGGGATGGGGCAGCCACACCTTCTCCAGGCAACCTGCTCATAATTCCTTATAATTATAATTACCCTGCCCTGTCAGTGCTGCTCTGCACATCCAGGTGTGGCTCAGCCATCTGGCCTGGTGTCTCAAGGCCAGGTTTCCCAAGAGGTTATTAGAGGACTCCAGGGACCTCTGAGCCCCCAGGTTGGCTGCTGGGAATTCTGTTCCACTCAAATCACCAGGAGGGAAAACAGCATCTGGCTCATCCCCTGCCGCGGGTCACTTCAGGGAACTGCCCCTTCTCCCCTGCATCTCTGGTTTCCTTCTGGGATAATCCTGTCCCAATTAGATTTGGAGGACTTAGACATTAAATTAATTATTTTTTTTAAGTCTCACCATGGAAGTGAACGATCCCAGAACCCTGGAGCTGTGAGGCATCGGGGCAGCTCGAGCCTCCCTCCCTGCCTCGCTCGGCTGAACACGAGGGGTTTAGCAGCGATTTTCACATTTCCTCTTAATCCAACAGTTAGCTGTAAATCTGCCCCCCTCCCCTCGTCGGGGCTGGGCTCGCTCTCACCTCGGTGTGAGGCTTTGTTAAGCCTCGGGCTGGGATTTGATGCCCTGAATTGATGTGAATCCTCTGCAAGGAAAGGCAGCAGCTCTCCGGGTTACAGTCCCACATCTCTTTGGTGCTCATTAGGAAGGCAAGAGCTCCCTAGACAGAAGCAGGCACTGAATATCTACTAAACACGAGCAAACACAGGGCCTTGGAGGGCTCAGGGCAGAACCACACACAAACCCCCACCTAATTTGAAAACAGGGCCACAATCGGGGCGTGGGCTCTCTCAGTATTGGGGGGGTTTGTTGTTTGTTTGCCAAACAAAACTCTGCAAAACCTCAAACACACAAAAAACCCTCAGCATCTGTCCCTCCCACCCCCACCTAAACCACACAGTGACTCCCCACACTTCCCATTCCGGCAGCTGGTTTGGGATGAGCCCCCCGGAGCCAGGAGGATGGAGATACCATGATTTTGCTGCTCCTGCAGCAACACCCACATTCTCGTGCCCGTACAGAAACCCTAAAGACAAATCAGCTGCTGATGCTTCCCCTGAATGTTAATTTGGTTCATTCTCCAGGTGAGACAGGGAGAGAACAGAGAGGCCGCTGGAGAAATCCACTGATTCCAGCCCGTGGTTTCCCCACCAGCAGCCCCTCGGTGTGTGAGGAAAGGCTCGAAGAGATGCCTCAGCAATTAGCACCGTCCGTGCAGGGCGGAGGCGCAGACACAGCCATTGTCTGGCGATGTTAAACGATGTTTTTGGAGGCACAAAACAGAGCACCACAGCCCGAGCCAGCCCTGGGCTAAAATAACCCCCCCAGTCTACGGTCTGCCTGAAAAATAGGTGTTAGACTCCCCTTTGTTCATCATTATCAGCCACTTAGAGGCAGCAAGTCAGGTGGTTAAAATCAATTTCTGAGGAGGGCAGAGATCCATTCCTGTTCCATGGCTGCTCGAATTCTTCAGTGGATAATCGGGATGCAGGGAAACAAGTTGCTTTTATGAGATCTCTGGACTATTGGCTTCCCCACCAAAGCAACCATCCGTTCTTCTCACAACTGCTGTCTCCCCAGAGGGATCCTGGTCTGCAAGAGGCTCTTCAAAGACAGATGGACGGTCTGCCTGCTCTATAACCAAAAATACCAGCTCTTCCCAAAAGAAACCAGATGTTGAACTTCACAAAGAAAAGTCAAAACCCGAGATTCAGAAGAATATTCAGCTGTTTACCCAAGGACCCCTGGGAGGTTTAAACCTGATTTCCCACTCAATTGAATAATTCCCTGGGCACTGGAGACAGACACCCCTGCCTACAACACCAATGTTAATGGGCATAATCCCAAATTCTCACTGCAGCCGTGCCCATCCAGCATCCAGGCTGCAGGGAATGGTGTCCATGGGGTCTTCAAGAGCAGAGAGAGCAGGGCTCAGAGCCCTGTGCTGATACATCCCCCAGAGCTGGTCCCACGTGTTCCTGCACCTTCCCTTTCCCCTCGGCACCTGAAAACAGGTCTGGGCTGCCTGGTCTGACCCAGCCGCCCACCCCGGGCAGGCAGAACGCCGTGTGCTTGCTGCTGTACTTTACCACCTTCTCCTCAGACACCTCGCACTGGGAGAGGATTAACGAGCATTAACTGCCTTCCCGAAGGCTCCCATCCCGCTGTTCCAACTGCCAGGGAACCCAGATGAGAGCGGCGGGAGGATTAACTACTCCTGTCCTACCCAGAGGACAAGCAGGGAAGAGCTCCCCACACTCGTGCAAACCCTCAGAACTGGTGCCCATTTCCAACCCAAAGCTGGGCTCAGAGCAGGTTGGTGGGGCTGGAATTCCTTGTCAAAACTGCTGTTCTCGTGCAAAGGGCTGGAGCTGCATCTCCCCAGTTCCCACCTGGAATTCTGTCTGCTCCCCCGGGTGACCACCAGGACAGACCTGGGGCAGCATCGCCTGGGGTGTGCAGAGCTGCGGTGCAAAATCTGGGCCCCCCACCCCGGCAATTCCTGCAGCAGCAGGATCATCAGGGCACAGTAACGACCCAGGGATGCCCAGGAATCAAGAGCCACGCACCCATCCAGCACCCCGGGGTGACAACTCCATCAGCCCCGCCAGGATCCCGTGCCCACCGCCAGTTAATTAGGAGAGCAGGCAGCACCGGGAGCGCAGCTTTCTGCTTCGCTGGCAGGAACGGCGGCACGGGGAGGAGACAGACAGACCATTAGGGCTGCGTTTCCAAGGAGATTTTCACACACTCTGATGGGGAGAGAAAAAAAAAATACCCAACACATTTCATGCGAGCCGAAGGTAGTAATTCCGCTGGCGCTCCTTATCTGCTGAGCACGTCGAGATAAACCACCGGTGAAACTACAATAATGAGCGTTAATTGGGCTGGTTTTGTGCTGTTCTCCACGTAGAGTAGCAAGAAAAGAAGTTGCTCAAACAGCTGAAGAGCAGCAGTAGCGCTTGTGGTGACCACACCTTGACTCTGTGAACTTGTCTCTCAGCACCTGGAAGTCCCTCGGGTTGACAGTCCAAGAGCTTTCAGGGTAATAACCTCAGGGCAGGTGAGGAATTCCCGGTGTTTTAATTGGACAACACAAGCTGCACAATCCCAACCATGCTTCCCTGGGTTTGGGCACAACCTGGGTCTGGCTGTCAAACAGGCAAGAACAACCTTTAATCACAAGGCCTTGAACTTTGCTGCAGCTGGGCGAGTGCAGATCTCTGCAGACGTTTTCCCCATGATTCATCATTTTCTAACATGTTATCCTGAAGCAGCTGCTCCTCTCCTTTCATAACCCTGATTGATGCCTCTTCTACCTGGAGGAGAACAGGCCCTGAATAACCACAGCCTTTCCATCAGGCAAGGAGGGCAACAGGAGACAAAGCAGATCTGAGGCCACGGGGAGGTTCTTATTCATTCCCCCTCTGCACTGAGTTTTTCAATTAAACGTGTTTTATAAATCCTCTGTTCTCCTTTGCCTGCACAAAGGGGAGAGAGGAGGGTTAGAGAAGGTTCCCCTCCCACTCCAGAGCACAGATGCCTCCAGCATCCCTGTCCCCAGGGATTGCAGCCCCAGTCCCAGCTCAGGGTGATGTGGGCTGTGGGTGCTGATGCCTGAAGCATCCCAAGCACCCACCCTGCCCTGAGCTGCCCGTGGGGACCAGCTCTGCCAGCCTGACCCCACACAAACCCATCCCTGACCCCACACAAACCCATCCCCGACCCCACACAAACCCATCCCCACAGGGGGACCAGAGCCTGGGAGAGACCCCTGCAAACAACACAAATTTCCCACCCAGGGGTTTATAAAAAATAACATTTAAAAAAAAAATCCATATATCCACTGAATAAAGCAAAATACAGAACTTAAACACCTTTCCCAGCCTGGCCACACTGTCACTGCTGCCTGGGTGGGAATCCTGTCCCAAGTGAATCCTCCTTTCCCCTCTGTCCACACCACAGCCAACAGACACAGATTTCCCCCCCAACAGCAGCCTGTCAGCAGAGAACAGGAAAAAGCCATTTGTTTCCAGCCTTGAAATGTAATTTGGTTTGGGGTTTTTTTTATTATTATTGATTTTAAGGTTGTAAACGCTCTGGCCGTGGCTGGTTTTTAAATGCTAATGATGGTAACAGTGAAAGGAGATGAGGGAGGAGGGAAGGAAATTGCAGCATTTCACAGCTACCAAAGTCTTTAAACATCCCTGGCTATACAAGGAAACCAACAGGGAGAGTGTAAGGATGATAAACAAGTAATTTGCTCTCTCGAAGATGCCTGTAGATTCAATTTTGCCTCTGGCAGTTGCCTCTACTTAAGCAGGTTTCCACACATGTGGGTCAAATGAGAAGACACAGCAGAACAACAAGGAAAAAAGTAAACTCTAATGGAGTTATCAGCCGCAATAACACCCCAGGATTGGATTTATTTTATTTAACAGAACTCTCCTGGTGCTCTTCACCAGCCTGGGAGACGTTTCTGGATCCCTGTGGACCGTGCCAGGGAGAGGAGGTTGGTCCCCAACCCCACTGGTCTGGGCTGACCTGTGAGGTTTGGGGGGCAACTCTGCTTTTGGGCATGGTTTTGGGATTCTCGGGGTGCTTGGGTGGGCAGGGCTGTCCCAAAGATCAGGGACACCAGGAGGATGAAGGGAGTGATGCTCTGACACGAGCTGGGCTGTCAAATTCCCAGCTTGGACACAGCACCCCCCGGGAGGAGCAGCTCAGCCCACCAAGTTTATGTTCAAGGCAACACTTTAAACACTGATCCTTTAATTCTTTAACACAACACTGTCATCTTTTGTTGTTCTGCTTGCCAGTTTTTACAGCTTCACATGGATTTTCCATTAAAATCCAACTGGCTTGTTCTGCCCGGGAGAGTCCCCACCAGGCACAGCTTTGGGGCACTCACCATGTGTTCAGCATATTTATTTATGCACCCAGACGTGCTCTCTAATATTAAGCAGGATCAGAGGCTTTAATTAAGTGTGAAAAAAACAAATCTGAGTGAGGGAAAGGGGGGAGGTGAGGAAAAGGTGAGGCTGACAGTCACTTCTGGTTTATAATTCCCTTAAAACGATGGAGGCTGCGGTTCAAGAGGTGATGCTGCCCAATTTCACTGGGGAGTTTTCTCCCTCCAGAGTGCAACCAGGGGGCATTTAAAAACAGATTAATGCTTTGGGGTGTTTCACATGGTACCAGGATGGAGCAGGGCTGGGCTGGATCCTTCTGCACTCCAAGGAAGGGGAGCAATCACTCTGCAGAGAAATTTGTTTGCCCAAGACAGACACCACAAGGTGACTTTTCTGAGAGCTCTTCACAATCATTTCAAGCAATGAAAAACTCAAATTATAGCAAATTTTCAGCTTCCAGACTCCCCAAGTTTGAGGAAAGCAAAGGACAGTCCTACCTGGAGTCAGCTCAGTGGCAAGAGCGAGCTGGGCTTTGAGGTCCTGAAGTCTTCAAGTACTGGGAAGTCTCAGCAGTTTAAATTTTCAGGAGGCAGTGGGGAACTCATTCGTGGCTTCATTTTCACAGGGAGCTGGCATTTAATACAGCACGAGATCCCAGGAATTCCCAGCCCTCATTCCTGCCCTCAGCCTTCCCAAGGAGACACCCCAAGATGCCATAAAGCACTTGCAACACCATTAATTCTACAGCATCTGAACCAGAGCAAAATGACCAAATCTTGCTTTTCCTGACCTGAACCACAAAAAGCATTTCAGTGATTAAATGCTACAGACAGGCCAAGCCTGTGTTGTGCTGTCAGCAATAAAAGTTTAACAGCATCACATGCCACAAATAAAATATTTGTGTTGAAAAGGGAGCCAAAGCAGCATATAAACCCAAGCCAGCAAATTTTATTTATTTAACCAGCAAGCCACCCACAAAAAAAAGTAACCAGGTGCTGTGCCAAATGATTTAGCAATCACAAAACCTCTACCTCTGCTCCACAGAAGGAGTGGAGGATGCCAGCTGTAATAAAACCAATGGTTAATGTGCTGTGCTTTGTGGTGTATTGGTGTTATCAGCTGCCAAAAATTAGTGATGTAATCCAGCATTGCCCTGACAAACCAAATTTAAGAGCTTAGAAATCCAGTTACGTGGTCCCTGAGCTTCCCCCAGGGGTGAGGGAGGGATCACAGACCCTGTGTCAGGAGTTTTTTCAGCACATTTCAGGGCTCAGCTCACCCTTCAGGGGGGATAACCCGGGTTACCCCCACCCTGCACGTGTGCCCTCCCTCCCTGGACACAAAAAGATGCATTACCAGAAAACTGCAGAGTTTTCCTCATTGTGAAACACCTCCAACCTCTGCTCCCCAGGGCCTGGTTTAGGGGAAAAAGCCTAAATAGCTGCAGGTGAGGCTGAACCCCAAAGCTCCCAGAGCCCTGAACAAACCAGCACCTTCCTCAGCCAGTGACTCCTGAGCTGCTGGGCTGGAGAACCCAGTCCTGCTGTTCCATCAAAATGTTCAGGAAACCCATGAACGAAAATGAGTTTATTTTTCAATCCATCTGCTCCAAAAAAAATTCTTTCCCGTGATAATCTCACTCCCTGAAGACAACAAATTTCTATTTTCTGGGATTATTTCTCATTTGTGAATTAGCTCCGGTTTCCTCTAAGCACCTTTGCAGGAGAATTCTCCATGTAACTAAACTAAGGTAAATCTGGAGTAAAAGCTCTGATTCCAAGGGAATTGCTCCCAAATCGAGCTGGTGCCAGAAAAAGCTGAGTCTGCCCTCAAAACCCTCTCAGTGTTTCTTTCTCTCTGCAGAATCTGCCCTTCCATCTCTGCCTTCCTCTCAGCCTTTCATTGCCTTGTAGGTTTTATTTTTTTTTTGCACTGCCCTCTATTAATCTTCCAGAAAATCAGCTGTCTGATCACAAACACAGAAAATTACATTATTCACTGCAAACCTTCCTACCTCCAGCACCTCCACCAGGCACTCTCTGATGGGTACTTTATATCCGTGGGGTCTCATAAGGATGAATGTCTTTTAATTAGACACAAACTGCGCTCATTTAGGGTTATTAGAGGTGATCTGCAAATTTATTCAGCAAATAACAGCCTTTATACAGGGAATTTTGCTGTAATATTACCAGCCTGTGAGCTGGGGCAGCAGAGCCCATGTCCAGCAGGCACGTGCTGGGACAAAGCCCATGTCAGGTGATTTTTAATCCATCTTTCCCCAATAGGGAAAGGGAAAAAAAGGCTGGAAATGGATGGGTGGATTCATTTCTTATTTTTTTACTGCCACCATTCAGTAGCCAGTAGGGAAAACAAAGCCTTAATGTTGCAAAACAGAAATCGTGTGTGCACACACTCACCAGGTGTATTTGTGTGTGTAGGCAGTGAAAATGTTTTGCAATGTGGGAAAACACACTGAAGGCTCAAAAAAGAGTGGGAAGGGAAGGTGAGGAGGTGCCAGAGCTCTCGGGCAGGTGAGGGGCAAAAGCCTTTCGGCTCCAGACTCACCTGGATTTTCCACCACACAATTTACAGTGGTCTCGTCCTGCTGAGCATCACCTTCCCTCTGGCACTCACCAAACCTCTGCAGCTCCCTTCTCCCCGTCAGTTTTGCCCTTCCCATGGATTTTTTCCAGGCTCTGTGAGGATGAGAGATGGTGCAAATGCTGGTGACCCGTGGCAGAGGCTGCTCTGGGGATGGGCACAACCTCACCCCCCACTTTCGGGGTGGTTTCCTGTCAGATGGAGTAAAATGAGTAAAATTTAATTGAGGGCTCAGCAGCCAGACTCAGGCTTTTGGCCATGTCTCGGGGACAATCTGTGTCCCACAGGGAAGGAAAGGGGGAGCAGATCAAACCGGGGCAGCCCCGGGAGGTGGTGCCAGCAAATGATGTTTGCAGTGACTTTGCTGCGGGGCTGAGACCCAGCTGCACGAAGCCAATGGATGTCTGACTCCTGCTGTGGGGAACCCGCACCCCCTCGTCCCCAGGCTCTTGGGACGGAGAGATCCCAGCAGGAGAAGCCAAGGGCAGAGATTTGAGGGGGGTCTGACTTGTAGGGACAGATCAAATCAAGGGCAGGCTGTCCCCAGCCCTGACTCGCTGCAGAAGAGGGGATGCAGGGGACAAAGGTGGAAGCGCAGGAGGATTCCCAGCCTTTGGCTCGTGCCCAGAAAACCCCTTTGGTAAAATCCCCTGGCAAAACCCGGGGATGGCAGCTCCGGAGAGAGCAGCAGGAGGGGGATCAGCACTCACCTGTCTGGTGCAGGGTCCGGCAGCGCTCTCGGAGCGCAGGGGCAGAGCCGTGGTGGGGCCAGCGGGGAGGGACCTGCCGGGGGATAAATAAAACCCAGCCCCGGGGGACGGTGCTCACTCACACACCGAGAGCCACCGCCGGCAGACAGACAGACAGACAGACAGACACGCGCTTCCCACGGGCTGGGAAATGCTTGTCCGCCTGCCATTCTTGGAATGAAAGGGCCGAAGGGATGCAGCATCTGTAGCGTTTTCTGTTGCTTTTGCTACGGAGAGAAGCAGTGCAGAGAATTTCCCTTTCCCCTTCGATTCACCGGCGCAGGGGGGATGCACGAGACGAGCAGTGAAAGGAGAAACAGGGATTTGGGAATGTTTAGCGAAGAGGAAAGAAACGTCAAGGACTAAGCAGGGGCTCTTGCACCTCTCTGCTCCACAGGAATATTTTTCCAGAGCAGCACAGGCAGAGAGGGAGTTGCAGGTGCTCGACGCAGGGTTAGTGTGGTGCTGACAGGTGACAACGTGTCCCGGTGTTGGGGACAGCTGGAGGAGGCACATCCAGCCCTCAGGCAGGGCCACGGGAGTTGGTGCTCAGGGGAAGCACAAACGTTGATTTCTCAGCCCCGGGGAGACAGGGAAGGGGTTAACGGGCATCGGAGAGGAGCATTGGAGCTGCCTGCGCTCCTGCAGAGCTTCCCGAAGGGATGGAGCCAGGCTGGGGTGGGAACAGCACTCCCCACAGCCGGCCTGGCCTCGGCCAGGGGCTGCTGAGCCTGGCGGGGGACCCCAACCTGACGCTGCTGCACACCCGGGACGAGGAGCTGGCCAAGGCAGAGGTCGGGGTGCTGGGCACCATCCTGGCCATCGCCACCGTGGGCAACGCGGGGGTGCTGCTGGCCATGTACCGCCTGCGGAGGAAGATGAGCCGCATGCACCTCTTCATCCTGCACCTGGGGCTCACCGACCTGGGCGTGGCGCTCTTCCAGGTGCTGCCGCAGCTCGTCTGGAAGGTGACCTACCGCTTCCTGGGGCCGGACCCCCTCTGCAGGGCCGTCAAGTACCTGCAGGTGCTGAGCATGTTCGCCTCCACCTACATGCTCATCGCGATGACCCTGGACCGCTACCTGGCCGTGTGCCACCCGCTGCACACCCTGCAGCAGCCCACCCGCCAGGCCTACGCCATGATCGGGGCCACGTGGCTGCTCAGCTGCCTGCTCAGCCTGCCCCAGGTGTTCATCTTCTCCCTGCGGGAGGTTCGCCCGGGCTCGGGGGTGCTGGACTGCTGGGCAGACTTCGGGTACCCGTGGGGAGCCCGCGCCTACATCACCTGGACCACACTGTGCATCTTCGTCCTGCCCGTCGGCGTCCTCACCGTCTGCTACGGCCTCATCTGCTACGAGATCTGCAAGAACCTCAAGGGCAAGACCCAGAGTGGTGCCCCCGGCCCGGGGGGGTCCGCGGGGGCTGCCCCTCCTGCCCCCTGCCCCCCGGAGAAGGGCGGGCAGCCCTCGCGGGTGAGCAGCGTCAGGACGATCTCCCGCGCCAAGATCCGCACGGTGAAGATGACCTTCGTCATCGTGGCCGCTTACGTGGCCTGCTGGGCGCCCTTCTTCAGCATGCAGATGTGGTCAGTGTGGGATGAGGATGCCCCTGATGATGGTGAGTGGTGGTGGGCACGGGGGAGCTGTGCAGGGCGGGGGCAGAGCCTTGGGAACACGCAGGGGGCCCGTTGAGTTTTTAACAAACTCAAAACAAGAGCTGTCTGTTATTCTGTCGTTTTTTAAAAAATCACAGGTTTCCTCCCCAGAGTCAAATCATTCCTTTCATCAGAAAAACCACTGAAAAATAATGATTTCTGGCCATTATCCACAGGGACGGGCAAAGATGTGGGAACACCCGTGCCGTGTCCCTTCCCTCGTGTAGGAATTCACAGAGGTGTCATAAGTGTGTTTCTGATTTTATGGGTTGATTTATTTTTTTTCCCCTCTGGAAATTTTCAGTGGCTCTCCTAGCCTTTCCATGGGTAGAAGGAACTTTATCTGAGGTCAAAACTCCTCTGGGAGACACTTTGGCCAGCAAACAGGCTGCAGGAAGATCCAAAAGCTGCTGGGTCTCACCTCCCAGAAGACTCCCTGAGGATGTGCTCTGGAACATCCCCACTGCAGAACATCACCCACCTGAACCCTCTGCCAGGGGTAGAGCCTGGCTCTGCCTGCACGCTGCAAACCCTCCTACCTAAATAGATGCCAGTGAGCTGGGATGGGAATGGGGCAAAGGACAAGCGCCCAAGTCAAAGAGAGCCCCCAGGTCCTGCCCACTGCGACCCTGCCCAGCCCTTGTGGAGGTTTCATCTCTCCCTCTTGCCTCCCCAGAGTCCACCAACGTGGCTTTCAGCCTCACCATGCTGCTGGCCAGCCTCAGCAGCTGCTGCAACCCCTGGATCTACATGTTCTTCAGCGGGCACCTTCTCCAGGACGCCGCCCGCTGCCTGCGCTGCCGGGGCGGCCCCCGGGCGGGGCTGCGCAGACCCGCCTCCACCGGGAGCCTCTGCAGCCGGAAAACCACCATCCTGAGCCACAGCCACCACGCCAGCCCTGCCAGCCTCCCCCTGCACGGGGGCAGTGCCAGGGAGCTGTACCCACCCTGCGAGGAGGGGGTGACGGAGTCGGGCACGCTCTGAGATCCCGCGGTTACCGATGCCCGAGCACGTCCCTGCTCTGCCACACCAGATGTGACACCACGAGCTGTGTGTCACGGCGGCTCTCCCCCCCCCCAGCTGGTAGCGTCTCATTTTGCAGAAATCTGAATGTTTAACCCAGAAAGCACCGCTGTCCATCTTGTCCTTGCTGCTGCACACCCTGTGAGCATCGAGGGGGGGATGGACAGAGCCCCTCCAGGCACTGCCTGACCACAGCACCCACCCCCCCGGGGCTTTAGGCTGCTCTCCTGCAGGAAGAGGATGCTACATCCTCCGGGAAGAGGATGCTGCACCAGCAAAATCTTCCTGGAGGGACTCGAGCTTTTTGTGTTTCACAGATGCCAGCAAAGCAGCCTGAGCACGGCAGGAGGCAACGTGGCTCCATCTGCTCGAGAGCTCCCCGTGAGTTACTCATCTCCCATCCTCAGGGCTTTGCTGGCCGAGCAGACAAGCGGGACAGAGCTCTGCCCCTCCCTGGGACACAGCACACTCACCCCTCCGGGCTGCAGAGCGTGTTCCTCTGCTCACAGGCACGTCTGGAGCTGACCCCCTGCCCACCTCCCCGGGGCCAGGGAGGGGCTGGAGCAAAGCCACGGGGCAGACACGTCCTCTCCTGCAGTTCCCAGCTGTCCTGCATCGAACTGTGCCTGTCTGAGGGCCGAAATGCAGCACTGACACCCCCAAGGAGCTGCTCGGAGCAGCCCCGGCCCCGTTCCAGCTCAGATCCCGCTTCCCGGCGATCCCCAGCACTTCCCATCAGGTTTACTCACAGCCCCCAACCCCTGTGTGGGGCTGCTCTGGCTGTTCAACATCTGCTGCATTCCAGTGCAGAGCTGCTCTCAAATTGCTGCTGCTTTTGTCTTATTTAGCAGGGATCAGGGTGCCAAAACCACCCAGAGCTCAGACACGGCCTCAGGGAACTGGGGAGCACAGAGGAGGGGGGGTCTGGAGCAAGCCATGGCCTTGCAGTCCCAGCCTGGCCCCTGCTCTTCTTCCTGTTCATTGAAGGTATCCCAAATGCCCCATTTGTGTAAGAATAAAGGATGAATGAGGCAGGAAAGAGCATCCATTTGCTCTGGGAGCCGAGCTCAAAAGCTGCTGATGGTGATGTACAAACGTCCCAGCAAAGGTACCAAATCCCCTGTGAGCAATGTGTGTTATTCTTTCTATTATCCCAGGCTAAATCTGTAAAAATAACACATGGAGTAAAATATTTTGAAATCTTACATTATTTTCCCTTTTTAATCACCAGGCATTTGAATCAGATTTCCCAGAAACTCCCACTGCCTGGTTTTGGCCTCACCTCCAGTTCCACAACCACACCTCTCCTGGCCTCTAGTGATGTTTCCCAGAGATGGGTTTGGGGTTCTGAACGTTTTCCTTCATGTGCCCTTCAAGTTGGGCCAGATCTGCACAGCAAGGTTATAAAACCAGGAGTGCCTGACCCCCCCTCCCATGATCAATACCCAATCAATTGTCTCACAACCTTTCATTAAAGCACTTTGCTGCCGAGCTGATTTGAAATGCACTTGGGGCAGCTCCATCCCTGAGGAAGGGGGGGGCTGTGCTGGGAGGCAGCAGCTCCATCCCCCTCACAAAGAGCTCACAGCTCCACACTCCCCATTCCCAACGTTTTGGAATTTTATTTCTTTAATAATCCTGGGTAACAAAATGCAGAGGGAGGAGCAAGGACATCACCCAGGTGGGGAGAGGCCGACCCAGGCACTCAGGGCATCAGGTGCAGGGACAAAGCAGGGAAAGCAAAAGGTGGGAGACAGGGAACAGCATTCCTCCCCACAAGAGACAGAAGGATTTGACTTGACTGCACTCACGTGGAGAGCTGTATCCCTCAAAAGCCAGAAAGACCAGAACCCCCTGAGCAGGGGGGATATAAATCCCCTGGGATCCCTTTGGACATTTCCCAGCTGGGTTGATGACTGTGGCTTTCATCTGGGGGATGAAGCTCCCCCTCCCTCCTGTCCTGGTCCTGGCAGCCCCCTGGATGTGTGGCCAGGGGTTAAGATGCCCACGTTGCCACCCCAACCCCAGTGGCAGCTCTGAGAGCGACGGGGACTTGGAAATATTTTGAGCATCAAAGCAAAGGGGGTGCAGGGAAGGGTGATGGATCAGGGCTTGTCAGGCAGCAAGGGCAACACAGATGGAGAAACTGCATTTAACAAGATTTCATGAGGGTGATCAGCAAAACAAGCATCATTCAGAGGAGCTGTCAGCCAGTCTGGGTGGGTATTTTGAAGATCACTGCGTTTCCCTCCCTGAACTACGTCCCATTTCGAGGGGCTGGGGGGGGGAATGTTTCATTTGCTTTCACGAAATGACAAAAAGGGCCATCACACAAAACTGGGGAGCACATTTCAGCCTGGGTGGGAGCAACACTTCCATGCACCACCCCACGCTCCGGGAACAGCGACGCCTTTAAGTAAAATGCCAAGTAAAGTGCATTCCTTGTGTGGCAAGGAATAAGAGCTGCAGGCATCAGCCTGTGCCAGGCACTGCCCGAGGGAAGGGGCAGCCCTGGGGGTGCAGCTGTGCATTGACCAGCAGCATCCAGGGTGTCACAGCTTCACCTCAGTGTACTCCACAGGCTTGGATGCCACGGGGCTGGAGCAGGGCCAGAGATGTGCTTTCTTCTTCTTGGGGTCCACGTTGACATAGTCAGTCCCAGTCTTCATGTTCTCATAATCCTTGGCAGACTCTGCCCCACGGCCTTTCCCTGGGAAGACCAGGGATGTGTAGTTGATGTTTCCTCCTGAGCCTTGGCCCTGCAGAAGCAGCACAAACCCCAGGTCAGGCCCCAGCACCCACCTGGGGGGGCCTTTGCCCTGAACCCACTCAGAGGTGTTCACCCATTCATAGAATCATGGGATGGTTTGGGTTTGAAGGGACCTTAAAGCTCATCTCATTCCACCCCCCTGCTATGGGCAGGGACACTTTCCACTAGCCCAGGTTGCTCCAAGCCCCGTCCAACCTGGCCTTGGACACTTCCAGGGATACAGGGGCAGCCACAGCTTCTCTGGGCAACCTGTGCCAGGGCCTCCCCACCCTCACAGGGAAGATTTTTTCCTAATATTCCTAATTTCCCTACCATGCCCAATTGCACCCAAGGATCTCCCTGGTCCCTGGGGATGTTTCCCTCTAAATGGGGAACGCTGCATGTGGCAGAGGACAGCCACCACCCCAGCACCCCTGATGGAATCTCAAGATGATTTGATGCATTTTCCCCACCCTCCCAACCCTGGTGCTGCTCTGGGGGTCTCGAGCCAGGCAGGAGCCACATGGAGTCAGTGCTGGCACCTCCACTGCTGGGCTGGGGCCGTTCTGGCAGAGGCTCTGTGCCCAGGGCTGTACCTGTGGGCAGGAAGGACTGTCAGATGAGTCCGAGGAGGTGTCCGAGGAGGTGTCGCTGCTCCCTGAAACACAGGAGACATCACCACCAGCAGCCCTTCCCAGGGGGTTACAGGAGTGAAAACTTAAAATCCAAAAACCATCAGTGGGAGCCCTCCCCACCCACCCCTGGCCCGTAGGAAACCAGGCAGGGAAAGCCTGGGGAGACAGGAGGCAACTGGGCTGGTGAGTGGCTCTTGTGCCAGCCCTTTGCTGGCTACTTGCTCCTGTGGCCACCTCGGGGTCTTCCCAGCTCGGAAGGGAAGGCACATCACACAAATGCCAAGATAAAGTTCCCATCCCAGCACCAGGACAAAGCCCTGTTGCTGCAGGACCCCCCCTTACCTGCATAGGCTGGTGCTGGTTGTTGTGCCTTGGCCCCTCCTGCTGATGGGGTGGGATCCGGGGTGGGCTGTGCCACAGGGCTGCTGGACCCCTGCATCCCATGGGAATGCTGGGCTGGGACCGAGAGGAGAGTGAGCACCTTGCCCTGGCTGTGCCCAGTGCACCCCACACACCACATGGACCCCCACCCTCTGCAGGAGCCCCAGCACTGCCCCACAGCAAACCCCCATAATTCTTGCTGTGTGCTGGGCACAGATCCATCAGCTCGGTTATGGAGATGATTCAGTCGTGCCCTGCTCTGCAGGGAGAGGCTGAAGTGTTCAATCACAGCATCAGGGCCTCTCCTTGCGAGTTTGGAATGAGTTTGACCCCAGTGGCCAAGCAGGGCTGGATTATGTACAAATGTGACCAGCAGTTTTGAGTGAAAGACTTTCCTGCCGGAAAATGGAGCTTCACTGGAAATAATGTGCTGTCAATGGATTCTGGTGGGGTTTTCCCAGCACTTCACTAACAAGAGCAATGAAAGAAAATGGTTTTGAAATAACACAAGGTTGTATAACCCTTGCTGATGCACTCACGGAGCCTGGACCCCAGCACAGCACAGTGAAGCTGGTGCTCCATCCCTGCCCCGACCCTTTCCCATTCCACACCGGGGCCCAAAAAATGAAAAAACAAACAACGGGACAGTAAATTACCTATTTTCCTGCTGAGCATGAAGTAAAGTGACAGCAAGAGGAGAGCATACAGGAGCAAAGTGACAGCTGAGATGATGACAAATATCCACCTGAACAAGAGAAAAGTATTTTGTCCAGCTGAAATTGCAAAATTCTTTTAAATCTCTCAGGTACTCTTTGGCTGCTGCTGGTTCAGGACAAAAGGGTTGCTGGTAGTTTTGGGGTTTGCTTTTTGTCTTTAAGGCAACGTGCCCCAAAATCCGGGGCTTGGTTTACAAGAATGACTTGTGTTCCTTGCACTTTATTTTTGGGTGCCTGTCCTCAGAGGGGTTTTTGAAACCTTCATTGCCAGTGGGGGTGTGTGGTGCTTGAGGGAAGGGAGAAGTTACAGATATTATAGAATTATAGAATGGTTTGGGTTGGAAGGGACCTTTGAAACTCATCCAGTCCAACCCCCTGTTGAGAAGGGACATCTTCAGCTAGACCAGATGGCTCAGAGCCCCCCAGCCTGGCCTTGGATGTTTGCAGGGCTCCTCTCCCAGGGTGTTGTACTCACCACTCACAACAGATCATTCTCCTGGTGAGGCGTCTCCGAGGTCTTGGGGGAACACAGAGAGGCAGCAAGACCTGGTGGCAACCAACCAAAATGGTCCCTCTGAGCTTCACGCTGCTCCTCACAAGCTGAAGATCAGCCTCAGCACTTGAGAGAGGTGGTTGGACCTTGCAGATGTAAAATAAAGGCCCCCAGCCCTCCCTCTGTGTGAGTCCTCCTCGTTCACACCCTCACACGGCCACAGGCTCTCCCTGCCCTTATCACTGAGCTTAATGGCTTTATAAACTGTCACCTCAGTCCTATCTGCTCCTTGACAGGAGCTCCCGGGCTCCACTGTGGCCCTGAGAGCAACAAGAATTGAAATTTATTCTTCTCGCTTTAATCCTCTCTCGTGGTTCTTTCTTTCTGTTTTCTCTTAATCCACCAAAAAAAAAAAGAGAACTATAATCTGAAAAAAAAATAAAAAACATAGAAGAAAGTAACCAGAAGAAGGCTGTGGGTTGGTGTGAGGCTCTTGCATCAGTCAAGGTCCAGACAGAAATATCAGAGGCCCTTCATCACCTCTCTGTCTGAGACACCTCAGGTTTAATTCTAGGTGAGCACTTAAATCCTGGTGAAGTTAAGAGGGTTTAAGGCAGAAAATCAGAAAACACAAACGCCTGAGCTGGGCCCCTTGGCTTGGGGCTTTTGGCCATAACACTCTGGAGGTTTATAATAAAGGATGGCAACTGAGGGGTTCATTTTGTGAGCTTTCACTTGCATAAAATCACTTCAAATTTTCACTCGGTGCCTGTAAACTCTCATTTCTGAATGGCTGACAGGGAGAGATTTCAACTGAAGCTTTGATACAATGATTAAAGAAGCCACGATGATATGGCTGATGGACTGATAGATTGATGGTTACAGCAAAGGCATTATCCATCCTATGGATCAGATTCTATAATTTCCTCTATGACACGTTTCTCAGTGCAATTCATCAAAAGCTTTTCTGATAACCACCACTCTCCTGTGAAATCCCACTTACCCAAACAGTCTGGCAACAGCCAAGCTAAAAGCCCATTCCTTGCTGGAATCTTCCCCCTCCCTTACTGAACTGCTCTGTCCCCAAATATCCTTCTCAGGGGGGCTGCCATTCTTAAAAGGCTCATTTCCTACCGAGGGGCAGGAGATGCTGCTGGGGCAGATAACGATCTGAAAAACGAGCTGCTCAAAAGGAAATTGCAAAATAAGACCCAAATCCAACTATCAGGGGCGGGCAGGCTCTCTGCTGAGCTGGGGATGGCGAGATGGAAGCGCCGATATGCGAACGCGTTATCGAAATCTCTATTTGGAGAGAGCAGCCAGCCAGAGCCTGGCAGCACATGTATTTTTTTGGTCTATCAGGTAATTTCTGTTGGCCTCCAGCCCTCCAACCCCCCAGGACACGAACTTTTTCTCAAGCAAGGTGCTGTGTTGGAATCAAGGCCTGCAAAGAGCTGCTCCTTGGCCGCTTGCCGACATCAACGCAAGACGTCTACGCTCCATGTAAAGGTAAGAAAAACCACCAGAACGCCTCAAATTGTTTTAATCCCATCAGAGTCAGGCCTAGCTGGCCCAGTTTAAGGCCAAAGCCCAGCCTGGCAGTGGCACATGCCACCTTTGGACGTGGACACCCAACCCAGCTCTCCTCCTGCTGTTCCGAGCGTCGCATCCAACGCCCGGCGGAGCGCGAGACCCAGCGGTGATTTACCTGGGGCAGCAGAGCTTTCCACACCTCCTTCCTGCAGGGCTGGGGCAGCTGGAGCCTTGGAAGCAGCAGGATTTAAGGATGTTTCAGGATCTAAGGATGTTTCAGCAGCATTTTCAGTGCAGCCGCAGGGTCCGGCAGCTCAGAGCAGCTCGGGGCCGGATGCGGTCACGCTCTGCCCCCCTGGCGAGGGCAGGAACGAGCCCACAGCAGGTTCCATGACGCCTCCCCCCTGTCAACAGCCTCATTTAAATATATTTGGGTGTTTCTCTGCTGTTCTGCAACCACTTTGCTCCGGGGTTTGGGACCCTGCACTGCTTGACCGGGTTCTGCATCTTGCTCCGTCTTCCAACAGCTTTGTGCTAAAACGCAGCTGAGCTTCCTTGGAGCAAAGCTGTCCTGAGGGCAGGGAGCCAGCTGCAGCCCCCAGCAACTCAGCTGCCACCCAAAAAGTGCTCTGGGTGCTTCCAGGTAAACATCTTGCACAGGCATAAAATATTTTACCTCACAGGGGATGTGGTCCCAGCACCTCGCACGGCTCCGTGTCTGCTGAGGGTGGATGGGCCTCCACCTGCCCACGCTCTGGAAAGTTTTCTGGCTCAGGAATAACTTGCAGCATCACTTAATAATGATGGGGTGCAAGCAGCAGCCTGGCAGACCCCTCCTGATGGTTCCCACCAGATTTAGGGAGGGCTGGGCCCCTGCTCCATGGGAACTGATGATGTTGCAGCTCTCACACTGAGCCAGAGTTTAGGTGCTGGAAATTCCCTGCAGCAGCCTGGCCTCTCTTGTGTTTTTTCCCTGGAAGGAGACAGGTCAGGAACCCTTTTTGCAAAGTCCCTAATCATGGGGATGGCACCTGCTGGCATTTCAACATCTCCATCACCCTCACAGCAATCCTCTCCCAGGGAGAAAACATCCCAACATCCCAGTGAATCCCCTGGACCTTCTAAAGGCAAAGAGAAGAACAGATCCCGAAAAGAACTACATACCCCAGGAGCTGCACCACAAATTGGGGTCTCCTGCCACATCCCCACCGTGGGTCAGTCATTTCCCACATTCCCCCTCATCCCCTGGAACTGCAGGATCATGAGCTCCATCACCAGGAGATGTTAGTCCTGCTCTACCCACGACTGCTGCGCCACAGGTAAATATTTAACTGAAACTCGCTTGTTTGTTGTTTTTTTTAATGTGAGTGTTTGCTATCGCAGCATTTCTCTCTTTCAAGTGCTCGGTGACGGATAAACAGATTAACAGGTGGGAGAAGTGTTTGGTAAACGGAGGAAAAAAAAAGGCTTTTTTAGAACACGCTGCTTGGGCGCGATTTGAATCAGCCAGAGCTCGTCGTGGAAGTGGCTACACTAAAGGAAATGCATAAAAAGGAACCCAGATAACATATTTTTAGCCTCAGAGCAGGTTTCTCACACGAGGAAGGCTCCATACACAGAGCTGGCAAAGAGGTGCATTTTCCACCCAAGGTGCAAAATGTATTTCTGAGGCACCTGAGGGCAGGTGTGTGCAGCTGAGAGGGTGAGACACACCTTGGGCCAGCCCCTGCCTGGCAGCAGTGAAGGGCTGCACAAATATCACTTACCAGACCTGGGATGCTCCAGGAGCTTGAGCCACCTTTAATCACATTTCTGTGGGGTGTAAGAGCTTTTTCTGCTGTTTTGTTAACAAGATGGATCCAAAGTGTCATAAATAATGCTAAATAGTGTTGTAAATAATGTTGTGTTTGTCTCTGTCACTCTGGGCTGAGTCCCAGGAGCAGGCAGGGATGGGCAGCACAGGCAGGGACAGGCAGGGACAGGCTGATCCTGAAGAGGTGAGGGGCACCATGGGTTGAAAACTTCCCCCTGCAAACCCAGTGTATTCCACATATTGAGGTACAGCTGAAAGTACACATGAATCAAAGCCTTTTTGTCCCAGTTTTCTGGGCAAATATGGCCGAGTTGCTCCCAAAAGACAGAAAAAACCCCCCCCATTTTGCTCCACTTGAAATAAAAATGTCGATGCACTTTTGAGAATTTAGCTCTTAAAACTCCTTCTAAAACAGCTAAAAAGTAGAAATAATTTTGCTTCACTTCAAAAATTTCTAAATGAAAGGTTTGGCCCTCTTTATGACTTTCATGTTCGCATTTTCATGCTGAATCCGCTGTTACGAGTTTGCAGATTATGATGATCCAATTGGGGAACCTTTTGAACAAAATAAACCATTTCACTGCAAGTGTTTGGCGTGTCTGTGCTACAGCTCACCCTCACGTTTATCTCTGAAGCCCAGTGACCCTTCAGGCTGGGTTTTCTGACAGGATTTTCGGGTTATAAACCATGTCTGGAACAATCCACTTGCTGCTTTCAGCTGATCTGGCACTTGCTGCAGCTGCTTTTGTTTTAGGAAGTTTCCTTTTAATCCATGAATATATGATTAGGATGAGAGGGGAAATACATTAAATACATAAAGTACATTAAACTGCATCTTAAAAGGGAAACACATAATAACTTGGTGTAAAGCTACTCAGTAAAAAAAACACTGCAGCCACCAGTCTGGGCACAGGGAAATGCAGGGAATTTTCATTTGACTGGGAAAAATATGTCAGCATCTGCCATCAGCATCCACTCTGCCTTGCCCTGCATCTCCCTGCTTATACCAAAAAATTTGATAAGATTTTTTTAAGCTTAATCTCCTTGCAAAGCTGCGGAGAGGAGGAGCCTTGGAGCATCTCCCAGGGGCAGAGACACAATTCCCCCCAAACAGGAGGCACAGCTTGGCCCTCTCACAGCCCCATTGGTACCTGGGCCTCACAGGTGAGGACTTTTAATTTCCTGGGGGAGGGCTTTAACTGGATAAAACAGACTAACTGGGATAAACAAAAAATTGATTAGCACAGTGCTAAGGGTAGAAACCCATTAAAGAGCAAAACACCTGAGTAAAACACCCCCTTTGTGGCCCCCACCATTAGTGCCACGAACAGGGAAAACAAGGACAGCACAGCATCATCCCTGGCCTGAGAGATGGTGGCAGCAAGAAAACCCTTTCCTCCCCCCATTCACTTCCCCACTCGCCTCCCCTCGTATCTGAAGGCTTTATTTGTTCATCAGCATTTTCTGTTTGCACTCAGAGGCTTTAATGAGACGCCCGTCCTGGGTTAAACAAAACTCACAGGGGACGAGCCCATTAGTGGCTGTAAAGCAACAGGGAACTGTCTCCCGTGAAAAGCCACTTCTTCCTGGCACCGACTGCTGTTTCAAAGGGAAAGCTGGAGATTCCAGAGCAGTCCATCACCGCTAATTAGTGTTTTCTTTTTAGTTTGGTGGCTGCCCTGATGCTACAAACGCATCCTTTTCCTGCACTCCCTGCAGCTGCCGGGGTTTGGGGCACCTCATGGCCACGGGAAGGTCCCTGGAGTGGGGCTGTGGGGCAAAGGAGAGGGGAAACGCTCCCCCAGAGCATTTTGGGGAGACTTCCACTGGCTGTGTGATCACCAGCGGGCAGGGACTGCTGTTGGGATGAGCGCCCCTCCCGTTCCCACTGCGGGAGACCTTCCCTTCCCGGCACAGCTCCCTGCAGGTCCCCCCCCACGCCTCCCTCACCCACAAAAGCAAACCTGACCCCGCAGTGCCCGTTCTGCCTCGCCTGGGACGTGGCCAGTGATTCATGCCCGGTGCCCGAGCGCGGTGTTGACTCTGGCAGGGGCGTTATCGCGGGCGCCGGGCTCGAGTGGCCCTGGGGGTATAAGAACAACCTGCAGAGCCCAGCGAGGCCACTGAGCCACCAGCATGAAGCGCCTCCTCCTCCTCGCCATGCTCTGCCTGTCCCTGGCCAGCGGCCTGAAAAGGTAAGGGGGTCCCCGAGCTGCACCCCAACTCCACAGGCTCTCGGAGGGGTTTTGCTCTTTGGGTGCTGCCAGAGCCGTGATGAGCGGGCAGAGCTGAGCTCCCCCGGCACAGACACCTTGTGCTGGCACCACACCACGGTTTCTGGTTCCTCACATCCCTCTGGGTAGACCCCCTCAGCAGCAATGGGATGAGGTGGGGTGTGTAAACAGGGTCTGTGCGAGCAGACAGGGCAGAAAGCACCGGCGTGAATTCCCCTTGGCCCTGCTCACCTCCCCCAGCCTGAAGGCCCTTTCCATCAGTCACGTTGAGCTCCTGCCCGTCCCGTCACTGCCAGGACGTGCATCCTCCCCTGCCAGCTTTGCCCTTGATTTGTTGCCTCCTAAAACAGATCCAGTCCCCCCCTGTGTTGCTGTGCCTCATCCGGAAGGCTCTGCAGTGGGGGATGTGGGGAAACAGGCTCTGGACCTGCATCCTGACTGTGCTGGGACCCTCAGGGTGGGCACGGGGGCTGCAGGACTCCAGCAGCACCCACGGCCCTGTGTGAGTGACCAGGACCCTTCTCCCCCAGGGTGCCCCTGACGCGGCGCCGCTCCCTGCGGAAGCTGCTGCGGGAGCGTGGGCAGCTCTCCCACTTCTGGAAAGCCCACGGGCTGGACATGGTGCAGGACAGCGAGGACTGCGCTGCCTTCTCGAACGCCAACGAGCCCCTCATCAACTACCTGGATGTAAGCAGGGCACAGGAGTTTGCCTGAGCAGTCCCCAGTGCTTCCCAGAAATCCCATGCCTGCAGCAGTGCCCGGCGTGCCAGGACTCGCTGCCTGCCCGTGCCTGCCTGGCCCTTTGTTCCCGGGAATGTGGCGATGAGGACAAGGCAGAGCATTCATGGCAGGCGCTGCCAGCCCTCTCCCTCCCTGCTGCATTCCCCCCACCCACAGGGAGACAGATTTCCTCCAAAACTAACTCGTTACACACCCGTCAGAGCAACTCCCACCACAGAGGACCCAGAGGTGGAGGGGCTTCCCCAGGCTCATCCCATTCCCCAGCAGTGCCCCCACAGCCCCTTCCACTGTCTGTCCACTTCCTCATCACGGTCATGAGGGTCTCCTCATGGCCCAGCCTTCCCAGGAAGAGGATGGAGCCTGCACCCACCACCCTGCCTTTTGTCCTTAGCTTCCCTTTTTGTCCCTTAAATATTTGTCTCCTTTATTTCACCTGGCGTGACGTGACTGTGATAGAACCCCATCCATGCCCTGTGGTCACCCCACCACAGGCTCCCCTTCGCCAGAGTTTCTTGGTATGCTGCCAACTCACAGTGGTCCCTGCTCCACTCTTTGCTAGATGGAGTATTTTGGGCAGATCTCCATCGGGACTCCCCCCCAGAACTTCACCGTGGTGTTCGACACGGGCTCCTCCAACCTCTGGGTACCGTCCGTCTACTGCGTCAGCAAAGCCTGTGGTGAGTACAGTCAGACCAGCGAGGCCATGGGGTCACCAGCACACCCAGCTGAGCCCTTTGGGGGCCCTCCCCACCCAGCTGAGCCCTGCAAGTCACACACAGATAACAGAAACCTGGGGGGCAGGCGGGGGAGCCCCAGTGGGTGTGTCTGCCCAGGAGTGGGTGGTGATCACACCACCAGGACCCAGGTGACAATGGCCACGTTCTTTAGGCCGTTCTTGTGGGAGCCTTTAAACAAACAGGCAGAGATGGTAGCATAGAATGCAGCTCGTCAGCAAGGGGCAGGGTGGCAGGAGCAGGAGGGCACAGCTCTGGGCTGGCTGCCCGGGGACTCGGCGGGTGACAAGCACTGGGCTTGTTCAGGCTCTCGGAGATGAGCCAGTCCTGCTGCTGTGGGACATGGAGCATCTCTGAGCAGCCCCAGGGCTGCCCCAGAGCCCGGGGGGGAATTGGGGAATATCAGTGGATACTGCAGTGCCCGTGGGGCTGCTCCTGGCTGCAAACCAGGAATAGCAGTGCTCGTCTTTGGGACTCATAAAAACACCACACGAGCTAATCCCGCTCCTCTACCAACCCTGGCGCCTTTCAGTCAGATTGAAATGGGATAAGTTTTATCCCTCCTCAAAACTCCAGCACAACCCTTGGCAGTGTGCCCATGACCAGGAGTTTCAGTGACACCACCCTCCAATATCATTTGTCTCCACTGGCCGTGGTGGTGGCTCCTGGCGGCCGTGGCTGTGCAAAAAAATCACATTTCTGCTGACAGATCCCATCTCCTTCCCCAGCTGGACACACCAAGTTCCACCCAACACAGTCCAGCACCTACCAGGTGATAGGGACCCCCTTCTCCATCCAGTACGGGACCGGCAGCCTGACGGGGCTCATCGGATCTGACCAAGTAGCCGTGAGTCACCTTTGGCTTCTCCTGCTCTGGGCAATGTGCCTGGGACTTGCCCACGGACTCAGCACCCCCGGGGAACCCCCTCCTCCCTGCAGGTCGAGGGTCTCACCGTGAGCAACCAGCAGTTTGCAGAGAGCATCAGTGAGCCAGGAAAAGCCTTCCTGGACGCCGAGTTCGACGGGATCCTGGGCCTGGCTTACCCCTCGCTGGCCGTGGACGGCGTCACTCCTGTCTTTGACAACATGATGGCACAAAATCTGGTGGAGCTGCCCTTGTTCTCCGTCTACATGAGCACGTAGGGACACAGCCTTGCTCCGGGATGGTGCTTAGAGCCTGTCATTGCTTGAGGGAACAGGAGGGCCTGCTAAAATAGAGATGTTTTACTGAGCTAGTGAAGGGGGTTTGGTGCCACACTGAGCATCACAGACCTTTGGCCTTACAGGGCCATCTGTGGGAAGCAGGCAGGTGTAAATCCAACCATTCAAAATGTTATTTGCAAAGTCAACAGGAAAAAATGCCTCACGGCTTTTCCTCCTCCCTCCAGGAACCCCGAATCCCCCCTGGGAGGAGAGCTGCTTTTTGGGGGTTTTGACACGTCCCGCTTCACGGGGACCCTAAACTGGGTGCCAGTGACCCAGCAGGGGTACTGGCAGATCCAGCTGGACAAGTGAGTGGTGCTGGGCAGGGAGGGAAGGCTGGGCTTGGGGGGAAGGAGCAGGACAAATCCCTCCTGGTCCTTCTCTCTCACCTCTTCCAGCGTCCAGGTGGGTGGGACAGTGACTTTCTGC
>NW_020897763.1:2280005-2384541 GCF_003984885.1 Neopelma chrysocephalum
AGGGTGGGGAGAGGAGGGGGCAAAGCCCCGGGAGCCCCACCCTGCCTGGAGTGACCTCCCGGCTGCGTTTGCAGTACGCCGTGGAGTGCAGCAACCTCAACGCGATGCCCGACGTGACCTTCACCATCAACGGGCTCCCCTACACGCTCAGCGCCCAGGCTTACACCCTCATGGTATGGCTGTGGCACCACCACCCCCCATTCCCAGCAGCTCCAGTGACAAAGGTGGCCCAGAGCCACGCCGGGAGCTGAGCTGTGTGTCCCAGCGGGTGACAAGCCCCACTGCTCCCTGCTTTGTCACCGTTCCTGCAATGTTTCCGTGGGCACGAGGCTCTCGGGCTCATTGCCAGCTTTGCCCTTCTCCTCCCCCAGGAGGATGGTGGTGGTGTGACCTTCTGCCTCAGCGGCTTCCAGGGCAACGACATCCCCCCTCCAGCCGGACCCCTCTGGATTTTGGGCGACGTTTTTATCCGTCAGTTCTACTCCGTCTTTGACCGCGGGAATAACAGGGTGGGGTTGGCCCCTGCTGTCCCTTAGGGCTGGGGCATCCTGTGGGGTAGGAGGGGAACAGAGCCACCAGGATGCTGCCCTCGGGCAGGCCAGGGGATGTCACTGCTGCATCGGTGTCCCCAAGGGGATGAGGACACCTGAAGAGCCCAGCAGAAGGTCCACACCAGGACACAATTTCACAGTGAACATAAAAACATCTCGAGCAGCTCCGTGATCTGCTCTGTAGATTCTGTATTTTTTAAACACGAGCCAATAAAAGCTTTAATAAACCAAAACCTGCCCTGTTTGTGTCATCAGGAGCCCAGCAGTGACCCTGTGGGTCTCAACTGCTTTGCACTGGGGTGTTAAATCCTCCTCCCCCAGATCCTGCCTCCTCCCTCGGTGCCCCATGGCACTGCCAGGGCTGTGTGTTCAGTGTGGCTGGAGCTTCCCTGCTCCAGAGGGAGCCTTGGCAATGCAGGATCCAAAAGGTCAACCTCGTGGTCCTTAGCTGGGATTTCCACAGGGGCAGAAAGAAGAGGATGCTCTGCCCAGGTAGAGGTGGCTGTGGGCATCCATGGGCCTGAGGCCACCACTGTGGGCAGGGGCAGGGCAGGGACTGAGGGAGCACTGGGAATGCACACATCAGTCAACTGAGCTGCTGCTGGTAAACAAGGAGGGAACAAGGAGACTGGAAAGACCCTGGGGCTCTTCCTGTGCCATAAAACCCCCAGAAAAACAGGTGATTCCCAGTGAATTTTCCTTTGATTCCCTGGAGGAACTTACAGAGACAACGTGGCTGGTGGGTGCTCAACAAAAGAAAGGGCAAAGCACCTGCAGAGATCTGGGCTGGGCTGTGGGGGGCTGTGGGGTCCAAGGAGTTGCTGCAGCACATGTGACTCACTGACGGGGCAAGGGATGTGTGAGAAGGCAGGAGCAGCCGTGGCTCAAGCATGAGACACCCCAGGCACACACGGAAGGCAGCGAGAAAGGGAACAGTGGAAAAGGGTTATTTTTATCCAGGCCTTTGCTCCGTTTGCTGACACTGAAACGAGGCCCTGCAGCGCTGACTCCGGGGTGACAGGGTGTCCCTGTGCCAGACCAGGCTTCATGGCTGCTCCATCATTCCCAGGGTTGGGTCTGAGAGCGCTGGAATACTCGGAACTGGTTGTAAACTTGGCGGCTCAGCCTTGTGGTTTGCAATAAAAGAAGATATCTGCCTTACTCAGAAACACTGATTGAGCCACTGACCAAGTGTGGGTTCTGTAACGTTTCCTGTGTTGACTTCACCTCAGCTCTGCTGCAGTCACAGATAAGGTGCTGGGGCAGCTGGACAAAGGTCTCCTCTCCCTCTTCCACCTTAACTCTTAGCACACCAAGGTGCTGCTGGGCACCAGCCCATCACCACAGCCACAGGCAGGGGGGAGCATCCAGCTCCTCCAGCCTGACGGGGGACCACCCAGAGTCCCCAAACAGCAGGTGGCACTGAGACATGGCCCGGCCTGGACTTCACCAGGACTGCTCTGGTGCCATGGGCCCTTGGGATCCCAGAGCATCCTTGACAGGTTTTGAGGGGGATGTTGCTCCAGAAAATACTAAGCATCCCAATAAGGAGCAACCCACCTCCTGCTGTCCCCCGGGGAGGCTGAACAGCGTAAGGAACAGTTTCATCACTCGGATGCCTTTTGCTTTCTTCCCTTTCCCTCCCTCTCCCAGCCCCGTGAGCGTCACCACAGAGAACAGCCCGTGCCCTCACTGTCCACCCCAGCCTTTCCTCTGCCTGTGGAACCCCCAGCCTGTGTTTCATGGTCTCCCAGCTGCCAGACCTTCCTCATAGTCAGAGGGCACCAACCCCACGCCTTTTCCTCTGAATTGCTGACGTGGTGGAGCAACCAGGACAGCATTGAAGCTGTGGTTGCTGGAGCTGCTCCACACCATCCACACCACTGCCTTCATCCAGGGTGAATCTCACCCCAGGAGAGCAGGAGCTTTGAGAAAATCCTCTTTCTTGGGAAATCAAACAAAAGCCAGAGCCGGCTCTGAGCCTGGGCTGGGCACCCTGATGGGAACAGCCCTCCTGCCCAAAAGCAGAAGTGGCTGAAGGCGCCAGCTGTGGTGATGCAACCACAAACCCCATCTCCACTGATGCAGAGGGGCATCGATCATCTGACTGGGTGAGCAACCCCTGTCCCACCAAGAACGAGGGCAGAAGTTGTTGAGGGGGAGGCTGAACAGTAAATCTCACTGCAAGGACAAAGGTGAAGCAGCATGATGAAAATAGGCTAAAAATAGGGATTAGGAGAGATCTGCTGCAGGGAGTCATAAGCCTTTTACCCACCACCAGTGAAAACTGGCTCAGGTGCTTCTGCCTCATCCCAGCTCCTCCCAGTGCCTGCCCTCTGGGGGGAAAACCAGATTTTTCTGGCCAGACAGGTCCCAAAATTACACCTGGGGAGGAGGAGGAGGGTTTGTCCTGCTGAGTGCAGCAATACTCCCTGAGATCCCATAAGGGATCTCTGTATTGGAAAAAAAAACCTACAAAAATGAGGGCAGCCAGTGGCAAACAAAAGCTGGTGGTCTCGGAGAGACCCCGTGCCTGGGTCCCTCTCAGGCCACCAGCAACCACTGGTTCAGGGTGAGGGAGCCAGGAGGGTTCACAAGATGGGGGGACACCCCATTCCCACTGCAAACCCCAAATCCTACAGAATGTTTGGCAAAGGCTCAGGACCTGCCCTTGCACGTTGGGAAGCACAGCTCTGCCTTTGCAGCCAGAGCCAAGCAGGTTTTCCCACTCCAAAAAAACCGTGGGCACCAGCCTGGTGCTCGGAGAAACAACCAGAGGCTTCCTCTGTTGCTCCATGGTGGCAGCTGAGATCCTAAAATCCCACTTGCCAGTTGAACACTTCCTCCTCCAGGAGATGCCACCAGGTCTGGTTATTGGGCTCTCATCCTGGCATGGTCCCCTCCTTTTGGGGTGCTTGGATATCTGGCTGGCTGTGGATGCAGGGTGGGAGCCCCTATGGAATGGGAGTTGCAGGGATACAGCACAGGGTGGAAACGCTCCTGCTTCCCACCCTGCCCCTCTCCTGCCTGCAAAACGAGATGAAGATACAGAGAGCTCCCAGCCGCCTCAAATGGATCCCATCCCCCCTCACCTGCCACGGTCCCCACACTGTCCCCAGCTCCCAAATCCGCTTATCCCACCCCGCACTATCAGAGCCGCCTGAGCAAAGTCCGGGATGGCTCCCGGGATGCTGCCGAGAGCTGTTCCCAGCCCTCAGCAGGAACGCAGATAAGGGGTCCCGCGGAGGTGGGTGAAAGGTACCGGGGGGATTCTGAGCAAGAGCAGAGGCCAAAAATCAATCCCAAACTCCAGCGGACGAGGAGAACCTCGTTCTCCTTCCCCTGCCGGAGCCCGAACCGGGGCGGCTCGGCAGAGCCCCGGAGCCGAGGGCAACCCCGCTGCCATCCCAGCGCCCGCCCGCGGCTCCTCCGCCAGCCCCGGCAGGATCTCGGCCCCTTTCTGCTGATGTCACGGAGCGGGGCCCGGCAGACGCCTTCTTTCCTGGATCCTCCTCTCTCGCCTCTCCCCTCCCTGGGCCGCCGGCTGGAGCGGAGCCCAGAGCCTCGGCTGCCCGGCCGACGGATGCCCCGGCAGGTGAGTGCTCTGCCCTCCGGTCCCTCCGGCCCCCGGGATGCAGCTGAGACACCCCCCGCCCCCGGAGCAGGAAAAAAAAAGTTTGGAAAACTCCATTTTGAGTTTAAAACCATCTGGCCTCCGAGGAAGCTGGCGAAAGGACTGGGAAGTCTGTGCGTGCTGTGTCCAGGATGCTGCCCACGGCCGGGCTGGGGTGGCAGAGGGGTGCAGGGGGGCCTGGACCCCACAGCGGAGACCCGCCCTGGCAGGGGGGTTGTTCCAAGGGGGAATGGCGAAGGGCTGGCCAACGCATCGGGGAAAAATGCAGGGAAGAGGCTGCCAGTGTTTCCATCCGAGCCTTGGCCGGCGCGGGGCCGGGCGGTGTCTTGAGGATGGGGCTGCTGGGAGTGCCGGAGGATGCTCGTCCCGCCTGGGGAGGGGGTTTGCTGGAGGTGCTCAGGGCTCCGGGCCAAGCACAGAGCATGTGAGGACACCAGGACATGCCGGGATGCAGCCTGAGGGGAACCTTTTGGGGTGCTCCTGGGCTGGGATGCTCCCCGGGCTGTGCTTGGGGCACCCAAGGAATTCCACCAGGCTGGGGTCTTCCTTAAAAAATGTCATTTTCTGCAGGATCCCCACTGTGCACTAGATGTGTGTGCCAGGTTTAGGGGGAGGGACTGTGCTGGAGAAGGAGTGGGAGAGGCAGGGAAGTTGCTCCCAGCAGCTTTGAATGGAGATGAACTGGCGTGTCTGGACGTGCAGCGGCATCTCGGGAGCCCGTCACAGGCTGTGACGTGGGCCAGGCTTGTCATGAGGGGTTTCTGTCCTCACCACGGCTGGGACACAAGTGCAGTGGGGTGGTGGCACAGCACGGACATGGCAGGGACACAATGCTGGAATGGCATGGACACAGGGCTGGAATGGCATGGACACAGTGCTGGAATGGCATGGACATGGCACTGGAATGGCATGGACACGGTGCTGGCACAGTGCAGACATGGTGATCCCGGGATGGATGGGGAGCATGGAGAGGCCACAGGGAGCAGTGGCTGCTCCCACACCTCACCAGGAGCCAGTCCCATCCCCACAGCCGGGTGACTCCCTCTTGTCCCACAGGGCCCGTCCATGGATGCCAGCAAGAAGGTGGATCTGAAGATCATCATCATCGGAGCTCTGGGGTAAGGAGCAGTGCTGGTGAGGGAGGGAAGCCCTCCATGTGGATTGGGTTATGCAGCACCTGCCCCTGCTGGGACTGACCCCCTGAGCAGTGCAAATCCTCACCAGTGTCCCTTTGCCCCCTGCCAGCGTGGGCAAAACCTCCCTCCTGCACCAGTACGTGCACAAGACGTTTTACGAGGATTATCGCACCACGCTGGGCGCCAGCATCCTCACCAAGGTCCTGGCGGTGGACAACACCCCCCTGAAGCTGCAGGTGAGCAGGGCTGGCACTGCCTGGGGTGCCCACCCTGATCCCACAGGCATGTGTGTCCCTCCATGTCCTGCTGTCCCCAAACACCTCCCGGTGTCACGCGATGCGGGGACGGATTTGCAGAACCCTGTTTGCAGCATCCATGAACCACAGCGGAATCCCACGGGAGTTTTGGGAGCTCAGCACTCCCTGAAGCTGGTCCCCTGAGCTTAACAGAGCACAGGGGCTGCAAACACCCACCCTGCTCTTGTTGTGTGTCTGTGCCTGTGCCCTTCTCTGCCCTAGATCTGGGACACGGGGGGACAGGAGCGATTCCGGTCCATGGTGTCGACCTTTTACAAGGGCTCGGACGGCTGCATGCTGGCCTTCGACGTGACAGACAGGGAGTCCTTTGAGGCCCTGGACAACTGGAGGGATGACTTTCTGGAGAAGGTCATTCCAAGGGAGCAGGATTTCCCCATGGTCGTGCTGGGGAACAAAATAGACCTCTGTGATCGGCAGGTGAGGGTGGAGAGGAGAGAGAGAGGGATGGATGGTCCAGGGAAGGGGTGGAGTCACCATCCCTGGAGGGATTTAAAAGTTGTGTGGATGTGGCACGTGGGGACATAGCTTAGTGGTGGGCTTGGCAGTGCTGGGTTAATGGATGGACTCCATGATCTTACAGCCTTTTCCAATCTAAATGATTCCATGATTGGAATGCCTTAGTGTCCTAATGGATTATGAGCACTGATCCTTCACCTGCAGAACCTGCCTTCTCCCTTTTGCTCACATGAAAACCAGGGCTCCAGGCAAGGAGCTGCCACCTCCCCCTTGCCTCTTGCAGGGGATAAGCAGCGTCCCTCCACTGCCCTTTGACAGGCACTGAAGGCAACAGGAATTACAATATCAGGCGGCTGCCTGCAGTGCCAGCACCCTGCATGGGTGAGGAGGGTCCCCTGTTCCAGCTCTCCAGCAGCCACAGGCATCCCTGTGAGGCGGCTCCATCCTCCCTTCCCGCAGGTACCCAAGGAAACTGCCTCAGCCTGGTGCAAGGAGAAGGACATCCCTTATTTTGAAGTCAGTGCCAAGAACAACATCAACGTGGCAGAGGCTTTCGAGACCCTCGCGAAGCAGGCGCTAACGACGGTGAGCATCGCTCCTGCTCCGAGCCTGTGCTGGAGGCAGGGATTCGGGTGGGGAGCTGGATTTAGCCGGGGCTGGTCTGACAGACCCCCCCAGCCCACCCTCTGGTGTGGAACAGCTCCTGCTGTAACGAGCAGGAGAGCCCTGGGAATGAGAAATGCATCAGTGTTGGATTTCTTAAAATAGATCCTAAACCGGTTAGAAAGGAGTAAGAATTGTTTCCCTCTGCCCGTGGTGACAGGAACGGGGTGTGTGGCACCCACAGCGCGCCAGCACTGTCCTCTAGCGGCCATCACACGGGGACATTCGTGTCCCCACGCCCTGCACGAGGTGGCTTTTCCCTGGATTTTGCCTTTAATCCCAAATCAGGACGGAACCTCGGCACTCCACAGTCTGTCGGTCTGCTCAGGCTGGCTCTGAGCTCAGTCCACTCATCCTTTCTCTTCTCCATTTTTTTCCAGTACAAAGGGATTTTTGAGAGTTATTTAACCGACTCCATCAAACTCACTCCCTATGACAAGCCCAAGAAGAGCTGCTGCTGACCCCGGGCACTGCCCACACTGGACCCCACAATGCCCAGGGCTGGAGCCCCTCCCGGGGGTCTGTGCCCCGTGCCCATCCCAGGGACTGTCCAAGCCAAGGCACAGCAGGACAGCACTGGACACACCGGGGCCAGCTCACTGTGCACCCCAGGACTTGCAGTTTCCCACGGCTCTCCTGAACCAGCAAATCCCAAATTGCTGCTGTGTCACGGTGGCCTCGTCCCCCTGGATCTGCTGTCACCTGGCACCCGAGCAGGCAACGCCCCTGTGGTGATGGTGCCAGTGGTGACAGTGCCAGTGCCCCTGTGGTGATGGTGCCAGTGGTGACAGTGCCAGTGCTCCTGTGGTGATGGTGCCAGTGCTCCTGATGCCTTTCCAGAGACCACAACCTTGGCCCCAGGGCTGTCCCTTCCCAGTGCATGGGCTGGTGGCCCCATGGCTCTCATGGTGCTCACGGGGGGACGTGTGGGGCTGGTGGCCTTGACACAGGGCTGAGAGCAGCTGGGTGCCCTCCTGGGATCAGCCACGGTGGAGGCAACTGTTCTGTGCCTCAGTTTCCCCTCCATCAAACACCTTCCACTCCCACCCCACCCAGGGAGGATCCTCAGAAAAGCACTTTGTCAGGGATTCTTTTTATGTATATGTATAAAAAAAAAGGAAATTAAATATTTCATTTTTATTTACATTTACGTGTTGCAAAATTCTCCTGTGGTCACGCAGCAGGAGGATGGGGTGGGGGTTACAGACTCCTGTGCTCCAGACTTTCCTCCCTGAGCCTGTGCCAGCCTCTCAGTGCCAGGGGATGCATTTGGGGGCTGGATTTTTTTTTTTCCCATTGCAAATTTAGGGTCGGGGGAGAGAGAAGAGATATCTAAAGCACTGTGCAAAGAGGGTGTGTAGTGGTGGCATGAGGCCTGGCAGGGGTGGCTGTCGGCAGAGGGAGCCTGCTGGGAGCAGAGCCAGGTGCCTGCTTCCCTTCCTGCATCCATCCCACTCTGGATCAGGCACCTTGGAGAAGCTCTGCCGAGCCACAGGCTGGGGCTGGCCAGGGATGTGGCCATGGACAACCCGTGCCACCTTCCCCACAGCCTTGGGAGCCACATCCCTGGGGCTGCAGCATCCCAGTTGCTGGGGTGGATGGACTCAGGTGGATCCCAAGCTGGGCACTCAGCCTGGTAGGTCACCACAGGACACCCTGCCCTCCCACCACCCTCCACCACCAGCCCCATCCATGCTGTCCATGGTGGTCCCACAGAGCTTCCCAGAGGCACAGGGGCTCTGTCCTGGCATCTCCTGTGGCTGGGGACAGCACCCATGGGTGGCAGTGGCAGGGCACGGGGCTGGCAGTGTGTGCAGGGAGGGTGGAACCCGAGGGAGGGCTCAGCACGGGGGGTGTGGGGGGCTGCAGAGCTGGAATCAGGCTGCCCCTCTCCGGCACGTAGAGACCTTCCCACCCTCCTCCTTGCGCAACACTCAACCTGTTTATTTGGGCACCAGGCCGGGGAGAGGATTTGTCCCTTAATATTGGGAGGAGAGGGGCATTAACTACTTCACTCCCAAGCTCTGCTGGCCCTTTCCCCACCCTGTGCCTGCCCAGAGCCCCCCTCAGGCCCTGCACCACACGCCCCATCCTGGCACAGCTCCGGGCTGAGCATCTGCCAGTGCCTCGGCCAGGGCAGTTCATGTCAAGGGCGATGTTGTTTCTAATCACACCCTTTCCCCAGAAGCTCTGAGTGCTGGCAAACAAAAACCTGATCTGTTTTACCCCAACAAGCAGCAATTTGGACACCCAGAGCTGAGCAGGCTCACTCAGTGGAGCGGGTGCTCCCCTGGCCGGGGCTGAGCAGCCGCTGGCACAAGCCCAGGGCTGCTGTGAGTGCTGGAACCCAGGAGTGGCAGGAGCTGGAGCCAGGTGGGAGCTGCAGGCTTGGCTCGAGGTCCAGCTGCAGGCTGGGCTGCTCTGGGGAGGGATGGCCAGGAGCACCCCAGCTGAGCTGGGGACAGACCTTCAGCTCCAGGCACAGCTCGCTCCAGGGCCCTTGTTCGGGCTCTGAGGTGCTGGGCTTGAATTGGATGGGGCTCCAGCACTTTCTGCATCCACAGAACATCATTCCAGACACAGGAGTTAAGACTGAAGGATATGACAACCTTGAGAGCTGGCAGGATCTCCAATGGCACCACCACCCTGCAGAGATCCTGTGTAAGACACCTTGCAGGGGTCCAGCACCGTGATGGAGCTGACCACAGCCATCCAGCTCCTCTCCTCCCTCCATCCCTCCTGGGTAGGAGCACTGGCGTGGTCCTGCCAGCCAGGCAGCCCTGGGACAGCCAGGAAGGCCAGGAGACCGAGGAGGGTGGCACAGTGCCAGGCAGGATGCTGGCAGGAGCAGCCAGAGGTGCTAAGTTGGTAACACTATCCCGAGGCCGAAACTTGATAAAGGACAGGGGGAGGTTTGTAACACGTGGGATTAACAAGGTCAGCTCAAGATTTTCTCAGGGTGAAAATCAAAGGGAAAAATATTTACCTTGTGTGACTCAGTGAGTTCCTGTGCAGCCAGCAGTGCCCGCTCAGCCCTGAGGAGAGCCTGGCCAAGGAACCAAACCTGAGCCTGAGCCTGAGCTCTCCTGCCCCATGCTGCCCTATTTAATAACCAGAGACCTCCCAGCTTGGCCAGCACAGCCAGGCTGCACTGCTGCCTTTACAGGTTTTCATTCACTCACCCAAACTACAGAAATCAGCTGAAGAATCCCAACCTGAGGATGCTGGGCACAGAATGGACACCATCCCAACCCTTCTGGCACATGTGGAAGAGCTACTCTCAATATTTGCAGGATTAGCACCCAACACTCACCCTGAATCCCTGACTCCCAGCTGCACTTTGCTTCAGTGCTGCTGATGTTTAATTACTCCCGAGAGCTCTTCACCCTCTGCCATCCCACGTGCTCTGAAAGCACATCGTGTGCTCCCTGTTACCTGGTGTAGCCAGCCCGGCTGAGTCCTGACTGCTTCCAGGGGCGAGAGCCTGGTTGGAGCGGGTGGATTTGCATCACAAATGCCCCGTGCAGGGCTGACAGACAGCGGCTCCTCCGCTGCTCCTGCCTGAGGCACATCCCAGCCTTCCAGCGAACCACGGAACCAATAATTTGGGTTGGAAAAGCACTCCAAGATCATCAAGTCCAAGCTCACCACTAAGACACGTCCCTAAGTGTCCATCCACCCCAGCCTGTGGCAACTGGCACTGGGTGGGACTAAATTCTTTTATTGAACATGTGAGAATCAAAACAAAGCTGCAAAGCAAATCTTTAGAAATCAAGTTTTCCTGCTTGGAAGCAGAAACCGCATTAACCCGATCTGGGATCGAGAGTAACACAGTGGCTTCAGCCACTTCAAAGCACACCTGATAAACCCCAGAGGTTCAAAGTTCCAGGTAACCTTTCAAAAGCTTGAGACGTGAAAAATACAATCATGGCATCACGCAAAGCCTTATCTCTGTCCTCTGGTGCCACTGGGCAGCGGGTAAGTAAACACATTTGTAGGTCAGCAAAGGTTTCTGCAGCCTCCCTGGGCCATGGTGGCCACTCCTGGTCCCTCTCACCTGCAAGGAAGGGCTCGGTGTGGTGGCCTGGCTGGGCACGGGGCAGCCCGTGGCACACTTGGCACCTCTTTCCACGAGCACTCCCGATGCTGTTAATTACCTGACTGACTGTTCTCTGCTTCCTCAATCATGAGTGGGTGACACTAATGGGATTTGTGTGACTGTCCCCCTGCAGCTGCAGGGACACACAATCAGCCCCTGCCTGGAGCACAGCCAGGAGGGAGCAGACACCCTCCCCTCTCCCTCTGCTTCATTGTCCACCTCTTCGTGGCAAATATTGATGCTTCTCCTTCACACCCCTCACAGGGGAGGTGTTGTTAAGGTGTCCCAGCTTGACCACCCGTGCGTGGGGTCGTTTGGGGCCACAGGTCACGTTGGGCCACAGGGGCTGGAGCAGCGGGGCCGGGGGACAGGCAGGACTGCGAGGCAGCACGTAGAGGGGATTAGGGGCTGTGGCCAGCCCTGCAGTCAGCTGAGGTCCGTGCTGAAGTCAGCAGGCAGCCTGAGCCTGGGGCAGCAGCAGAGTGCAGCCCACTGGGACGGGCAGGGTGGCTCCAGCCAGCCCGGCACAGGGAGGCACTGCTGTCCCACTTGGGCAGTGTCCTGCTCCCAGGGTTTTCCGCCCCTCTCTGCAGTCCATGAGCGTTTTGCAGAGCCCTGCAGAGATGCAGAGTGCTGCAGAGAGGATCCCACGTACGGGACAGACTCACGAGCAGGAACAGCAGCAGCAAAAGCACTCGGAGAAGTCCGTGAAGGACTGGTTTCACCAGGGTGGGAGTGCTCCCTGAGAGGGGCCAGGCAGTGACCGAGGCAGGACAGTGGTGCTCACACGGGGTGGATGTGTGAGCACATCCCCTTCACCAGGGAGTTTGGGTGATATGTGAACCTGGAGAACAGGAGCAGCTTCAGGACACCTGCTGCCCAATGAGGAGCTCACTGCCCCCAAATCCCACAGAGTTTGGGTTGAGATGGTCCATACTCTGTCCTGCACGAATAAGCAGCTCCTCAGAGCACGGGCAGACACGAACAAAGGTGATCTGCAGCTTTTTGGGTCAACCCACTGGCGCTGACCAAAGGGAAAATGCAGACTTGCTTCCTCCTGCTGCCCTGGCTGAGCACCCCCAGGTCTGCATGAGGCCACCAGGCATCCCTGGGGATGTGGCTGGGAGAAGCCAGGGCACATATGGACCAACAGAGCCTCCCTCCAGCCCTGGGTGAGGCTCAGAGCAGGGAACACCCCTCCTGCCAAATTCCACTCGGGCGTTTCATCCCTCTGGCCCAAAATGGTTTATTTAGCTTTAAATGCCCATTGACCAGCGACCCTTTCGAGGCGGGCTGGCACCTGAGCTGGCTCCTGGCCTCGTGCCACCTGCACCCAGCCATGGCTGCAGCACGACAACACCCTGCCTAAAACTTCTGCAAAAGGCCAAGCCGGCTCTTCCATCTGAAATCCGGCTCCCGATCTCTCTGATCTCTCACCGGGGGTGACAGGACCCCCACCAGAGCAGCCCTCACGTCAAACACCTGAGCACTTCTGAGGGTATTGACCTCAGAGCCCCGAACAATGGGATGCTTTATTTCAGGGCTTATCTCCCATCGCTGGGGTCGGAGCATTTGGGCCTTAATGAGTTGCCCGAGGCCACGGAGCAGCAGCAGGGACTGGGATGGGACCACGTTCACTTTTCCCCCCAGCCCCCCTGCTCCAACATGCACAAAATGCTGGTGGAAAAAAGGGAGAAGCCACACGTTCTCCCAAACTCCTCCACACACACCTTCTCACATTTATTTTCTTTTTAAAGACTCCTCTATTTTTTTTTAATTAGAAAACGACCCTTTAGTAGAAGTCAATTGTTTGAGCGAAAAAATTTTGGTTGACTGTCCTCATTCAGAGTGGGCAGAAAGCCTTGAGGGCTGGGGGAGGCAGTTCCAAGAGCCAGACCCCAGCCTGGATTCCAGGAGAGCGGGATATTCCACATGGCAGCCCATGGGCTGGGGCCCCCCCAAGGCTGAGGGGCTGCTCCAAGGCCAGGAATTTTTGATGGACGGCGTGTTCTGGGGCTGCTCCCACCCAGCCCAAGGAGCTGCTGAGCACTGCCTGTGCTCCTGGGCCTTGGGCAGACCTTGCTGGGCACTTGTGTGTTCCCCTGGAGGAGGCAGATATCTTCCACCTATTTTACAAATAAGATAACAGCCCTTGCTCAAGGTGACCCGAGCTGGGACAAGGGCTGTCCAGAGAGCCCAGCCGAGGACAGGCAGCCTGGTGCTGCTTCATGATGCTCTCCAGGGGCTGCCCCTGTGCTGGGCAGGGTCTTCTTGGGGATGATGGTTGATCTGGAGGCTCCTGTGCTCCAGACAGAGACCTGAGTTGGTGGGGTTGGCTCTAACCAAGAGAACATGCTCTCCTCCCCAAGCCAGGATGTCTTAACACTGCAAAACCTTCAATTTGGGGGTGTGCCTGTGCCAGCCCTGCTGCTGTGGCCCAAGGCTCTCCTGTGAGGAGGTCTCCCTCCCCAGCACTGCTGTGCCAGGGCTTATTCAACAAACACCTGCAGGTGACACAGTCTCAACAGGAGCCTGGCCCTTCCCGTGCCTCTGGAGATATTCCCACAGGGCTAATGCAGGCTGTAAAGGCCCTGAGCAGACGTGGCAGGGCAATTCCCCCCCAGCAGATACCCACAAAAGCTTCAGAGCCTCTCCCCAGCCCTAAGTTCACACCGAGAATCGACCGGCACGAAACGTCCGCACGTTGCCGAGCCACAGGGGCAGCTTTGAACCTCCCGATGCCTTTCTGCATTCCAGCCTTTATTTTGGTGCTGTAAATAATCCTGCTGTCTCCCTCTGGGACATTGTGTTCCTCAGTCCTCCCCGGATAAAGCCGTTGACCCCTGTGCCAGCTGGGGAGCCCAAACGTGTGTCCCCGCGGGGAAGGGGGAAGTGGGAACGCCGGCGGTTCCCTTTCAGGTGGGAGCTGTGTCTCCATGGCCTGGCACCCTGGAGCCAGTGGCTTGGCCACCTCTGCCAGCGGGAGGGTGGCATCCAGCCCAGGCCAAGCATTCCTGGGCAAGGAGGAAACGGTGATAACCAGCCCTGGGAATCTCCCTGCCCCAGCCAGGCTGTGCCTGGACCGTGTGCTGTGACCGTGGTGACACTGGGGCTGCCTGGTGGGTGCCAACCCCTGCCCACCCTCTGCTCGCAGCTGGCAGGCCAGAGCACCCCACAGCACTGGGTATGTCCAAAACACTCTGCTCCAGGAATGGCCACCTCGTTCCTGCAGGATTTTGGCAGCCCCAAATCTCTGCTTTCCCGTCTGGCTGAGGCACACCACTGATCCCAAGGGCTCCTAAAGGGACAGATGCACTGGGAAGCAGGACACTCCACCTGACTTCAGCTGTACCCTGGGCAGGTGTCACAGCCTGAGTGACACATCAGCCATGTGGAGACCTCCCAGCACCTCTCAATGTCTTCAGAACCTCCCAGATCCACCTGGAAGCACCAGATTCTCTCCATGAAAGGGAGAAGGCTGCCCCTGTTCCGTCTGCATCATCTCCATCCCAGACTCAGGCTCCTGTGCCTGCACAAGCCCCGTTTCCTTGGCAAAACCACCCAAAAGCAAGAGGCAGCTCTGGCTGCAGGTCAGAAGGAGGGAGAGAGGGAGGAAGGCTCCCAGCAGGTCCCACCATCAGCAGAGCTCCCAGGAATCAGCCCATTCCACCCCGGGGCATGCGCTGCCTCTCCCTGCTGACAGTAACCTCAGGGCTCCCCTGAATTATTGCCACTGAATTATTACCCTCATTAAGTGCAATATATCTGCTAATATTAATCACCTGCAAACAAATCCACACATTCCAGCCCATGGAATGCTGCTATCGGCCCAGAAGATTAACAGCTCAGCAGTCTGTGCACCCAAGGCTCCACGGATGACTTGGGGATGCCTTTCCATGTCCAGGTGCTTCCCAGCTTCCCAGACACCCCAGTGCTCCCCAGACACTCATCCATGACTTGCACATTCCCCTGGCTGGTCTGTTGGTGGACACACCCTTTGGCCACATGGGGTGAGTTTGGCCAAAGCAGAAAGAGGCAGAATCAAAGTTATATTTATAGTTCCTGCCAATGGAATTTGGCCAGGACTGCTCCTCCCGTGCAAGAAGTGACCAAGGCCCATCAGTGGCTGCACAGAGCTGATTTCTCCATGGGGCAAGACCTTGTTGTAGCCTGATCACACCCACCAGGACTTTGGAATAGCAGCTCTTCCCACAGGGAGCAGGAGCCAGTGGTGACTCTGTCAGTGTGGGAGGGAAACCTGGATTTGGAGGGGACAGAGCCTGAAGGTCTCAGGTAAGTCATTCCCTGTGGGCAAACTGCCTTGTAAAGGACTGAGAACTTCCTTGGGTTTTGCCACTGCTGGGTGGGCAAGAATCCAACCAGTTGGACTCCAGCCCTGCCAGTATCCCAGTCCAAGCCCCAGTAACTGCACCACTGAATCCCTTTGGCTGGATTTGTTCTGCATCCCAGTGTAACTGCATTTTACCTTCTGTGCCAGGGATCTGTGACATTCCCAGGGACCTGATATCCAACTGCTGACCTTGCTGGGCCCTACACAACATACCTGCCCAGGGCCTGATGCAAAGAGCAGCTCAGAGGATGAGGAGTTCCTGTTTCTCTCCTGAAGGGACCCAGCTTTGGAATGTTACCTCTCATACCACCTGGACTGAAATGGAGCTGAGTTTGCTCCCAAAGCTCAGAGCTGGGCTGGTCCCTGAGGTGAGACCTGTCCCCTCTGGATGCACAGACTGGCTGTACATCCTCTCTGCTTGGCAGCTTCTCTTTTCCAAAGGCAGGTTGTTGGTGATTAGGGTGGAAGCTGAAATTCAGAACACCAGGGTTCTATTCCAAGCTCAGATACTCACCTCAAACAGGTTATTTACCTGCCATGCCCATGGCCACTTCTCCAGCTCCACACTGGGATGCCAGTTTGGGAAAGTGAAGGAAAAAATAGTCTTTCATTGATGGAGCTTAGCTAGCAAAATGCCAGTTCAATGATGGCAAAAAAGTCCCTATTAGCATTATAGTTTATAACCCTGGACATTAATTAGCATCATCCAGGCAGTTCAGCATCACTGCCGAAGCAGAGATGCCGTTTCCCCTCTTTCCACGGTTCCTTTTGGAAGAATCCCTGTGCCTGGGACTGTGGGTGCTCCGTATTCCCTGGATTTGCCCCCTGACAGGGACCACGGGCTGGTCCCGTTGCCATGTCAGGCGTTTCCATTTCAAAGGGCTCCACACGTATCAGGCTGCCCTTTAAAAAAAGAAACCACTCGATAGGAGTTATTAATGATATTTACAGGATCGTAACCGCTTGGCAATTATTACCTCTGTCTGTCAGATGGCAATGAATCAGCCCCCGTCCCTCTGGCACCCTCTGGCAGGGTGTTCCTTTGGCAGGCTCTGGACACATTGATTGATCCATGTAAGATGAGGTTTCTTGGCAGTAAATGCTGATGCCTCGAGCAGGCACAAGGTACCAGAGATTTTTGCTCTGACAGCCTCTGGGAGTGAGCAAAGGCCACATCGCTGCCCTTTCCCTTCCTCTTACCCCTTCCCTGCCTTCTCTCTCCCTGCTCCCTTTTCCCATCGTTTTCCATCACACACGGGCCACAAATGCTCAGAGGTGGCAGCACATCCCGGTGGGGTGGGGTCACAGCCGGAGCAGGGAGGGCAGCAGAGCCATCCCCACAAACACCTCATGCCAAGCTGTCCTTGGGGGCAACAGGAAACGTGAAAGATCAATTCTTCCACAGCAAACAACCCCCTGCAGCTTCCGTCTGGTGACATGTCCCTGTCCAGCTCGTCATCTGTGGCATCCTGACCAGTTCCTGGCTCCTGGACTCTGGAATCCCTCTGGGAGGAGAGGAGAGGAGACCAAGAGCCTGGACCCAGCTCGGCACAGTGGTGCTACCATGGGTTGGGGACACGGTGGCAGGAGAGGATGAGCCCTGTCCCCTAGTCTGGGCTGGCTGCTCCCTGAGAGCACACACATCACAGGAGTGCCTTTTCCAGCTTGAAATGCTGCCTCTCCTGAGACACCTGCAGCTTCCCAAGCCAGGAGATCAACCAGGACCTCAGGGGGTGGCTCCCATCCCGGCACCTCCCCTCTGCATCCCTGTCCACTGCCAGGGGCACCCGAAGAACTTGTCAAACCCTGCTCCAGAGGAGCACGTGGCGAGGTGTGGCTGCTGCCTGGGGACCGTGCCTGCCAGGCTGATGACAGACAGCCCAGCCTGATCCTCACCGGCACATCCCTGTGCCACCGAGGGCTTCCAGCTCTGCCCCACACGGGGAACGCAGCCCGCGCCCTCTCTCCTGGGCTGGCAGCAGGGGCTTTGCTTCCCCTTCCCACTCCTCTCGTCCCTTTGAACCTGGAAATAAGAAAGACACTGCTTCCCCCTGCCAATCCCATCTTCAAAGCCCCAGCAGCGGGGTCTGGCCCTGGCACAAAGCGCGCCATTGTCCGTGGCGGAGGCGGAGAGTCGGCCAGAGCTCAAAGGACAGGGAGACGCTGCCCACCAGGGCCAACAAAAGCATCTTCTGCTGCCCCGGGTCCACGGCAGGTGAGGGAGGGGCCCCGGGGTGACAGTGAATATGGGCTATTGTCACCCGGAGCACAGAGGGACCTGCGAAGGTGATCAAACAGCCCAGGCCAGAGCAGGAGAGGGTGGGGTGAGGGGGGGCATCCAAAAAGCTCTTCTGCCTCTTCAGATCTCCCCTTATCTCCCCCGGCTATCTCCTGGGCTTAGCCCGGGTGTACAAGCTTGCAATTACCTCCTCAAGCCAATCAGGCGCCGAGCACAGCCCTCGGTCCCCTTGACTGAGGTGATTTATAAATGACTCACTGGCTTCTTTGAGCACAGACCTCTGCACACCTCCTTGGGAGCACCTCTCCTGCCACATCTGCAGCTCCCCTCGCAGGATCGCCCGCCGAGGCGCAGGTAACCCCCTCCAACAATCGGGCTCTTTGTCTGGGTGGGCGTGGGGGATTTACACTCCGGGTTGCACAGCCACTGGGTGTGAGTTGCAGTATTTGGAGAACTGGTACTTCTTTTTCTTTTTTTTTTTTTTTTTTTGCCTTCCCCTCCTTCTCTTTTCCTCCCTCCTTTCCCGCAAAGGGGATTTACGGCGGGCAGATTTACTCAGGAATTAGCAACACCAATGATCCAACAGCTTGATTTATGGGGAGAGGCTGGAAGAGCCAAATATGTGAATTAATTATTGCTAGAATAAATCTTAACATCTTATCCTGTCTGGTTCCTGCTGAGATCTGTGGAGGGATTTGCCTGGTATAGGAGAGGCAACACTGATGAGAGACCCTTGTTTTCTGGATCCTTGTTATGACCAGAACTGTCTGTGCATGGGATATGTAAAGTGGTCCCTGCCCTGAGGATGTTGCAGCCCAAAATAGATGCTGCACATCCAGGCATAGTGGGAAGGGATGTAGAGCCCAGAGCCTGCAGGCAATGGTTGAGGAGCACTTGTTGTGCACAGGAATCTAACCTAGGAAAAGGGTCTTGGCTGCAGAGGGGATGCTGGAGCATGGAGGCCTGGCTGTGGGCACACAACCAGGTTAGGAGGGAATTTTAAAGTTGGAAATGAGAAGTGTTCCCACACTGAGACCTGTGAAACTGGGTGCAGGGTCTCCACCTCCTCCCGGAGCCATTTCATGGGATGTTTAGGTCCAGTTTGGAAGGGTCTTTCATATATAGGAAGGAGGAAATATATAGGAGAGGAAATATCCCCTCAAGATTGCTCCACTGTGGAAATTCACCCAACGGGGATGCTTTCTGCTCTGCCCTGATAAAATTTGCCCACACCTTATTTGTAAGCAGGCTGAAACCTGGAGCTGGGGACCTGTCCTTCTTTTCCTTGAAGATAAGTCCTTGGAGTGACATTTGTTGCTGGTCACCCAGTATTTCTGTCAGATTATCCCAGTAGAGAAACGCTGTCCCATCCTCTACCTCCGGGACAGGATGGATGGGGTGACCCCAGAGGTGTTTTTCCTTCTCCAAGAGCGAATCCACAGGGGCAGGAGCATGTTCAGGAGTGAGCTCTCAGCAGGCATCCTGGATCAGTGTTTGCAGGCACTGCAAGAATGCTGTAGCCTGCAAACTTTTTAATTCCTTTGGATTTGCATTGCCCACCCGCTCTTCAAAGGCAGAGGCATGTGGGGAGCAGAGACTGCAGCAGTGAGGGACAACAAAGTCTTACTTCTCCTTTTAAATGCCCCTTCTAATCTTCTCTCCTCCCCATCCCGACTGCTCTGTACGCTGTGGGAGCGGGAAGGGGATGGGAAGGATGGACACTCCACTTCCCAGAGGACAGGAACTGGCAGCCTGATCCCAGCACTGCTCTGCCACACTCAGCAAGGTGACACCCCGGGGGCTGGCAGGGCAGGGAAGCTTTGGGAGGACTGTGATGGGGTGTTCTGACATCCCAAACTGCAGCCCCCCAGGCCATGTGTCCGCTGCTGCCTCGCCCCAGCCCAGCCCTTCCTCGGAAAGCTCCGGCGCTGGATGCAGCCACGAAAGTCATGGAGGGTTGGGGTGGGGTTGGGAACAAGAGGGTTAATTAAACAAATCACAAAAAGCAGGCCCAATCTGGGCTCTGTCACCCCCGTGCCAGCTCAGGGCAGACCCCCCGTGCCCACAGCATTTGCTCGCTCGCCGCCGCGTTACAAAGCGCAGAAGCCGAGCTGCTGGATGCAAACATTTTTTTCTTAATAAACACCCTTCGAGCCAAACACTTTGGCTTCACCTTCAGTAGCTGGCAGATGTCTGCAGATTTTATTATTCTGGTTACCAAGCACAGAGCTAGTTTGGTTAGAAACTCGTGTGAAGTGGTACATCAAACATTGGCACCGGCCCAGCGCCGGCAGCACAAGAGCGCAGCTCCTGCCCGGTGCCTGCGCTGGGCTGGGTCACTCACTACAAGAAAAGGGCCATCTGCCTTATGGAAATCACCTATTCAACACTCCAAATATTTAATCTAAACAGAAGGGCAACAGTGATTTAATGCCTGGCTGCTCCGTGGCGAAAGTGCAGGAGTGGAGGAACGGGGATGGCAGATCCCGAGGGGGATGTTACGGCCGGGGTGCAGCAGGACGAGAGGTGGGAGCTGGAGGGAAGCAGGGATGTCTCCTCCCAGCCCTCCCCGAGGTGTGTCAGGGCCCATTAGCACCTCCTGGCACCCCTCTCCCTCCTTCACCCTCTCCCTCTCCCTCTGGCTTCTATTCCACCAGCCATGGTGATGGTTCCTTGTGGAAAATCGACTGAACCAGCTGAGTTTTGACTGAACTTTATGTATTCTGGCATTTTGCCTTTTCTTGAGGCTTAAAGCTGCTTTGGGGATAGGATTTTTTTCATAACTGATTTATATGCTCTCCTAGCATCAGCCTTTTCTATTTCCAACAGTCAAAGGTTAAGAAAAGGTTAAACCCCAGGGATAAATGTGTGTGCCCAGTGCATGGCATCAGCTCCCCAAATACAACCACTGCTTCCCTGCTTCTGCCTCTTCCCCCTCCCCAGATCATTAGGGAAGGTGTTTTTACCAATATACTTGTGCCAGAAATGTGGGGCCATAGATCTGGCTCTACCACTGCGAGGTGTTTTCCTCCTGAACCAGTTCATTTGTAGATGAAGGCTGAGGCCACTCAGAGCCAAAGGTAAAACAAAACCAAAGGGATCAAAGTGGGAGCAAAAAATCTGTGCTTAAGTGGCCCAGGTGAAGACTTCAACCTGAATGAACATGCCAGGGGTCCCTTGGTGATGAGTTCCTGGAGTGGTCCATCAGCTGGACTCAGTCCTGGCATTATCCTGATGCCAGGAGGTTGGAGGGAATGAACAACCTGGGAGTGCAGGGGTGGATCCCCCGGGCTGATCAGCACCCAAATATGGAGGGGAATTATACAACATCCTTCTGAAACACCTGAACTGAGTGACTGACTGACAGCAGAAACCTCCTTTTCCTCCTAGGTGTTTCCAAACCCAGCTGGACACAAGAGGTGTGAAAGGGAGAGGGAAAGGGGGGTGAGTGGCAGGAGGGTGAGGTAGGGTTCAGTCTGGGGGAGCCCCTGGCACTGCAGCACCCAGATCTGCAGAGCCTGGCACTGAAACATCTGCTACTGCAGCACCCAGAACTGCAGAATCTAACACTGAAATATCTGCCACTGCAGCCCCCAGAACTGCAGAGCCTGGCACTGAAATATCTGCTACTGCAGCACCCAGAACTGCAGAGCCTGGCACTGAAATATTTGCTACTGCAGCACCCAGAACTGCAGAGCCTGGCACTGAAATATTTGCTACTGCAGCTCCCAGAACTGCAGAATCTAACACTGAAATATCTGCCACTGCAGCTCCCAGAATTCCAGAGCCTGGCACTGAAATATCTGCCACTGCAACCTCTGGCACTGCAGCATCTGGCACCACAGAGCTCTGTCCATGCCCACACCACCCAGATTTCAGGGCAGGAGGCCGTGCCTTCCTCTCCTGACCTTCTAGACATGGGCCCTTTCCCTGCACTGCCCCAGGGCTCCCATGGCACCTGCACCGGAGTGGGGGGGTGGGAACTGTGGTGGACACAGTGCTGAAGGCACTGATTCGGGGAAACAGGAGTCAAGACCTTGTCCTGGTGTTGCAACCAAACCCTTGCACCTGTGCTTGCCTTCTCCCCGCACACCTTGTCTCCTGGGCTAGGGGAGAGTTGCTTTTATGACCCTTTCTTGGGCAATGGAGCTGGGAGGGAGGTGTTTTGGATGAAGATTCACCCAGGATTTGGAAGAGACCAGACCTCTGAACCCCAGCAGTCAGCACAGAGGGCTGGGTGTGTGTTGCCTTGTGCAAGGAGAAGGGGGATGGAGAGGGGACAGGCAAAGGAGGAAACATTACTTAAAGAGCTCTGATTTTTTTTCTCCCTAAAATGTAGCAGAGGCATTCCCTGAATCCCATCTCTTGCACTGGGGTCAGTTTGGACCCTTATATCACAAATAAGGCAGTGATCTGGTGGCTTTCCCACTAAATCTTGACTCACTCCTCAGACTGGAGTCCCTGTTCTGTGCCTACGTCAGGACAGGAAAGTGGCTTTGTGCCAGTGGCTCCTGTCAACACCAGCCAGGAACCTCAATGTGACTTTCCTCTTCCCAAACACAGCTATCACCAGCACAGGGACAGGAGATAAGAGCTTACTAAGTGTGTTTGCAAGATGAACTCTGGGGAAAAAAAGGTCCGTGGCTGGTTTGGGACTGGCAGGGCTTGGGTTGGCCAGGGATGGACTTATGGGACACTTGGCTCGTGACCTGCTGGGACAATATTATTCACCCACATCATATTGTCAGAGTGAAGCAGTTCTGGTTTCATTTGTTGTTTGCTCCAAGTATCACATCACATTTGTGTACTCAGCCTGTCACAAGGTCTCAGTGGACTTAGTGAGGTCAGACTTCACATTTCTGAGCATCATCCACTCCAGCCAACACACTGCAGGAATGGGCTTCCTGAAAAGCTTGTGACATGGGCCCTGCACTTGGAGCTCTTCCCCCTGACCTTGCCCTTTATTTAGATGCCCACAGTGGAACAGAAATCTGGAAAAACCTGGTCCCTGAAATGCAGCAAGTGACTGGCACTCTGCTTTTCCCTCCATACTCACTGCTCCGGGGTCCAGCCCCAGCTGCAGGATTTAAACCAGCTCTGCAGCTTGCTGTGGTCTTATCCCATGGACACCAGGACAGCTGGCTTTGCCTTTTGTTCAAGGAGCAGTCACACAGCTCGTTCTCTTTAATTCCAAAATCTCAGAGGTTTAGCCTGCTGTTTGATCTAGGGCAAGGCCAGTGATAAGCCAAGTCAAGAACTTGACTCTGTCCGAGACGCTGACATCATTAGCCTGTTTGTTTAAGATGGAATTTAATCATGGGGATATTTTTCCCTCTATACTTGCTTTGTTTATTATTTTCCCTGATTGCCAGCACTTTCTCTCAGCGGGGGAAATTCATTAAAGAGCTGGGATCTAATTGGCTGGTTGGGTCTGTCCGATGGCAGACACGCTGTTCAGCAAGGGATGGAGCTGGGAAATACAGCTCAGGGAGACTTCTTGCACCAAAACCTCGGGTGGGTTTATCACCCCCGAGAAGCTGTTGCTGAGTCTGGACCTGGGCAACAAAATATTCCCGAGGGAGAACTGGAAATTCAGAGCAGAGCTGTGGGGCTGGGAGATGGGCTGGGAACCTGCTCAGCCATGGGATGGGGAGGCAGGGACAAGACATGCAGAGAGATGTGGGAAAGCTGAATGACTGTTCATCAGAGAGGCTTTTGGCTTGAGTGTAGGGGCTGGGAAGATCCTAGGACACTGCTTAGTCTCAGCCTGCACCGATCCTCCAAAGGTAAAGCTTGTCATGGCCCTTAGAAAGGTATCCCTGGGTGAAAGGAGCAGCAGGGATGCCAGTGTGAGCATGCCTGCAGAGGGCACTGGATCAGGCACCTGGCACTGCAGGAAGAGGGATGTGCCTCCTCCTTCCCGGAGCTGTCCCTCCAGAGCCATAGGCTGGGATCCCTCCTGAGCCCCGTGGGTGCAGATCAGAGCCTGGAATCAGAAACACCCCGTTGCTGGAGCTGTTTTACAGCAAAGTGCACTTGATTGCCCCTGTGATGTCTAAAGGAGTGGGGTTGATGACCTCCCTTTTTCTAAAACCCATTAGCTCTCATTTGCATAATGATTCTGTTGACCTAAATCCTCCCCAAAGTTTCGGCTGCCTGCATCATACTTTCCTCCCTGCCCGGGTCTGCTGGGCCACTCTGCTACACAGTGCTCGTGTCTCCCAGCTCTGAGACAGCTGCTCATCAGCAAGGACTGGCATCAGTCCCATGGATGGACACTTTGCTCATCCAGGTTCCACAGAACTCGGTGTCAAGGGGAGCACTGAGTTCAGCAGTGCAAGGGAGAGGAGGTTCTGGTACATTCAGATCACTCCTCAAGCTCTCAGCAACCTGGATGTTGTTTCTTGATACATTCTCCCGCCTGAATCACAAGCTTTTTCCACCCCCTCTTCTCCTCCTGTGTTGGGCAATGACCCACTTAGATACAGGCCAAACCACAAATAATTACCAAGATCCTTGTTTTATATCTGACCACTTCCTCCCTCCCCTCCCAGCCTGGCCAGTTTGGGATGATTCTCCCCTCTTCCCAGGCATGGCTGGTAATAGTAAAATAAGGGTTCTGTTGAGTTCATCATCTCTCTGGTGAGACCCAGATACGGGGCAGGACTAGTCTGCCCAGATGTTTTGGCATCTTCATCACTGAAATGAATTAGCAACAGTTATCTCTCTGCACATCACTTCCTAGAGTAAACCAAGGACTCATCCACGGCCTCTCACGGTGGGAGAGGATTGGGAAGGCTGTGGAATGCTGATGGGACTGGGCAGTGTGGCAGGAACACCTTGGATGGAAACAGCCTTTGATTGTGGTGCCAGAATCGCCCACTGCAAACCATGCCAGGGCTGCCCAGCCTTGCAAAGTCTTGCCAACCCCCCTGATGGTGAAACTGAGGCATGAGAAAGGTCAAGTGACTCGCCCCAGGCAAAAAGGCAGATGCTGGCAGAGCCAAGATTAACATCCCTGCTCGCCTGCCAGGCAATCCAGGACCGGCTGGATCCCTTTTGCACGGCATCACTCATTAACATCAACTTCCAAAGAGCTGCTAAAACCCCTTGTGCCAGGCAATCCAGGATGGCTCTGTCCCCTTTGCATGGCATCACTCATTAGCATCACCTCCCAGGAGCTGGTAAAGCTCCCTGTGCAGGAGCAGCAGCCCCTGGAGCTGGGAGAAGCCACTCCCAGGACCTGCCTCTGCGCCACGGGGAAACTATTTAGGGTGGAGAAGTTCGGGGAGGGCTCCCAGACGCTGGAGGTGTCCGGTCTGTTATACTGCAGGTGGGGCCAGCTCCACTCACATTCTTGGCTTTGCTTTTTTTCTCCTTTTTTTTTTTTTTTCTGGGAAAAACTTCAATGACCCAGAGATGAGCCACGCCAGGCCTCGCTATGTCGTGGAACGCCCCGCGTACTCCGTCAGCCTCTTCGACGAGGAGTTCGAGAAGAAAGCCAGAACTTACCCCGTTGGGGAAAAACTGAGAAGCCTTTTCAGGTAACAGAGAATGCTACAGCTGGGGTAAACATAGATTTAGTCTGGAGTTGGGGTATAATTCAGATTTGGGGATCTAGGTCCCATTTTTATCCCGGGAAGCCTTCTCCGTGGTCTTTAGGGTTTTGATGGATGGAAGGGCATGGGAGAAATGCAAATTGTACTGAAGCAAGTGAATCTGGTGGCTCTTTTCACTGTTGGGTTGGAAGGCAAATCAGCAGAAGAGTTTGCACTAAGTGCATTTGGGATTTGGGGTTCTGTTTCCCGAGGGGTTTTTTTGAGTAGTGAAAAGAGGACAATTGGTGATGTGGGTATTGGGGTGTGGATTATTTTTTTAAGATTTTCATCTGTATTTTCCTCTTATCAGCTTCCTGATCAAAACCAATACCAACTTAAAGAAAGGTTTATAATCATGCAAATAAAGATGAATAACCCTGCTGATGCATTTCCTGGAAATCTATCTTCCTTCCTTGGAAAAAAGGAAGGCAGTAATACAGGAGAGAGTAAACATGCACATTAGCAAGAAGAAATGTGAGATGTTGCATGTGTCAATCCAGAAACAATCTTCTTTTTTCAGACACGCTTGGAGGATTTTTTGTGACCAAGCACTTGAAAAAGTCCATCTTTGGCTCTGTGCAACTGTCCCATGAATCTCTGAGCTGTGTTTCCTCCCCACAGCTCACCTATCCCCCTAAATCCTTCATTCTTTGCAGGTTCCAGCTGTGGCAGCATTGGGGACCTCTCACTATATGAGGGAGGTCCCCATAATAACCCTCCACTGTGTGTACAGCTAATTAACCACGAGAATCTTGGCCTTGTAGGGAAGGGAAGTGCCCCAAACTCTGGGCTCAGAATTTGGTGAGGGAGAAAGGTTGAGACAGTGCTGGGAAGATCCTTCCTTGCTCACTTCCCAGCTCCCTTGCTTCCTCCCTTCTTTACTTATCTACTTTTATTTTTTATATCTCCTTTAGGTGTTCGGCTTCCAGATTCAAACTCACCCTCTTTCGCCTGTTCCCGATACTCGTGTGGCTTCCCAAGTATAAAATTAAGGACTATATTTTGCCTGATGTCCTCGGTGGGCTCAGTGCAGGGACGATTCAAGTGCCACAAGGTGAGATGTGATGACTGTCTGGGTCTCCAAAAGGACCAGTTTGCCAGTTCAAGGTCTGCAGACGATGCTGATGCCCATTTTGGGGGGGTTACCTGCCTCTCCTGCTGACATGTATAAACCCAAACTCTACCTCCAACCTGGTTGTTCCTATATTTCTTTGCAGTGCCCATTTCCCTTGTGTTTTCCAGGGATGGCCTTCGCTCTCCTGGCCAATCTGCCTCCTGTCAATGGGCTCTACTCCTCCTTCTTCCCCTTGGTAACATACTTCTTCCTTGGGGGAATCCATCAGATGGTCCCAGGTAAGAGTCTGCAGAGCAACTGTCTGCACAAAACAGTTAAACACTGGCTGGGAATACTCAGCGTGTCCCAGAATGGGGATGTTTGCTCTGTCAGGGGTTTGTGGGATCCCTGATTCTGGCTGCACAGCAGGATCTGACCCCACTGAACCGTGTCCACATCCCTCTGTGGGGCTGGTGACGGGCTGGGTGACTCGGCCTGCACAGCCCAACCTGCCCCAGCGCCTTCCAGGACAGGATGCTCCCTAGAGAGAGCTCCTGACCTCACTGTCTCGTGCTGCAGGTACCTTTGCTGTCATCAGCATTATTGTTGGCAACATCTGCAATGAGTTGGCTCCGGAGTCGGATTTCCAGTACTTCAACCACACCACCAATGAGACCAGTGTGAACACCACGGCCCTGGAGGCGGCCAGGCTGCAGATCTCTGCCACCTTAGCCTGCCTGACAGCCATCATCCAGGTAAGGACTTGCTGCACCACCTCTGCTGCATCCTCTGACCCGCGGGGAGTCAGCCAAGCTCTCCCTGGAGCAGGGGTGGTGGCAGCAGATGCTGGAAGAGGCCCCACTTCTCAGCGGGATGCCTCAAAATAGAGATTTGGGGGGATCCCACCCCTGCTTTGGTCTCAGTGTGAAATTCTCCACACGGTGAGGGCAGGATGGCAGCCAGTGGTGGCACCCTGCAGCTCTCCCCTCCCCATCCCTGCTCCAGGACAGCCCAGCCTGTGGCTGTGTGGGAGGGAACAGCCTGTCTGACACCTCTGCAGCCGTTCAGTCCAGCTGGGTCCCTCCGAAATCCCCCGGACATTGTGCCAAGCTTTGGGAAGAGGCTGTTCCTAAGAGTCCCTGCTGTCCCCGCAGCCAGAGGTGGCCCAGCCCTGTCCTGGATGCAGGAGCTCCGCCTGCCAAGGGGTCACTGCCTGGAGCTGCTGTCCCTGTGCCACCCCAGGGGGGATCATCCCCCCCAAAGCCCTGTGGGGCAGCTGAGCCGGGGGGGATCTGTCCCCCTCCAGGGGGGAGGATCTGTCCATCCAATAACCTGCAAGGAAACACCCGTGGGAGATGCTCCGTCCTCCTCCTCCTCTGTCCACACTGGTGCCAAAGGGACACTTGGGGCTGTCACGGTTCTGATGGCACCTTGTCCATCCCACCCTCTAGCTGTGCCTGGGATTTGTGCAGTTTGGCTTTGTTGCCATCTACCTCTCCGAGTCCTTCATCAGGGGCTTCATGACGGCGGCGGGGCTGCAGATCCTCATCTCCGTGCTCAAGTACGTCTTCGGCTTGACAGTCCCGTCTTACACCGGGCCCTTAGCTATCGTCTACGTAAGTGGGTGCTCTGGGCAGACACCTTCCACCACCCCTCAGGCATCACTGAGACCCCCCCTGAGGGAAAAGGGGGGCTTGGAGAGAAGGGAAGGGCGGAGGGAAGGGGAATACCTCCACCAGCCCTGCCCCACACACCCTGCTGAGCCCCTGGCTGAGAGTTTCCAATAAGAAATCATTAAATGGGACTGGGATTTGGGGAGAATATGAACTGTGTTGCTTTGCATTTACAATTGTTAGCAAAAGAAACCTCCCCTATGAGCAGGTTTGCCCATTCCCTGGATTTCCTGTGTCTTCCATGGATGCATGCTCCACTGATGCAGGCAGAACTTCATTTAACCACCAGCACAGGCCCAGGGCTGGTGGCTGATCCCTCAGAGAAGTTTCCAGCACTTCTCTCATCCCATGTCATCCCATCTCATCTCCCCTCCCATCTCAGGGTGTTTGCAGTGATTATGGTGACAAGTGCTCTCCGCTGTGCTGCCCGTGTTGCCCAGAGTCTCTGGTTCCCCGTGACACCTTCTCCTCTTCTCTCCCCTTCAGACATTCATTGACATTTGTAAAGGTCTGCCCAAAACCAACCTGGCCTCCCTGGTCTATGCCTTGGTCAGTGCTGTGCTCCTGATCATTGTCAAGGAGCTCAACCTCAAGTACATGAAGAAGATCCGGATGCCCATCCCCATGGAGATCATCATTGTAAGTGACACCCAGGCTGTCCCTCTGTCCCTCCCCTCCCAGCCCTGGGTCAAGGCTGGTCACAGCAGACCCATCATGTAGAGTGTCTACACAGTGAATGTGACGTGGCTTGGGGTCAGAAATTGGGCCATCCTCATGCAGGACACCTCTGACTCCCAGCTCATCCCTGTTAGGCTGCACCTGCATCCTGGGGATGGGGAACACAACTCCTGCTGGGACTGTTCTCTCCTCTCCTCGCCCAAATTTGGTGCTGATTTTATTCTGCCAGCCCCAGGAGCACAGCAGGATTAGTGCTCTGAGCCAGCTCAGCTCTTCCTGCTCACTCACTGCTCTTTATTCTCTTTATTGCCTTTCAGGTAATAGTTGCAACTGCAATCTCTGGCAGCTTTAACATGCCTGAGAAGTACGGCATGTCAATCGTGGGGAAGATCAGCATGGGGTAAGTGCCTGTGCAGCTCTGACTCACCTTCCAGACAGTTTTCCTTCCTCCTCCTCCTCCTCCTGCAACCTGGAAAACACCTCACTCTTCCCTGCTGTGCGACAGTCCCCTTCCAGGACTGTCAGGGCAGCACTGTTACACAACCCCCACCACCCACCTGAGCCGTGCACAGCGCAGACATGGGTTATGTCACTCCTGAGCACACCAGCTCCTCACCCACCCCGCTGGCCCACAGACACTCACGTCACAACTCTGCTCCGAGCGCAGGTTCCCAGAGCCCACCCTGCCCCTGGTGAGCAAGTGGAAGGACATGGTGGGCACGGCCTTCTCGCTGGCCATCGTGGGCTACGTGATCAACCTGGCCATGGGCAGGACTCTGGCAGCCAAGCACGGCTACGACGTGGATCCCAACCAGGTAACGCTTGGGTTGGGAGGTGCAGGCAGGGACTGCTGCTCTGGCTCTCAGGCGTGAAGGGAAAACCTCCCGGCGTGAACGGGAGAAGAGCTCGGACGTGCTCGGCTCCAACCAGACGAGCTGCTCCCCCTCGCTGGCAGGCTCAGGTGGCACAGTGCCATGTGGGGGGCAAAAGGACACGGCAGACACATCTCCAATGGGCTGCAGAGAGCCTGGACGAGGGAAGGGAGCCTCAGGCTGAGCTCTGCTGCCTTGCTCTCCCTCCAGACCCTACAGACGGCCTTTTTGGCACATGTATTTCTCAGCAAGCAGAGAAAGACCTGGATTCCTGGTGTGTCACCCAGATACTGTGGGAGGCAGGACATTAAATAATCCTCTTTTGTCATCACTGGCACAGTGGCAGCTTTCAATAACAGCCACACATACCACATGGAGCCCTGCCCTTAGTGTGTCAACAGATGACAACGTGTTTATGTGGAATTGTGCTTCCAGGTTTCCCGGCTATACCGGAACCCATCCCAGCTCTTACTGAAAGGAAAGGGTCTGGGATACACTGCAGGGAACCCAGGGCCCTTCCCTGGCCACACAGACCCCAGACTCAGGCACCTGCTCTCCTGGCTGCTCACACATATTGGCAGGACAGGCAGCTGTTCTTTGTGATGACCATATTCCACATCTCCGCAGGAAATGCTGGCCCTGGGCTGCAGCAATTTCTTTGGATCCTTCTTCAAAATCCACGTGATCTGCTGTGCTCTCTCTGTCACCCTCGCCGTGGATGGGGCAGGAGCAAAATCCCAAGTTAGTACCTCCTCCTCCTCCTCTCTTCCCTACATGACCCTCCTTGAGCACAAACCCTTGAGCTGCCACGTGCTGTGCCAGCCTGACGTGGCTCTGCAGGTCTGGAGAAGCTTCACATTCGAGTTCTCCACGTTGTTGTCGCTAAAGGAGAATTTCCTCCCTCTCCAACCCCATTTTGTTCCCTGGGTGGTTCTTTGGATTGGTCACAGATGTAGAGCTGTCAATCTGCATTCCCAGTCTGGCTCTCAGAGCTACCAGTGAGGGAAGTTTGTGGTTATCCGTGAGATCTGCAAAATCCTGCCTGTTTTCAGAGGCAATCATCTGCTCACATAAAGTACTGCAGTGACCAGTTGTGCCTTTGGCTGCAGCAGCAGGAGGAGAAAGACCCCTGGGGAGTTTGGGAAGACCCTGCTGTTTGCTGAAGTGATTTCTCTCCTCTCTGCAGATGGCAAGTTTCTTTGTGGCCTTGGTGGTTATGGTGACCATGTTGTCTCTGGGAATCTACCTGGAACCTCTTCCAAAGGTAACACAAACATCTGTGCAAGCAGCGCGGCCGTTGCGACACGGGCTCCACACACCCAAGAGAAGTCTGGCTCCAAAAAAACCCTCATGCAAAAACTGCTGCATGGGAGGGGGTTTGTTCCTGGCCTGGGGACCTGCCTGCACTGAGCCTCTGGAAGCAAGAATCACAGAATCATAGAATGGATGGGGTTGGAAGGGACCTTAAAGCTCATCCCGCTCCACCCCCTGCCATGGGCAGGGACACCTTCCACCAGCCCAGGTTGCTCCAAACCCTGTCCAACCTGGCCTTGGGCACTTCCAGGGATGGAGCAGCTTCTCTGGGCAGATATAAGTCTAAACAATAGTCTAAATTACAGCCAGAGAATAGTCTAAAATACTCTGCTTAGATTCAGGCAAGATCTTTGTGAGCATCACCCTTTCCCGTTTCCCTGTGGGATCTGGACCAAGGAAGGCAGATGCTGCAGAAAGCATCTGCTGCCAAACATGGCACATCCACATCCTGGCTGACACCATCTCCTCTCCTCCACAGTCTGTCCTGGGAGCCCTCATTGCAGTGAACCTGAAAAACTCCCTCAAGCAGCTGGCTGATCCCTTCTACCTGTGGAAGAAGAGCAAGCTGGACTGTGTGAGTGCCTGGGGTGGTGGAAGGCATCACCTGCCTCACCTGGCAGCCCAGCCCAGGGCTGTGTGGGGCCTGGGCAGGACCAGCAAGTTTTGGGGGGCATTTAGGGTTGTGAATCCCTTGCAGGAGGTGGGTTTTGCTCTCTCGGTGTGATGGTACTTCCAACCCCTCACCAACGAGGTCCTGGAGCCTGTCCTGGCCAGCTGAGCACCCTGGTGCTCAGAGCACATATCAGAGAGGCCTGAACTATTACCTGCTGTGTTTAAATGCCAATCAACTGCGGGAGCCTGTTTGCCCAGAACTAGCCAAACCGGCCCTGCTCAATATCTGGGAGTCATGACTTAAAAACTCACACAATAGCCCTCCAGGGTGAGGAGAGCCCTTCACAGTGATAAGGACTCCAGGCACTGGTTGATGTATAAACCCAGGCAGGGGGTGCGGGGGAGTGAGAACGGAATTTGGAAATGTCTGACATAAAAAGACAGTGTTTGAACAGGACTCCCACGGCTGAGTGCTGTGTGTGGACACTGAGCCAATATCCTGTCAGGTCCCGACAAACCACCTTATCGGAGGAATCAGGAGTCCAGAGGGGCTGACCTGAGTCTTTTAAGAGCTTTCCCAAAATATTGTTCAAACAAGTGCTGGAGGAGGGATGGGTTGGCAATTTGAGCGCATCCCTGAGTGGGTTCTGCTGATGCTGGTGGGTGGGATGGAAGGTCTGTCGGCTCTGGCAGTTCATGTGAGGGCAGTGAAGTTACTGCCCTTTACCAGAGCTCACACAGGGGAGCACAGACCGACCCCATGGGCTTAGAGATCCCTGGGCAGACCCCTGAGGGGATGGTGGACTGAGTGGAGGTGCTTGGTGCTGCCTGGAGATTGGTGCAGGGAGAGCAGAGACCAGGCAGATGCCAATGGAGTGAATGGGATTCCCCTGACCTTAATCTCCTTGGAATTTGAACTAGATTCAGTGTCCTGTCCCAAAATGGGGAACACTGATTCTGGGTGTTGTCAGGCCACTGGTGTTCATCACCTTAAGGCTGGTTGTGTTTCAGGACAGCTAACTCCACAGATAGAGCCCAGCACGAAGCCTGGATGGTGGGAAACCCTTCCCTGCCATTTACATACACAATCCATATAAATGGGGAGGCTGAAGTCATCAGTTACTCTGACTTGTCCAAGGTCAAAGTCAGGTTTCATTAGTCTTGAGGATGGGATTAAAATAACCTGATAATGATTCTCAGAGGGCAAGTTTATGAGCTGAGGCAGGACTAATTTCAAGTGGAAGGAGCTGCTCAAGCTCTAATGTATAAAAATGACAGATGTCAGAGCTCTGAGCTGGAGGTGAAGCAGGTTTTGGGGTGCTCTGTCATACTTTGCCATCAAACCTGCTCTGTGGCTGGGCCATTTATAGCAGGTGCTCAGGAGGTTTTCAGGGAGATGCTGATTCCTTCTGAAATGCTCTGACTGCCAGCAGCAGCTTCTTGGGGCTGAGAGCAGATGGTGTGTTCTGCAGGAGCCTTTCCTGGGCTAGCCAGGCTGATACTTTTTCGGATGGAACGAGCGGTGTGTTCGTGCAGCAGTGAAAAAACGTACTGGCTGCTTTTACGCCTGAGAAACTGGGGCTCCTGGCAAACTTCCCAGGAAAAAAACGGAGAATTCAGGTTCTGGTGGATTCAAGTCTTGGTCTATTGATCCCACGTGGTTTTGGGAGTCTGGGATATCAGCACAGGGCGGTTTTCCATCCATCCCTGGCAGAGTGAAATGATCTGTCGTGCTCTTCTCTCCCTGCAGTTGGTGTGGCTGGTGAGCTTCCTCTCCGCTTTCTTCCTGAGCCTTCCCTACGGAGTCGCGGTGGGCGTGGGATTTTCCGTGCTGGTCGTGGTCTTCCATACCCAGTTGTGAGTACCAGAGACAGCAAAACCTCCCAGGGGCAGAACACAGGGTTTTATAACCGACCTCTGGCCCGTGTCTCGAAGGAACGCGCGGCAGGAGCCCGGGGGAGTGCAGGTGTCCTCCCCGGAATGCGCAAACAGGAATGGCAGGCGCTAATTTACTGCCTGCATTCCCGCTCCCGTGCACATCCCAAGGCGAGGGGAAGTCTCGGGGTATTTGCTGCAGCATGAAAATCACCCTGCACAGCTCCCAGCAGAAAGTCCTGCCCATCAAAGGAGCGAGCCCTGTGCGTGTGCAGAGGCCGGCGGGAAGTTTTCACACCCTTTTTAATCCATCAAAGCCCCTTTATTAACATTTCCCAGTCTGGGATCTCAAACTGCTGAGTCTTTTTTTTTTTTCCCCCCCTGTGGACTCTGCAGGGATGAAATGAAAGTATTCTCATAAAGCAAATTTTCAAATCCTAGTGTGGAATGTGAATCAAAGCAGTTTTCTTCCCCTGCACCGTTCACTCTAATGCTGATCCTTCTTTCCTGCAGCCGGAATGGCTCTGCCCTGGGCCAAGTGACTTCCACTGACATCTACAAGAATCCCAAATCCTACAACAAGGTAAGGTGAAGATAAAGTATCCCTAGGGAAAGTGCTGTTCCTTGTTTGCCCCTAGTACCCAGGCCTGGTCTGAGCTCTTGTCTCTGTTGCAGGTACACGACGTTAACGGGATTAAAATTGTGACCTATTGCTCACCTCTGTATTTTGCCAACTCAGAGATATTCCGTGAGAAGGTCATAGCCAAGGTGAGTGATGCCCTGACAAATTTCTGCCTGCAGCCAATCCCAAATGGCCCTTGCTCTTTCCTGGATTGCTGCATGGAGATAATTAAGCCGTGGATGATCGTGACAGATGGTCACATCCATCCTTTACTCCTCCATCCTCTTCTCCCTGAGCTTCAGGACTGTTTGTAGAGCTCATTTGAGAGGTTATTCCTGAATCCTGGAAGGTATCCTCCTCCAAGCTCTACCATAACAGGGGCATCCTGCTACTGCAAGTCTCTCCTCCCTGCATGTGCAGGTACCCTGAGCTGCTGAAGATGTTTGGTTGCCATCAGGATCATCTCACCCTGGTGTACAGCTGGTGCCACAGACTGGGAAATACCAGGAAAGACCCTGACTATGGGTCTGAACAGGCTTTTTCAAAGAAAACTCTTTCTTTCCAACAGACTGGGGTGGATCCTGGGAAAGTGTACTTGGCCAGGAAGAAGTACCTGAAAAGGCAGGAGAAGGGGACAGCACAGCCACCAACGAAGCTCCCGAAATTCTTATTGAAGCAGAACAAGGTAACTCAGGTCAGGTTCCCCACCAAACAGCTCCCCTTGACATAGGATTTTCTGCATTCTCTTCCTGGCCACATTCACCACCTCTCACCTCCTTTCCTCCCCGCCCACATCTCCACTCCTCCCAGCAGCCAAAACCTTAGGATGCAGGAGGACTGGGAATGCCTGGGAGCAAGAAAGCCACAGAGATAGCTACAATGGAAACATGGTGAACAATCTGGTAGAAACCAGGCTTGTCATCCTTCTCTGATGATGCACCTGTGTCAGCATTTCAGTTCCAAAGTGCCCTTTTGGAGCCCATTTTCCAGTCACCCCAGCCCCACTTGGCTTGCAGTGCTGAGCAGTTTTGAAGCTCGTGGAGATGAATCATGCCAAATTAATCTAACGAACTCCAGCCCCAAGGGACACTCAGTCTAGGACCAGGTTGGAGTCATCCCAGATTAAAACACCTCATGCCAGTGGATACAGGCACATTCACCTGTCACCTCTCAGCCTGTGCTGGCAGCTGTGCCCTGCCCTGACTCTGCATTTCTGCTTCGCTGCAGACCTTGTCTTTGCAAGAGCTCCAGAAGGACTTTGAAAGCACCTCTCCGACAGACACCAACAACAACCAGACGACTGCCAACGGCGCCAGCATCTCCTACGTCACCTTCCGTCCCCCTGCCAACGGTGCCGGGCAGGGGCAGAGCTCCAGGGACCTGGGCAGCACCACCACCCTGCAGGGAAGCACCTTCAGTGTCATGCCCAGGGCAGATGTTGACCCTGTGCTGACAGCACCACCCTACATCAGCTTCCACACCATCATCCTGGACATGAGCGGGGTGTGTTTTGTCGACCTCATGGGCACAAAAGCCCTGAGCAAGGTTAGTTCTGCACTACAAACAAAGGCAAGCTGCAGTACCTTTAATTCCTCGGGCATCTCTGATTAGAGGTGTTTACCTGCCTCAATAGGTTTGTGTGCTTTTCTCCTTCAGCATCCCCAGAACATGTAAAGCCCTGATATAAGACTTTATGTGTTAACAAAAGCTGGAGCAGCAATCTTATTAATCCTCTCTCTCCCCTCTCATCCCTTCCAGTTGTGTTCCAGTTACCAGAAGATTGGGATTAAAGTGTTCTTGGCAAATGTGCAGGGTAAGAATCCACAAAGAACACATTTCCACATGATTTTCCCCCATTTCTGTGCTCCTGACAGACAGGAGAACTTTTTTGTGTTCTTTATGCAAACCATGTGAGACATCAGCCTTTTGTTGGACCAAACCAGAACAGAGGAGAGAACAGAAGAAAGGGAAGAGAAACACTGTTCTCTATGTATGAAATCAGTCCTTTCATTTGGGAAGTGACATGGCTGGAACATCTCCAAAAATGAGGAACAAAAGAGATCCCTACCCTCATTTCTGCAGCAAACCTGCTTCTTCCCTGTGCACCCCAGCCTTGTCTCAGCCACATACACCCTCAAAGGCTTTTCCTCCTTTGCTTTCCTCCCTGTTCACGTGCCTTTTCCTCTCTCCAGCCCAGGTGTACAATGACATCAGCACAGGTGGAGTCTTTGAGGAAGGAGGCCTGGACCGAAGTCACATCTTCCTGACCATCCACGATGCTGTTTTGTTTGCACAGGCAAATAGCAAAGAAGTTCTCCACCCACCCATCTTGGAAGAGGTAAATTTGCTCCACAGGCTTTCCCAGCTCACTGTTCTTATCAGGTTTACAGGTTGCATCAGCACAGAGGAAGAATAACACAAATTGCTACTGCAACTGATAAAGCCTCCTGTTTATCTCAAGTGGCAAATGTCTAAATCCAACAAAATATTTCATCTCCTAGTTGTCGTGTACAGGCCAAGCACCTACTGACTGAATGGATTTCCCTGGAAATTCAGAAGTGTAAATGTCTTATAACAAACCCTTGGCTGAGGGATGAATGTTGTCCCGTCCTGGAGAAGCCAGAAGAGCTGTTCCAGCACTGTGGCCTCAGTTTGGTGCTGGGTGGAGCAGGCAGCTGCACACAGAGGCAGAATTTGGCCCTCAGAAATGAAGGCAAAGCAGGTTCACCCATCCAGGAACGATCCCAGCATCCGTGAACTCCCTCTGGGTTGGGAGGAGAAAAGGCTGAGGCAGGAAGGCAGCACAGTGTCAGACAGGCTCTTTCCCCAAACAGGGGTTGGTTTATTGTGTGGTAATTTAGCTGGAATCAGGGCAGTGGGAGCCAGTTATCTCACAAGAACAAGTTAAGGTATCTCATATCTGGGCAGAGTGATATGTAAATGCCAGCTTAGTCACAGGAGATAAACAAATGGAGCAGGATTCCTTCCATGCCCCTTCTCCTGGGCATTTCCATTGGAGCATGTGTGATGTTTTGAGCCTGGGTTAGTCATTATCTTTATTCCTTTTGACCCTGGTAATTTGTGGATTCAAATCTTCCCTGCACAGAGGCCAAACCAGACAGAGCTCTCCATCTCTGACGAGTCTGTGGATGAAAGCAGTGCAGAGTTCAAGAACCTGGAGGAGGTGAGTTCTAGTGCCAGGGCTCACTTCAGCCACGGGTGTAAGGTGGAAATCAGAAGTCATGTTTGGGATTGATTAGACAGGAACTCCCCTGAGCCATTGCTGGGCAAACTGCAAGTAACTGCAGTGCTTTGAAAAGTTAATTGCAACTATGATTTTAAGTCCCTGTCCTGAGGAGCTCTGGCAGGCACCTGGATGAGCAGCAGGTAGGTTACTCCACAGGGAATCCTTTAATCCATTTTGGGCCACACAGCTCAGGTTCACAGTCACCCCTGTGGTCTCCACACACTGGGGGCAACTTGGAGAATCAGGTTTAGCTCACACCCCAAAAAAAAAGGATCATTGGTCAAGTTTTTCAGCACAGACTTTATTAATGACAAATTGACTTGCACCCACATTTGGGTCTTGAGGGGAGATCTGTTCCAGTGTTGACCTTTGCTATGCTATCCATGCACAGCTGGAGGCAGAGCAACTCCCACCACCAGCTTTCCCTCGTGGAGAAGGGATGGGAAGGGCTGGGGTTTCTGGTGGTGTTTCCCTGTGGGACTGAATGATGCTGAGCTGTGTGGGTGGGTCTGTGCCATGGCACCAGCCCTAACCCTGCCTGTCTTCTGTGCCCTTTAGGAGATGTTTGGAAGCATGTTCCACTCAGAAACCCAGACAGCTCTGTGAGCACAGGGAGGATCAGCGTGTGGGCAAACCCTCCAGAACAGACTCCTCCCTCCAATCCTTTGGTGAAGACCTGGGGATACAACAGGTTTGCAAAGCAAGAGGCCATCACACCTCTTGGACTGACAGATTCCTCCCTCCTTCCTGCTCTGTTTGTAGTGTTCAGAGCAGTGGACTCTGGAGCAGGCAACAGCAACCCAGGGAAGCAGGAACTCAGGAAATGCCATCTCATGGATTAGAGGAGAAGGGAGTTCATTTGAAGGCAGGTGCCTTAACCCAGGGGACGATCAGTCGCCGGTGCCAAGTGCTCTCCTTTGTCTCACACAATCGAACCCTTCTGCCCACGTTGGATTTCGTAATTTGGGCATCCTGCTCCTTTCTTTTCCCCTCCTCCCTCTCTTCCTGATGAAGTGAAATACAAGCAAATATTAAAAGCCTTTTCAGGGGCTTTTGATTCTCGAGCGAAAGCGGCTCTTGCAAAGCGCGGCTTTGCCGGGGAACATCGTTCTAGGATGTGCACTGACCTTCGGGGGGTCTGGAAGTGCAGCCCCCCCCAGTTTCCCCTCCTGTCTGTGTAGCACCACCTCTGCCTCTCCTGTGGCCCCTCTTCCATGACCCCCCTGCTCCCCTCTCTCCGTGACCCAGTGTCCCAGAAACCACTGCCTCAAAAACCAGTGCCTCAAACCAGCACCGTACTTCTGACACCCCAAAGACCTTGGGACTCTCTCTCAGAAGGGCTAATTTCTGAATTATGTGGGTTTTATTTACTAATAGGATGTGCTTTTAATCAGAAATAAGAATCCCTTGTTACATGCATATTGCCCTACCTGCCCAGGGTCCAGTTCAAACCCCCCCTTAAGTTTTTTAAGGGTCTTTTTACTGACCAAACAATACTTCAGAGAAGGCTCTTGGACTGTGAATGGCATGAAAGCATTAATCCCAAGGGAGTTCTGACTCTTCCCATCTTCTTGTTGACTGGAGAAACGAAGAGATTGAATCCAGAACATGGATAAGTGCTTTGGGGAAAGGGGTTTCTCGTTTTGATCACAAATAGGAAATTCAGGGACAGGGAAGGAAGCCCTTCCTGCACATTTTTCATGATGCCATTGATCCAGAGCACTGAAACTGAAATTTGAGTGGATTTTATGCCTGTAACCAGGGAACAGCCCAAGTGACATCCTGGGCTGTGCAGGGCTTCGGGGACAAGCTCTCAAATTGTCACTTGTGCAGCAAGAGAAACCTCTAGTTCAGTATGTGATATTTCCATACTAATTCTCTACTATATTTGACAAATTTCACTAAAATTCACCTCAGACTGATGCTGCCAGGACTATCTACCTCAGGCAAACTCGCCTGCCTCACTGACCCAGAGACAGACCGTGGAGATCTTCATCATTTCTAAAAACCTGACAGACATTCTTTTATATCTGAGTGATGCTTTTAACAACTGCTATTTTAGTTTCCTTTTCTGATGCCTTCCCTTCTTACCCAGTGCTGATGATGTGACAGTAATGACAAGGTGACAATAAAAAACCTGAAAATTCCAAGTGCAAGCCAAGGGTTAAAGGGACCCTTCTTTCTTCAGCCCATTTCAACCTCAAGGATGGCTTTTATGAAAATAAGGTTATAAAAAATTAAGATAAAGACACATACTTGTATGTCTTCAATTGCAACTAAACCAGTTTTTGGTTTGCATTTCAAATCTTCCTACAAAATATTTCCAGCACTGGGATAAAATGCAGGAGTCACCAAACAAACCTGAACAGTAATGGAAGCAAATCTGGGCAGTCTGTTTTCTGCAAAAAAATAAAGAGGGGCCTTAAAATAATGAAAGTAAATTATATTTTAAACTGTTATTTTTATTTTATTACTCTAAGATAATAGAAATATGAGCAAGCTTTAATGTACAGTTTTTGAGTACCTAGACATTATTGAGCTGATTCACCAGCAGACTGCTGAAGGCTTTCTGGGAAGGGAATGTAGGATTTTCCTCCAGCTCCCAGATACCTCATTTTTAAGGAAAATAGAGCTTCATGAACCATCTTAGCTAGACAGCCATTAAAGGAAACAACATCAGGACCCTGCCAGCTTGGTTTTATGCAACATCTCATTAACTAAGTCACCATTTCTCTACCTCAGTTCCTGATTATGTGGTGCAGGAAAGAATAATAAAACCAAAGGAGGGTAGTTTCCAAGAGAAAAAACCCACTAGCTAATGGTTATTCCTTATTTTAATGTCAGACAGCAGTGATTTCTCCAGAACCATGTCTAGCTTGTTCTACAAGGTAAAATCAAGAGATTAAGTCTCTTAAATTATCTTTGAGGGTGATTACTCATGGTCTTTACTTACTGCCTGAGTGCTCCTTTGAAAAAAAGAGCAACAAAGAGGTTGGTGCAGTGGAACAAGAAGCTATCCTAATCAATATTTCTGTATCTCTGAGGTGGCATCACATTAAAAGAGGAAAATTCCAATTTCCAGCTCTTCATTCGGGATTCATTGCAGGAGGCTGATTTCAGGAAGACTCAGAGCAACAGACCGTGCAGAAAAGAGAGATTGTATTTTGTGGGGATCCTACAAGTGGAAAGGATGGGATGTCAGGAGAGACAGATAGAAAGCAGCAGTGATTGCTCTGAAATCTGATGACCCAGGCAGAAGGAAACCTCATTTCTGCAGCCATGGGTTAATTCTGGCAATAAATGTAATATCAGCACTGCTGGAGGCACAATGTGGCCAAAGGCTTAATTTCCAAATGCCTGGGCAGAGAATTAGGGAAGCTCAAATTCACGCTGGTGAAATTTTCAGCTTCCAGTGTCCCTTTATTGCTCTTAAATAACAGTCATGTTGATGTGTGACGGCTCTGAAGCCTTCCTTGGTAAATGCATGATGTATAACCAGCTCAGAAATGTTTGTAATTTATTTAATTTAATATTGGTTTCATTCTTTTTTTTTTTTGATAATAAAGAATATGTGAACAATCATCTGCTTCTGCTGATTTGAGAGAAGGATTTCCGTGGCTGTTCCCATCTGGTATTTGGCATCCGGGGACAGTTTATGCCATAGGAAAGTGGGATAAATCTTCACATCCAGTACAGGACAGCTGTAAAGAAGTGAAGAACAACCGTTCCATTGTGCTGGTTGGTGGAATCATGGAAAGAAGTGGCACGTTTTGGATTTAAAGCCTGTCAGGAGTGGGGCTGCCACACCCAGGGCACAACACTGTGGCTGCCTTGGGATGTTCCTCAGCCTGGTCCTGGCTGATCCTCCCAAGGAACCCAGGGAAAGACTGGGGCGACAGAACAGGAGGGAATGGCTGCAAACTGATAGAGAGAAGGTTTTTAGATTGGATATTGGGAAGGAAATCTTCCCTGTGAGGGTGGGGAGGCCCTGGTACAGGTTGCTCAGAGAAGCTGTGGCTGCCCCAGCCCTGGAAGTGTCCAAGGCTGGGTTGGACAGGGCTTGGAGCCACCTGGGCTAGTGGAAGGTGTCCCGGCCCATGGCAGGGGGTGGAACTGGATGATCTTTAAGGTCCCTTCCCACCCAAACCATCCCGTGACTCAGCGATTCCAGGGCGGGCTGAGGGAACCACCCCCATGGCCCACCGCCATGCCCGCACCAAACTACAACTCCCAGCAGCCCTCGCGGAGGGGGCGAGCACAACCCACCCACTTCGCAACCCCATTGGCCGACGCGCCCGCGAGGCGGGTGCCGATTGGCTCCGGGCCAGGCCTCTCAGGCGCGGGCGCGGCCGTTGCAAGCATGGCGGGCGGGCGGCGGGCGGCCATGGCGGCCGGGCTGGCGCTGGGCGCGGCGGTGCTGGCGGTGGCCACAGCCGTCCTGCTCCGCGCCTTCGTCCTGCGGCCCCCGGCCGGGGTCCCGCGGCTGTGGGCGCGGAGCGCCGGCACCGCCGCCCTCAGCGCCGGCGAGCGGCGGGAGCTGAAGGAGGCGCTGCGAGGTGAGGGGGCCCGCGCACGGCGTGTGCCCCCCTCGCCCCCCGGACACGGCCGGTGGCCCCCCCTGAGGGCGGGACCCAGGGCGAGGGTGGGACCGGTGTGGAGGCGGCCGCCCCTCGGGTGCTTTGCCGGGGAGGGAGCGGCTGTTGGGTCCCGGCAGGGCCAGGGGAGTGATTGTCACCTGTGCTGGGCACTGGTGAGGCCGCACCTGCAGCGCTGCGTCCAGTTCTGGCCACTCAGTTCAGGAAGGACATTGAGGGGCTGGAGCGTGTCCAGGGAAGGGGACGGAGCTGGGGAAGGGGCTGGAGAACCAGGAGAACTGAGGGAGTTGGAGGGGGCTCAGCCTGGAGAAAAGGAGGCTCAGGGGGGACCTTCTGGCTCTGCAACCCCCTGACAGGAGGGGGGAGCCGGGGAGGGTTGGGCTCTGCTCCCAGGGAACAAGGGAGAGGAGAGAGGGAATGGCCTCAAGCTGTGCCAGGGGAGATTGAGGCTGGACATCAGGAGAAATTTCTTCCTGGAAAAGGGTGTCAAGCATTGGAAGGGGCTGCCCAGTCAGGTGGTGCAGTCCCCATCTCTGGAGATGTCCAAGGAAGGCCTGGATGTGGCACTCAGTGCTCTGGTGGGGTTTGGTCACAGGTTGGACTTGATAATCTCAGAAGTCTTTTCCAACCTCAGTGATGCTGTGAATCTCCTGAACCAGCTCTCGCCAAGTGTTGATTTTCTCCACCATTCCCTGCTCCTACACCCAGAAAAGCACCAGGCACCTGTGAGGGTGTTTTCCAGACATCCCTTTGTCCACTGGATAAGTCACTGTCGGGATTTTTTCCCTCTCTTGCTCACCACTGGCAGCCAGGCTGTGACCCCTGTCTGTGTTTGTGCTGTGTGACGTAGGAGATTGGAGGGTTTTAGATCTCAGGAGGGCTGGCAGTGTGCAGGAAACCACAATCTGGCATAAAATGATAGCCCTGCACTGTTCAAGTAGGGCTTGGGTGTGTAAATCTCATACCTTGCTGGTTTGTAGGATTTATTGCCTAGCAAATCATGTTTGCATACTTTTTTAATGGGAAAATGAAGGGTCACAATAGATTTTTGTGTTAATTGTCGAGTCACAAGATCTCAAAAGAATCTGTAACCTCACTTGACAGATGCTCTTGGGAAAGGCAGCTGGGACTGGGACTAAGTTAAACCTGTGTTCTGCAGCACAGTGGCTGGATGTTGGAGAGCAGCTGTGTCTGAGCCTGTTTAAATGACAGAGCAGACTAAAAGAACCAACAAAAGACCTGTCTGTTTATATATTTTAATAGTTAGAGCAGTCTGTGTAATAACACTCTCGCCATCACAACACAAGTTACTGTTGAGAAAGAACCTTGAACTGCCAACTAAGCTGCTTGTTCAGCTGCCAGAGTAGTTTATGGCTATGAGGAATCAGATCACCCAAGCAAATTGCAGCTGCTCCTGGACAGTAGCATTTCTAACGATATCATTCAACACTTCAGGATGAAAAGTGGAGTCAAATTATCTACAGAAATGCCTTGGCTGAACTGTGAGGAAATCCTGGTGGCTGCGTGTGCACAGCTCAGCTGAAGCACATCAGTCTTTTTTTGATAGTGGCAGCTCGTGCTGTGCTGTGAAATAATGTTTAAAGCTCCTGGAAAATATTCAGGAACATAAATATACTTCCCCTTTTCAAATGGCAATTCAAGTATTGTTTGATTTCAAGTGCTGAGTGATTTCTGGTTTGTGTTTCATTGAAGGTGCCATTAAAATCCCAACTGTGTCTGTGTCTCCAGATGACTTGAATACAACGGCCATGGCAGAATTTGGGAGTTACATTCAGCAAGGTACTAAACTTCCATTCTCAGCAATCTCTGCTGCTTGATTGCATTTTCATAAACAAACTGGAGAGTGATATATGGTTCCTGAACACAGTGGAACAGATTTTTAGTTTGTTTTTGCTGAAGAAAGACCTGTCAGAACTGGCACATGTTTATTTTTGGGGTATCCATGGCCAAAGCTTGAACAGAGAAGGTTTAAACAACTTATTGCACTGGTGGTGTTTGGTCCTTGAGATGGTTAAATGCCATTAGAAAAAAAAAAGAGGATAACTACTGCTGCTTCAGCTTTTTTTTTGGCAGTCCCATCATTGCTCCAGCACTGAGAATTCCTGGTTTATTTAGGAAAGTTTTAAATACAAAGTGAGATGGATTGGTACAAGTGTGAGAACTTCTGTCCTCTCCTGTGATCAGTCTTATTTGCAGTGCTCCCCTGAGGCTAAGTAGGTGACAACCCTATGGGATATACAATGATAGCATTGCACATTACTGTTAATTTTTCTTTTACATGTGTTTTTAATTTTTTTCCTAACAGTCTTCCCGGCTGTATTTTCTTCAAAGTTCATCCAGCATGAAATTGTAGGGAAATACAGCCACCTCTTTACTGTTCAGGGCTCTGCCCCTGACCTGCTGCCCTATATGCTGCTTGCACACATGGATGTTGTGCCTGCTCCCCCCGAGGGCTGGGATTTCCCTCCTTTCTCAGCTGCAGAGCACGAAGGTTTCATCTATGGACGAGGAACGCTGGATAACAAAAACTCTGCCATAGTACGTCCTCTTGGTAATGTCATTTCAGCAAGATAAAAGCCTGGAAAGGGTAAATTGGAGGAGTCTGTTCTCTTGGAATCCACTCTGTTGTCTCTCTTGCCCCCCCTGTAAATTAATTAGTGATAATTTCCTGAGCCCTGCAGTGTTCTCCCAACTTTTCCTAGAGATGGAGTGACCACGATTACTGAAGAAAGCAGAGTTAAAGCTCTTAGAAGAATCAGAAGAACATGTTCACAGATGCAGATTTATTTGGTTAAATGCCATATTTAAAGTTTTATGGCACAGGTTGCCCAGAGAAGCTGTGGCTGCCCCATCCCTGGAAGTGTCCAAGGCCAGGTTGGATGAGGCTTGGAGAAAACTGGGATAGTGGAAGGTGTCCCTGCCCATGGCAGGGGGTGAGACTGGATGATCTTTACTGGCCCTTCCAACCCAAACCATTCCATGATTGTGTGTCAAATGTTGTGTTTGAAATCAGGGATAGACCTTTTCCTTTTTCCCAGGTGTCACACAGGCATTCAGAGCCAAACTTGGCCCTTTTAAAAGGCTTGAGTTTCAAATTAAATAATGTATATTTAATAGGATAGACAAATAACCCTGCATCTTTTATCCAGTCTGTGGCAGAACAAAGAGCTGTTGTGCTAAATACATTTCAGAAGAATAAAATACAGAAAAGATTGATCTGGGCAAGATTTCTCATTGGGGAAAGGTTGATGGAAAAATTAATAAGGAAAATGGGCCTTTGTGCCTTGTGGTGATTAAGTATTTAAATAAATATTTAGCAAACCAATGTCAGGGATGCTGTGACTGCTGATTGTGACATAGGCCACACTCCTAGAAAGTTTCAGGTTATTTAATCATCGATTTTTGAAACTTGAAAGTTTGGTTTGGTGCTTCCTCCTACTGTGAACTGCACAAGTAACTCCACAAAGGGACCAAAAAAATGAGCAATTTCAGTGAACGTGGTAAAAACAGGCACTGACAAGATATTATTTCTTCTGATGTGAAAAATTAAGTAGTTTAAATTGAAAAAACAGGTGAGATGGGATAATATGGCAAATATATTGTTATAAATATATATATCTGCCATAGCAAATGGTAGATCTGGTTTCTCATTCTTCAAATTAAGTTTTTAGTTTTTTTTCTGTTGTCTTGGCCCTCCTTGTACAAAATACACTGCTCACTAAAATCACTGCATTTGGTGGCTCAGGGCAGAGCCAATGTGTGTGTGGGACAGGCAGTTTCAGGGAACAGTGAATTCCTTGGATAATTACAACTTTATTATGCTTATCAACACAAATATTACAGTGTTTTTTCCAGGGAATGGGAATATCCTCAGTAGGAGCCGTAGAAATCAACGCTCAGCTGTGAGCAGAACAAAGTCTCCTTAAGGGCTGTGAAAGCATCACACTTCTCTTACATCACACTGCATCCTTTTATATTTATTCTCCTTATTAACACCCAGGGATGGTACAACACATTTTCTTTTCCTGCAGGGAATTCTGCAAGCTCTGGAATTTCTGCTGAGGAGAAATTACAGACCCCGCCGATCTTTTTATGTTGGAATTGGACACGATGAAGAGGTATTTTCTCTCCTATCACTGAAATAACAAGTTGTTTGCATTGTTCTTGTAGGTAACAAGGCTTTAATTTCTCCAACATTGTTTAGCTGGAACGTCTTCCCTGTTTTTCTTGGTTCTGTGGGTAGATACTGTGTCAGGCACGAGGGCAGAGTTATATATTGATTGTTTGGCTTTAAGTGACGTTGACAAAGGGTTTGGTCTGATGAGGAAAGAGAAAAGAACACAGGGGGAATTCAGATTCTTTCCTGCAAGGAAGGTGCAGCAGGAGTCATGTTTTTGAGTGGACATAAAAAGCTGGGTTAAGATTCATAGGGTTGTTCCAAATGATCAGGAAGAACTAACAGAAATGTTCCACTTAAAGGTACAGAGAGACAGGTGAGGTGGGTTTGTTTATGCATTTTCAAAATAGACAAAGAATTGTTAATAGTTAAAATGAATATGTTTAAAATGACTGATCTGTGGAGCTTATAGCTCTGAGATATCATTGTGTCTAAGAACCAGGAGAAATTCAAGCAACACTGAGTGACTGGTCAATGAGAGCACTTCTCAGTGTGGATATAAATCCATCTGCTACCAGGCCATTAACAATCTCCAGGGAATTTTGCTGGGAGAATCTCCTCTGCACAGGTTTCTCTGGAGCTGTTCCCCGGGGGATGTCCTGCAGTCCTGGGGTTGTAGCACAGGCACTGTCAGCAGAGAGGTGTTTTCCAGGATTCCTCCTGATGACGTGCCTTAATCTAAACAATTCCTCTGTCTGGATTCTCCCAGGTGTCTGGTAGGAAGGGAGCAATGAAAATTGCAGCTCTGCTGGAATCCAGAGGAGTGAAACTCTCCTTCTTGCTGGACGAGGGAAGCGCGGTCCTGGATGGGATCATTGCAGGAGTGAAGAAACCGGTGGCTCTGTAAGGAGAACACAAGTGCTCCTGATGAAAGTGATTCATTTTCAATAATTAATTAGTGATTAATGACCTTGCTAATGTCACTGCAGTATGTTTTCAAGGCGTGGGGCAGCGTTGGTGTTGCTAAAAGCTGCATCAGTGGCACAAAGTGCAAGCCAAGGACCTTCAGCCTTTGCTTGCTGTCCATCACAGCTGTGCTGACAGAAGCAGAATGTTCCACTTAGCCCTTGCAAGCATTTTAATTTTGTGCTGGGGAGAAGCAGCCAAGACATCAGCCCTCCAGACATCTAAATATTGTGATAATGATTCGCTGTTGCTGCTTCTTGGGTGTTTTTTATGATACCAAAACTACACAGAGTAGTTGTTTTTATCTATAGCCTGTGCCTGTGTGTTTGGGGTTGCATGAATCATTTATTTGTTTATTTATTGACTTATTTATGTATCATTGAGCAGAATTGCTGTCACAGAAAAGGGTTCAATGACTCTGAACTTCACTGTGGAAAAAGAGCCAGGACATTCATCCTTTCCTCCTAAGGAGACAAGTATTGGCATTCTTGCAGCAGCCATGTCCAGGTGAGAGTTTCCTGTCATCCAACATCAAAGACAGTCAAGCAGACTCCCAAGTCACTGATATGTGACTTTTTTAATATATCTACTTAGAGTCTTTTTCAAATTCCTGTCAATATATTTGAAATTGCAGTTTGTAGCTCGCTTTGAAGGGCAGAAATACAACTCCCAGCAAAGGGACAATTGCCAGGTGTCTGCAGTGTCTTTTCACTTCAGCTGTTCCCAGTGTCAGTTGATGCTTTAAAAGCAAGACAAGTGCTGTCTACCCTAATTTACTCTGTGGCAATAGAGATTCCTTTGTCTGGCTTGCAGGATTTCTCTGGAATTTATTCCTGCACATGCCTGCTACCTCAGCTGGTAATTCTCCAAGCCAGTAAACATGGTGTAGAGTCATAATGTGACTGCATAAATTGTCTCTTTACGTGTCTGCGTAGATACCAAATTGGCTAATAACTATATATATTAGAAAAACTTAGTATGTCCAGGCATGGTGGAATTTGCTGGGATGTTTTCCTAGATTTCCATGTATTTACAGGAGTCAGAATTTGGGATTTTTTCAGCTGTTTTTCAAAGAAAGTCTTTGCATATGACTGGAATGCCCAGAAATCTGTGGAGCTGCGCTCGCAGCTTCACTCACCACGAGAGCTAAGTGTGATTGCATCTCAAATATAATTCAGAAATCAAATTCCTGTCAACCTTCTGGAGCAATAACAGCCAGAGATTTTTTCTTTATTTTTTTTTTTTTTAAATTCCAAATGCTGTTTGTTTTGTAGACTGGAGCAGAATCCCTTGCGCAACCTCTTTGGCCACGGGCCAGAGCTCATGACTATGGAGCACCTTGCAGCAGAGGTGAGGAAAGCAGCTTGATTTCATTCCCAGATTTCCATATTAATAAGTGAAGAGTAACCCAGCTTATGAATTTAGAGCACAGCTAGGTCCTGGAAAGGACTTAAGCTGGCCTTTCTCCCAGATAATTGTTTCTTGCTGGAATTGTTTCAGCCGTAGCCAAGTGATTCTGCTGTGCTCTTGAGAACCAGAAACTTTCTGATTTGTGGTTTTATTTCTTCCCCTTAGTTCAGGTTTCCTCTCAATCTCGTCATGAGCAATCTGTGGCTGTTTTCACCTATTGTCAGCAGGTAAGAAAACAGATCCTTGATAAACCTTAAAAGAGGAAGCCACTTCTAGTCTTCCCAGGAAAACAGTTATATTATTTTACAGTTCAGACAATTCGGTGGTTTACTGTCAATAAGCACTTTGTTAATTGAACAAGCCATCACTCAGCTTATTGCCTGTAGAATTGTGGTGCTTATGTTTTAGGAATATTCAACCTCTTTGAAAATTTTTGTTTGTTTCTTTCTGTTTTTTAAAGAGTTCTTGCCTCAAAACCTTCCACCAACGCCTTGATTCGAACGACGACCGCAGTCACCATGTTTAATGCAGGAATCAAGGTAGTTTCAAATGCATTTTTCTCCATGTAATAGGATGAGACAGTTAGGACATTTGATTTCCAGCTATTTATATCCATTTATAAGATCAGTATGGGCCCTGTTTGTCACCACCAGTCTCATTCCTACTTCAGATGTGGCTTGGATTTGGCTACAGTTGAAAACTGCTTCCTCTCAGAAGTCTCTGATCTCTGTCAACCAGCTTTTAAGATTGTTACTGCTTTAGGACAGATAAGAAAGAGTGTTTTCTGTGTAATCCTACAAAATATCAATGACAGTATTTGAAACTCACAGTCATAAGCACTTCCCTGGCCCAGGTGGGGTCTCCTGTTTGTAGGACAGGTCTGGTGTTTGCCTTAAGCAGGGTTAGTTTGCACCTTGGACTGAGAGATAACAGCTTCTGGCTGATACAGCCAGATCTTGCCCTGATAAGGAGGTGTAGCTGTTCAAAAATACTGTAGCCCTGGAAAATAAACAGGCTGTTTGGTGTGTCCCTGGAAAAAATCTGTTACTGAAAAGCATCACTGGACAAGAAAACAAAGATGCAGTGGCTGAACAGTGACACGGAGTGGCCAGGAGAGAACTGACACCCTGGTTACTTGTATGTCTTTTTCCTAAAGATTATACACTTTTTGTTTAACAAAGTTATAAATATTAATTCTGTAGAAAAGAAGAGTTATGTGTGTTCAGTAACATCATTTGTTAAGCGACTTATATCTCGTAACATGATAATGAGATGAAAGTAGTGCTTAAAAAGGAAACCAAAATAAACTTTCAGAACTTCTCAGTGTAAAGTTTCTGAAGGGAGAGGGCTTAGCTCAAGATAAAAACTTCTATATAAGAGCTAATTTCATTTTTGTTGGATTTATGAATATTCCTTTGTGTATTTATCTGCATTTTAAATGAGTATTTTAACACAGAGATATCACACTAAGTGGAAATAGTGAAGCATTAGGCTGAGGCCTAGAGTTGTTTGAGTTTCTGAGTTTGCAGTTGGCATTTTAATCAGTTTTTAACTTCCTTTTAATTTTGGTCCTTCCTTTTTTTTTCTAGGTAAATGTCATCCCTCCTTCTGCAAAAGCCACGGTGAACTTCCGGATCCACTCGGCCGAGACGGCTGCTGAGGTACCCCCTGCCCTCCCACTGTGGGGCCTCAGATCTCCAAATTCTTTGGTGCCAAAGAGCACATGGATCATGTGTGATTATGGGATTTTCTGGATGATTTGTATGACATAACTCCCAAGAGCAGCAGGTTGACCCCCTGCCTTTCAGGATTGAAGCAGTTCATGAACACCTTGAGACACTGATTGCACTGGGGTTCAAAAATTCAGCTGAAGTGTCAGAATCCCCTGAAGAAGAGGAAGAGAGGCTGACACACAGTTTCAATCTTAACTATCATCTGTATTTGCAGCCACAATTGACAGTTCACAGGCAAATGTTTTCTGGAAAGCAGAACATCTGCTGATGTCTCTGAGGGATGCTTTTTCATTTCTTGTGCTCATTTAATCTCTGTGTTTTACCCACAGGTGCTGGAGGCAGTTAGAAACACCATTGCTGATGACAGAGTGAAGATTGATGTAGTAGAGGCCTTTGATCCACTCCCCATCAGTCCTTGGGATGAGCAGACATTTGCAGTCCATATTTTTCAAAAAACCATTCTGGATATTTTCCCAGATGTTGACAGTGTAGTCCCAGGTAACAGCAGGCACATGATAATTGTTTCCTCTCCAGCTTCTGCCCTGCTTTTCTCTGCCCCCTCCCCCATTTGTTTCCATTTGCTGTGTACTTCTCCACCCCAGCTGTTAACTACTGGAAACAGCTGTTTTTTCCTCTTTTTATTCCGTTCCCTCTTTATGCTTTAAAAGTTTTAATGTTGGTTTTTTTTAGCAGTGGAATTAAAAAAGCAAACAGGAAGCTGACAGGAACAATGAGCCTTGAATTGGACTCTCTGCACATACAAAGGGATCTCTTCAGGGAAGAAAGGGATTGTGAGGGAGAGGAGGAGGTCTTCTTGCTTTAGTTCTTTTATTGTTTTCATAGCTGGCAAAGCCATTCCTGCTTTTCTGTATTGTTCCTTAGGATCCCAGCCCCTTCCCTTTCTTGCAGCTCCTTCCTAGTTCTGCAGTGTTTGTTGGACTGCAGTTTGAAGCTTAAATTTTGGGAGAGGCTGAGTGTCATGGCTGTTCTTAGACTGAATTATATGTTCAGCTCCTGTTCCTGGAGGAGAGAACGTCCTTCCAGGATGTACCAACCCACTGTTTCCAGCCATGCTGCTTTTGGTGTAGGCAGTGGTTACACAGAGCTGTTATCAGCTGCCTTTCCCTTCTCCTGGGGGAAATGTGGGTCATTAAATCGCTGCTGTGATGCAGAGTGAACTTGTTTTCCAGGCACGTGCATTGGAAACACGGACAGCAGGCACTTCACCAACGTCACCAACGCCATTTACCGCTTCAACCCGCTGCTCCTGACAGCACAGGATCTCCCCAGGTACTCTCTCTGCCTGCTGTGGGCAGCTGCTGGGCTGGGGAGCAGGGAAAGACAAGATCCATCTGCATCAGGCAGAAGGAAACCCAGCCTTGTGTACCTTGGCGTGCCCGTGGTGTGGCCTCACGCTTGGCCAGGCCACCCATTTCCTGCAGATTTGGGTGCTGCTCTAATCGGGGTGGAAATTACACTGGGAAAGCATCAGGCCTTACTAATTATTCCTTCAAATGCAGGCAGGACTCATTTAGGTGTTTCATTTGGTAGTTCAGCAATGCTGTGGTGCAGGAGTGGGAAAGGTGGTGTTCTGGTAGTTGGCCTTCCAGGAGATTTATTCATATTTTTGGACACATTCCACTCTGAATTGATTTGCACCTTAAAGCTGGAAATTGGGTTTCCTGAAGTAAAATGATAACAAGATCATCATGCAAGGGATTATTTGTTCATTTAGCACCTATTAGATGTGTCATTTTACTGAGGTGCAGATGATGCAGAAGAGTGTTCTCTCCTGTACAAGACAGTGACATAACTGGCCAAGAAATGGGCAGAGAGCTGGAATACTGTTAGGATTTTTTTTCCACATGCACCACAAACGTAGTTGTTTTGCTCTGAGCCTTAGAAATCAGTAAATTTGGTTTGCTTATAGTGCAGAATTTGCTGTATATTCCTGTATTTTTATGGTGTACATGGTTTTATGAAGCCAACAGGCAAGTAGGGTGCTGGGTATGTGCAGGAGGGTCACTGGAATAAAAAACACTCCTCTTTTTCTTCCAGGATCCATGGGTTGAATGAGAGAATCTCCGTTGAGAATTATGAGAAACAGGTCGAGTTCCTCTTTCAGCTCATCAAAAACTGTGACATTGACACTCTTCCAGAGCCCCACTCCAGCTCCCACGAGCTGTGAGAGACACCCTGAGAGGAGCAGCTGCTGAGGTGGCCTGGGCTGAAGGTGCAGTTCTGTGCTGGGCATTGAGCTCCACCTGGAATTTGGGGTTTGTGTATCATGGTTTACATACTGAGGGAAAAAGCTTGCTGCTTTGGGAAAATGTGTGGTTTGCCACAGAACCTGGATAAAACACAACAACCAACCCCGATTTCTGCTCCTCCCTGGTCTGAGGTGCAGCCATTAATCTGATATTAATTTTTTCAGCACTTTCTTTAAGCCTCTGAAATTGGTTGTCACTTAAAAATCTGAGCTATAATCAGCAGTCACTCGCCAGTAAGAGGTGAATCATCCTCTGGGCTTTTGGCAAACTCATTTTATACAGTTAATTGGATTTTTCATTAATTTAAATGAGGTGTCTGTCAGCAGCTCACGTGGAAGGTTTGTGACGTGCTGAAAGGTTTCATGTCCCTGGTAGAGTCACACTAAGAGTTCAAAATTGCACTGCTGGGTTTGGGCTGCTTTCCCAAGGGGATTCTGCCAGGCTGCTTCCCCAGGGGATGCTCTCAGCCAGCATCCAAGGTGCTCTCAGCCAGTGTCAGTGTTAATTCCCAAGCTCTCCCATTCATGCACTGATTTCTGACTCTGTTTTGAAATACTGAGCTCCAGAAGTTGCTGTAACTGATGAGGTGCTGAAAACTTTTCTTCCTGTCTTAGTGATTTTTTTTTTATTTTTCTCCCTGACTCTTTGGTGTGGCACAGGGTATGTTGTGCAGCTGGGTGTCAGAATAAGGGATTGCAGCTTGAAATAAGAAACTAAACCAGTGCTGTCTGCTCATCTGTTTTCTCTTTTCACTGAATCAGTTCTGTACTGTATGTTTCTCCTTTGCTTCTCTGAGAACTTGATTGTGAAAGATGTGAAGCCTTTCAGCTTCTTCCAGTTCAGTGGAATCAGAGGTTTGTTCCTTCACTGCCTGTGCAGTTTTCACTTTGCTGCAGCACTTCCACTGCCTCAGCTCTTTGGGAATCCTGGGATAGACAGGCCATTGATGTTGACTCTCTTTCATCTTGCCCTTCTTGCCTGTCCTTGATAGCACTAAAGGGTTAAGCATTCTTTTGGCCTTGTTGGTCTCTTTGGTTGGGGTTACCAGTATTAATTAGACAAATAAATAATTAACACCTTGCTATTAGCCAAAGAAAAGCCTGGGTGAAAGCTGCCTTGTAACACTGACACAGTCACATATCTCCTCCTGCTGCAGAGATGTGTCTCTTTTTCAGAACCTGAGTTATGCACTGGAATGGGTGGTGGTTCTGCTCTGAATTCATACTGTAAAATGTGCTGGAATGTACAGGAAATACCCTGAAATGTATCCTGAAAAACACTCATGGAACTGTGATTCCTCTTCTTTCTGTTCACCATTCTCTTATTTATTTGCAATGTGATCTTATCATTGTGGCCAGAGGGCTACAACTCTATCACCTACTAAATAACTGAAACAAGATTGATGTTTTCATCTAATAAAACAAGGAATTCAGATTCTTTTCTGATTATTGTTTAGCCTTTTTATGTAACTGCATAATTGCAGTGAAATCATTTGCACACCTGATTCTACACTGGAGCAATTCATAAAGTTTCCACCAAAACAAACCCACATATTTTCCAGCCAGCTCTAATCTTTTGCACCCTCCCTGGTGCTCCCCCTTCCTATACAAAACCAGCTAACTCTGTTCAGGCATTATTGGGCAGTAAATAGTTGCATCTTTTATGGTTTGCTGCACTTTGTCTGTGTGCCCCAACGTCAGTGATTTGTTCAGCCACGTGCCTGTGGCTCTTTTGTGAAGGTGTCATTCCCCTTGCAAACTCCTGTTGCAGGCACAGCAAAAGTGATGTGTCAGGGCCCAGCACAGAATAAAATACAGCCCCGGGGGTGGGAGGTGCAGGAAGGTTTTGTTGTTGGGTTTTTTTCACTGGCAAATCTCTGTAAAACTGAGTCTAAAGCCTTTGCTGTGTTGTTTAACACCTGATGGTTGGGCTGCCAGTCAGAGGGACCTCGACAGCCTGGAGAAATAGGAAAACAGGACTGGCATGAGGGAGCACAGGTTGTGAAAATCCTAACCTGGGTCATGCTGTTGTGGTGTGGAAGGAGGGGTTTGTTGCCCCTTGTAACAGCAAATGAGCCCTGAAGACACACAGCATCCTTTATATTCTGTAATCTCCTATCCCCAACCCCAAATCCCTCCCCTCTGTGTTTTGGTGAGGATTGCTTCCCTAAAGCACTTTCATCTGAAGGTTCATTTTGCTGCTGAAGGAAAAGTGAAGGGCAAACAGCTCTGGGAAGGCAGGGCTGGTTTTGGCAGGTACTGTGCAAATGTGTGCCATGAGATTTCTCTGCAGAGCCTCATTAAGTGCTGCTCATCAGCCAGTGCTGAAATTGGGCAGTGCCTCTGCACTGGGGACGTGTTCAGCACAGCTCTGCTGCAACCTGAGCCCTCCAAACTCCAGGGCCTTGAACACACCAGCAGGATCCACTGCTGGAAAGGTACATTCCCCACCTCTGCCCATTTTTCCTAAACTGTCTGTGCTTTTTTTCCCATGCAGCAGCTTTGCCTTTGTGTTCTTAAGCCTCTTTATTTTACCACATTAGCTGCCATGTCGTGCTCATCTGACACTATTCTGAAGGGGCACTCAATGGTTTGGTGTCTGCACACCTCTCCTGACACCACAGTTCTCTTTCCACCTCATTTTAGTTTTCTGGGAATGTCTCTTACCCTGAGTGCTGTGTGAAATCTTGGTGTCATCCTGTAACTAACAGTGCACAGGTGATGTGCTGGCCTTTCCTGCTAAGATCACCTTAGTGTGAATAGTTCCTTGCTAATGCCAAGTGCACCATGAAAACACAGATTATTAACTCTCAGAGCTATGCTTTTTTGGTTGTCATGAGTCACTGTGCCTTGAGCATGGAGAGCAATTACCTCTGACTCATCAGAGAAGGAAAAGCCTGATTTTCTGCTCTGAAGACAGGTAACTTGGTGTCATACTAATGATTTGAACACTCTTAGTCCAATTCCAGTGTGTTAACATTTTTCTGTGTTACATCCATAGCAACTTCCTTTTTTCCCTGCTCTTCCCCAAGTCCACAAAGCTGCCATTCTTCTGACAACCCTAAATAACATATCTGCAGTTGTCCAGTCATCCCAGCCTGCTGTGGGCCAGCTGATCTAGGGACATGTGGGCCTGCTACACCACGGAGAAGAGGTCACATTCCACACCTGCATTTTCTAAAGAAAGCTCTGTTGCTGCCCTCTGTTTAACAAGGCTTGGTTTATTTTCAGCCCCGAGTGACCACGGGGAGTTCAGGCCCAGAGCTGCAGGGGGACGCAGGAACAAGGTGTTTACAAAGTTGTTTCCTCCAGCTTGGCACTTGACACTTGCATTCTTGGCTCCTCTTTTGCCATTTTATTTGGTGTTCCACGGAGCTGGCAAAATCCATTTTCTCGAGCAGGTGCTGTGAAAACTCCCCCTCACCAGAGCAAGACACGCACTGAGGAATCTGGAGGCTGCTCAGCCACAGCCTGCAGTGTCCTTTGCTGTTCCAGAGGAGCAGCTCAGCCTGTGACCCTTAACTCTGTGCTCTTCAGTGGTTGAACCCTGCACAGATTCTTGCCAATGTGTTCAGTCCTCCCCTTGCTGGTGCTCTGAAACTTTTAGACGTGTTTGTCCTTTTAGTCCACGAATTCAGGTTCTTGTAACAACGCTTTAAAGATGCACTGCCATGAGCTGTGAGGTCTCTCTCAACATCTCAGTGCCTGGAGTGTGGTGCAGAAGTGCTGCCCAGGGGTTGTTTTGCCCAGCTGAGCAGCTCAGGGCAGGCTGTGTGACATCAGGTTTGCTGTGCAGGGCCTTGGCTCCGCTTTCCGCTCCCACACTTCCCGGGGCAGCGGGTGGTGGAGATAAAGAGCTCAGCGTGGTGGGGAAGGGAGGGACCTGCCCTGCTCAGTGCAGATCACTGAGCTGATTGAAGAGCTGGGGTGGTGGTGGGCCCCAGAGGAAGCTGCAGCCAGTTCTCAGCAGGAAGGAAAATGACCCCATGCAAGGGTGGTGAGGGCAGGGGACAAAGGGAAAACGCTCTTTGGCACTGATGGATTTACCCACGAGTTGGTCACAGCCTGGGCAGTGGGGTTTAGAAGCAACATGCAGCATTTCCCAGGGTGCTTTTCATGCATTTTAACTTGTATTTTTAATCCAACACAATGTAGGGTTTATTGCAGCCCTGTAAATACTCAGATCACTTGAACACTGTGCCTGGTGTTGCAGTAGAAAGGTGACCCCATGGAAGGGCCTGGATCTCCAGAGGTCCCTTCCAACCCCAACTACTCTGTGATTCTGTGAAACAGAAGGGAGTAAAAGAGATGATTTTCATTTATTCTTTTTTTTAATACCAGCCTCTGCTCTGACCAGCCTTGTGGTGTTCATGTTTCCTTCAGCCTGATTTCTGAATATAAATGAGCTCAGAGCTCATATCCGGAACAAACCCGAAATGTGAGGCACATCCTCAGTGCCTCCATGACAGGTGTCCATGGCCCTGCTATCTCACAGGAACCACTGGCCTTGTGGAACACAGGAAACCAGGACCTTCCAGCTCCTCTCTGCCAGGAGCTCTCACATGGCCAAAAGCCCAAGGGACAGACCTGCCTGGGGCTGACCCGTGTTTGTCACAGCACGTGGGTGACACAGGAACACAGCTGGGAGCACTGCTCATGTGGGCCTTGGAAAAAAAAAAAGGATGGGGATGGGTTTGTTTGCTTCCAGGTTGGCAAAACAGAATTTCCAGGGTCTGCATCTCCCAGATCTCCCAGATCACAGTCTGCCTCTGACATCATTGCCTGCCCTCGTGAGCTGCTTTTGCTCTGGACTGACATCTGAAGGGGTAAGTCATGACCAGTTTTTGAGTTTGCCTGTTGGGATTCCTGTTTGCAAGTAATTAGGAACTCAGTTCCTTCAGGATCCTTGGTCAAAGGCAGCTGGGGCTGCATTGACATCTGTGACAGAGTGGGGGAGCTGGAGCAGGGAGCAAAGGCACCTCTCGGGGCACTGTCAGCTCTGGATGAGGTGGATGTTTTGAGCGACTTTGGCCAAACCCTTTTATTTTGCTGCATTCTGTGCAAGGGGGAGTCACCCTATACCCATTGTGGGCTCTCAGGCTATTCCTGAGTGCTGGCCCAGAGCTGGACAGTTTGACACTGCCAAAATCACGTGGCTGCTGTAAAACACATGGGCACGACATTCCCTGATCCAACTGCAGCTCAGTGGTAAACCCTTCCCTTCCCAAACACTTTATTGCCTTTGGTACCTGCTCCCTGCAATTGGAAACCCATTTCCTGCCCTTTCATCCTCTGCCTCTCTGATCTCTGCACTGGTGGGGGTTTTATCTATTTCTGTGTTCTTGTCTCAGGCAGCTTTTGTCTCCACGCTTCCACTTCCTGAGCGTGCAGCTGGGCTGGGCAGCAACAAGGTCACATTTTGGTGGGCCTTGGTTTTGGGGAGGTGAGGGAAGGATGGTTGTTCCGGGGGAGATACGGATTTTCCGAGTCAGGAAGGAAAGATGCAGGCGGAAGGAGAGCCTTACCCAGGTTTATTTGGACAAAGGAGAACAGAGGCTGGGGCTGGAGGCAGGATTTGGAGCTCCAATCCCAGCCTGAGTGTGGAAGTGTGTTGTGGTTTTAGTTAAGACATGTCTCTGTATGTCTTAAGTTTTCCTTGAGGTCTCTTTGCTGGTGTCACAATAGGAGGGTCTGGGAATTAGGTAAGTGAGTCCAGAGGCTCCTCAGCCCTTGAAATCACAGAATGGTTTGGGTTGGAAGGGACCTTAAACATCATCTCATTCCACCCCCTGCCATGGGCAGGGACACCTTCCACTAGCCCAGGTTGCTCCAAGCCCTGTCCAACCTGGCCTTGGACACTTCCAGGGATGGAGCAGCCACAGTTTCCCTGGGCAACCTTTGCCAGGGCCTCCCCACCCTCACAGGGAGGAATTTCTTCCCAATATCCCACCTAACCCTGCCTTCTGGCACTTCAAAAACCATCACCCCTTGTCTTGTCACTCTCTGCCTGTACAAAAAGTCCCTCATCAGAGCTGCTTTCTGTAATTAGTTCTCCTGCTCTGCTCCACGTGTTCCAGTCACCCTTTTCTCCCAAAGCAGCAAATACTTCAGGAATAAACCCTTCCCTTGCTCAATTTTTAACGAGAGCAGATAGAAATGAAGTAGCAGAGCCCAGAGCTTTAGATCACAATGGATCCCCTGCTGCCCACAACTGCCTTTGTTTCCTCAAGGAATGAAGTCACCAGTTCCAGTCACACTTGTCTCCCTGTATCCATGGGGGAATGTGGTTCCTGTGCTGCCCTCCCCCTTCCCCCTGGTTGTGACACAGCCACCCTTATTGGCCCAAAACCTGTCTCCAAGGCCTGGAGCTGGGGATCACGTCATCACTCTGAGTAATAACTTGCTGCTGACTGTTTCCTGGGAGGAAAGGAAAGGCAGGAAGGAAAAAACAACAACTGCTCATAAGTTCCACTCATGCAAAAAAAAAAAAAAAAAAAAAAAAAAAGAAAAAAAATGGGGAAATAAAAGGAAAACATGAATCAGAAGAGTTGGTGTCATTCAAGAACATGGAATTTTGCAGAGCATTGAGGAGCTTACCTCTGCAGCAGGAGTTTTTATTTATTTGTTGGGGGATGGTTTGGCGTAAACAGGCAAAGTGTGGACGTGACAATATTCCTGATTTTTTTTTCCTGAACTCCACCAGTCTGGCAGAGGCCTGAAAGCCAGTGGGTACCACTTGTACTGCTCCAGGGCCTGGCTCCAGCCACATTCCCCTGGATGGGGGATAATCAAAGCACAGATCCATAGTGGGATGGATGGATGGATGGACCACAGGACAGTGGGATCAATGGATCAGGGGACAGCAGATAGATGGACAGTGGGATGGACAGATGGATGGATAGCAGGATGGTGGATGGCCAGCAGGATCACTGGATCCCAGCACAGCTCGGGGATGGATGGATGGATGCATGCATGCATAAAGGGGTGTATGGATGGATGGATGAATGGAGGGATGGATGGACAGATGGATGGGTGGGTGGAGGGATTGATGGATGGAGGGATGGATGGACGGATGGACGGACGGACGGACGGACAGGGATCGCTCCCCCCGCTCCACGTGGATTCTCCCCCACGTGACCCCAGGCCACGCCCAGCATCACAAAGGGGGCGTGGCCTCTCCTCTCCCCCCTCCCCGCCGTAGTCCGCGCAGGGGGCGGGGCCGGGAGTGACGCCACGCGCCCGCAGCCAATAGGAGCGCGGCGCGGCGCGCTGGGCAGGGCCGCCATTGGCGGGGGGTGATGTCAGGGCGGCGCGCGCCGGGCCCGGCGGGGCAGAGCGGCCGGGGGAGCGCTGAGGGAGGTGAGGGAGCCGTGAGGGAGCGCAGGGAGCAGCGAGGGAGGGAGCGCTGAGGGAGCCGTGCGGGAGCCGTGAGAGAGCGCTGAGGGAGCGGCGGCACCGCGGGCACACGGCGCGGGACCGGCCGCGGCAGCTCCCGCTCCGCTCGGGGCAGCGCATCCCCGCAGTGTGTCCCCTCCGCGGCCGCTCCCCGGTGCGCTCCGGGAGCGCCGGTCCCGCTCCCCCCGCGACGCGGCTCTGCGGGCGCTGCGGCACCGGCGGGCGGGGGCAAAGCCCCGGCCGGGGGCTCCGGGCGTCCCGCGGCTCGGGGGTCCCTCCGTCCCCTGACACGGCCCCCTGAGAGGGGAAGGAGAGCCGAGGGGATGGTCCGGGGTGCGTTAAAGTCTGAACCTTCGACATAGAAACGAAGGAGCTGCTTGTGCTGCCGTGGAATCCCAACAGAATATCTGTTTTCCTCCCCTGTATTTCAGGTGAAAGGCGAGTTCTTGGAAAGCCGCGTCAAATCCAGGGCTGTCCGAACGCCAGAGCCCACCCTGCAGCCTGCCCAGCTCAGTGAGCGACCTGAACTGGGGACCTGCTGTTGCTCTAAATAAGAGCTGTGGTTGTCTTGTGCTGTTGGGTGAGAAATTCTCCTGGAAGAGGAGGACGACAGACACTTGGAGCTTGCTGGGATTGCTGGCAGAGAGCAAAAGCCAGGCTGGAACAGAGCAAAAAAACCCACAGGAGACTTCAGACTGGAATTCTGCAGGGGCACAGTGCTACTGGGAAAAGCAACAGAAGGTAGCAAAAAGAGCTTTTCCAGGCTGGATCATCTCTACAAGCCAGGTTTTCTCCTTGCCTTGGGTGCCCCATCACAGCAGCCGTGCTGCAGGAGGAAAACCTGGAAAAAGATGCTCTGAAGTGTCACACGTCAAAGAAGGAAAGCTTGGATCCTGCCTTGGAGGCTGCTGTAGCACACAGCACTGGAGAGGAGAACCAGAGGGAATTAACTGGCCATCATTCCCAGTTCCTGCTCTCTCAGTGGTTGGTGTCCCCCGTTGCTGGACTTTGCTTGATGGGGATCTCTGCTGCAGGAGCAGGCTCTGCACTCCAAGGCAGGCGAGCAGGGATAGGAGAGGTCGCTCCTAGATGCCGGAAAGGCCATTTGTGTAAGCTCCTGGCAGAAGATTTCTTCTGGAACAGCTGCTGGCTGTAGGCCCACCAAGCCAAGGGTCAGGATAGCCTCTGAACAGCATGTCTGCCAAGCCTGAGAAGGAGACCCACCAGGCCAATGGGGCTGTGCCTGTGGACCATCTCACCAGTCCGGAGCAGGGGCAGCTGGTGGAGCCCTCAGATTTCCTGGGCCCTGCTGCAGTAGAAGCAGTGGTGCTGGAGTCCCGTGCCAACGCCAAAGGGGTGCGAGAAGACGATGCCCTGCTGGAAAATGGCAGCCAGAGCAATGAAAGCGATGACACCAGCACACACCAGAGTCCTGAGCCAGCCTCGCCCCTCAAGGAGACCTCCTTTTCCATCGGGCTGCAAGTCCTCTTCCCGTTCCTCCTGGCAGGCTTTGGGACAGTTGCTGCTGGAATGGTGCTGGACATTGTGCAGGTAGGATTGATGCTTCCCTGGCACGGCACTGGGCTCTGAATCCTGTCAAGCCAGGAGGGACTGGAATGCCAAGGCTAGTTCAGCACATGGCAACAGGGAGGGAAGGAGACCAGTTCTCTTGGCTGGGGAAGGGGAGACAGGGAGACCTTGGTGATGTGTGGAATCAGGGAAGGAGAGGCCGAGGGCACCCCTGCACAGCTGTGGCTCAGAGGAGAAGGTCACAACTGGCACAATGTGGCACCTGAGACCACTGTGCATCACAGCTCGAAATGAAGCCCTTCCCTGCTGGTGGCTGGTGACATCCCAGCCCCAGTCACTGGGTCCACTTGTGTCCCTTTCCCATCTTGGGTGTTTGCTGTGCTGTCCCAGCATGCCAGGCTCGTGCCACCAGGTTTATGATTCTCCTGCCACAGCGTGTGCTGGACACCTGTGTGGGGGCTCATTCCAAAGCTTGAAGGCCACGTGGCCCCTTCACCTCCTCCTTGTGCTCCTGACGTGGCCAGGGGTGACGGGGCTAAAGGAGTGGTTCCTCCTGGGAGGTGTGTGGAGGTGATCCTTAGGAAAGGCCTGCCAGAGAGCTGGCAGTGACCTCTGGATGAAAACCAACATGTTACCTTGGCAGGTGATGCTGTGGGAATCCGACAGCCTGGCAGCTTGTTTGTGTTTTTATGTGGGAATTGTGCCTTTGGAAGCTCTGGCTCCTGCACTGGTCTATAACACGTTTTCCAAGCATGTGTGTCTGGCAGCAGAGGAGTTGCTTCACCTCTTCTCCTTTGCCCTGAAAGACAGGCTGGGCAGAGCTGTCTGATGCCCAGCCCAAAGCAGTGACTGAGGCTCAGAACTCGCTCATCTGTGCAGTGGAGGTTTATGAGACTCTCTGGATGGGGGAGGCAGCCATTTTGGAGCTGTGGTCAACCAAAAATGCTCTGCTTGAAGCTCCTCTCTCTGCTCAAGTGAGGTAAACAAGCCCTCGAGTGTTGGCAGAGAAGGGCTCGAGTGTCAGTCCAGGGTGTTACCCTGTGCCAGGGTAAGTCAGTCAGAGGGTTTTTTTGGACCTGTGGGTGGTCAAGCAGACACTCCTCGTGGTGTCCTGCCCGTAACAGCAATTTCCCTGCGTGCCTTTGCACTCTGGTCATCCTTACGGGCTCTCTTGGCTGTTGAGAGAGCTGTGAAGTGACTCAAAACAGGAAAAGCTGGGTGTGCTAAATTAATCTGGGAGAGAGAGAGAGATTTACTGGAATCATTTTCTTAAAAAGAAAGACATTTCAAGCATGTTTCCCTCTGCAAGGTCCCTGTAAACTCCTGCGTGGCTCTTCTGGAAGTCCCCCAGAGCCAGGGATTTGAACCCAACCTAAAGTTTTTCCTGGAGAAGGAGCAGCTCTTCTGGCTGGGAAGGAGTGGGCAGGGCTGGGATACTGCAGCTGAGCCCTGTGTTCTCCTGCCTTTCTTTTTTATGGCCATTAGAAATAAAACTTTGTAATTCCCGTGTCCCACACAGCGTGTGGCTGTGCAGCTTTTCCTGCCAACAGCTCTAACTCCCTTTAGCCTTGGGATTAAATGAGCCATAGGGTGGGAAAAGGGGGATGGGAAGCGTGTTGGCTTGGCTTGGGGAGCTGATCCTGATAACTGGCTTCCAAAGGCTCAAAGCCTTGGGATGAAAGGAGGAAGCATGTGGAGTGGGTCACTGGAGTCCCGTGGCTTTGGATGCAGCCATGGTTGGTGCTGGCTGGGGGCTCCATACACTCCATGTCCCGTGTTTTGGAGAACTGGACTAATCAGCCAGCTGTAATTGGTCTCCCCACTGTGAAAACAAGCAGCCCTGGCCTTTGGCCATGCTGTCCCATTAACGTGGCCCTGGGAATGTGCCTCTCAGGAGGAGGATTTGCCTCTGCTCCCTCTGGGAGACTCCAGGCCAGGTACATGTGAGTGCCCTGGCTGGTTTTTGTGTACAGTGCAGGACTGTTGGCACAGTCCCCTTTCCCGTCAGAGCCCCTGTTGTTTTCCAGACTTATCAGCTCTCTGGAGGTTCTTTGGATGGACAGGATTTCATATGGATGAGGGAGTCTGCTCCTTTCCCCTGCTTCACCCCCTCTGGTGTTACCATCCCTCCAGGGTGCTTGTCAGGGACTGCCAGCCCTGGATTCCTGTTAGGGCTGCCCATTCCGTGGCATTTTGGAGGGAGAATGCCGGGAGAAGCAGCTGCACCGAGGCAGTCGCAGCTCCGACCTGCAGCAGCCCCTCCCCTGAGCCGTGAATCACCACCCTGCTGCCATCCGAGCAAAACCAGCTCTTCCTCGTGAGCTGTGAGCCTTGACTTCACACCCAGGGACTGAAATGACACAGCTGAGGGGCAGCTGATCCCCTGGGAATATCTTCCTGTAGGTGCAGAGCTCCCGAAAGGCAGCGGGACCGGAGGGAGCTGCAAAACAGCACCTGGGGGTTGGTGTTTCATCCAGACCCTCCAGACCTGTCTGCTCTGAGACACCAGGATCTGCTGTGTCTGGGTAGATCTGTGTTCAGAGGGGCTGTGGCTTAGTAGAAAATAAAGCTGAAATAAGTGAAAGCCAGACTGTGTGTGTGTCACATATTATATATGTGTCTTATAGCCCCTGTGCTGCCCCTCTGCAGAGGGCAGGGAGGAGGTGCTGGAGGTGAGTGCCTCTGCCTGTAATTCTCTCCCACAGCCCCTGCTGGAAGGCAGCCAGAACCCTCTCACTCCCCAGTTCCTCTTTGCCTGGAGCAGACTGGATGATGCTGGAGGATCTTTCCCTGAAAAATGCTGATTTCTGTACTTCTCAGAGGGGCTGTTATAGGCAGAAAGGAATTTTATCATCTCAATGTCCTGAACTTAAAGTCTTATTTCCTCTTCTCTTTCCCATTTTGTTGTCTTCCCCAAAACAGCCTGGCCCTGGTTCTCCCCATGGAGCCACATCATGGGCACACATCTCCACAGGGATCTTTGTTCCCTGCAGGAGCCAAGGAGGCCTTGGAGCTGTAGGAAATGCCCGTAGCCCAGTGTTGTATAACATCTTATATTAAGTAAGTTGGCAGGAGCCCATGGGTCCTGCTCTTTGCAGCGAGCAAGCTGCTGAGGTCTGCAGAAACCTCCTTGTTTTCCTTCCCCAAAGATGGCTTTTATTCCTTTCTCCACAAACAGCCCTGTCTTGCTCAGGGAGCTGCCTCTGGCACCAGTTTGCAGTGCAGCCTCCCCCTTAAAGGTTAATTTACAAAGCCAGGGTTGGGACAAGGTGAGGGAGGGTTTGAACTGGTGCTGGCTCTTCTTGCCTGATCCTGCCTCTGTGATCTCTGGAGCCAGGAAACTTTTGCACTCCAGCCCGTGGTCTGACTAATGACGATGTTCCTCTCATTAAGTGATTCTGGTGACACCCAGCTTGTCCTGCTGGGAAGTGGGAGCGTGGTGTTCGCTGATTGAGTTCTGGATGCTGCTGAGGGAAGTTGTAGCAGAGGATTCACCCGTGGAACACCCAGCAAAATAATCACAGTGACTGCTAAAAATAGAGTGGGGAGAGCCGAGCTCGCCTGGATGTGTCTTAAAGGAAGCACAGCCTGACGTGAGGCTGGGCTGGATGGAGTGTCTGAGTCTGTGCTCTGCTGCTCTGCTCAGCAGTGAGCACTGACATCACACACAGTCACAGGGTCACTGAGGTTCAAAAATCCCTCCAAGGTCACCAAGTCCATCCTGTGACCAATCCCCACCTTGTCACCGAGTGCCACGTCCAGTCGTTCCTTGGACACCTCCAGGGATGGTGGATTCTCCTGGAGACTGGGATCCTCAGGAGCAGACAGAGGGTTGTGGTTGTCCCTGAAATAGCTGAGCAGCTTTTATCCACGTACCTGGGAGCTGGAGTGTTTGGTCAGCTTGTCAGAGCATCCCAGAATGGTTTGGGTTGAAGGGACCTTAAAGCTCATCCCATTCCACCCCCTCCATGGGCAGGGACACCTTCCACTAGCCCAGGTTGCTCCAACCTGGCCTTGGACACTTCCAGGGATGGGGCAGCCACAGCTTCTCTGGGCAACTTGTGCCAGGGCCTCCCTACCCTCACCTTGTCTTACCAAGCCCTCAGAAGCATTAAGGGAATTTTTACTGACTGGAAAACACTTTTTGCCTTTGAGGAAAAGTGGTCCCAGCTCATCCATCTCAAGCACTTTTCTCTCTCCGATGGTTTTTCGAGTGCAGCTTGAGTGTGGTGTTGCAAGGGACCTACAGGAAGCTGGAACTTGTTGGCTTAGTGGTGAGGGATGGAAAAACAAACAAAAATGACTGAAACCCTTCCCCAGAGGAAGGTATTAGTCACCCAGAGAGAGTGACTTATGTTTGCTCTAAGGTGTTGGCCCACAGTCTTCCTTGTCCTAGAAAGAAATCCATGTCCCTGCTGAGCCTGGCAGTCTGACACTGCCAAGGAAAGCTCTGGGAGAGGTGGAGCCTCTCCCAGGTAACTTTTGCAGGTACCACTGACAGGCAAAGCTGCAGAGCTGTGATGTTTAACCTGCCCAGCACAGCACCAGCTGCTGGGAGTGTGATTCCAGTGGCCTTTAAGGAGTTTGGCAGCCAGGCAGTGTGGGAAGCAGGAGTTATTTTGGACACGGGGCCTTCTTGCAACACATCCATGACAATACAGAAAGGGGCAGTGAGGTCTGAGGTTTTTTTTAAATGCCATTGTGAGGTTTTTTGGAGTGGTTTTGTGTTTTCCTGCAAGCCAGCTGCTCTTCTATAAGGCTGCTTACCCTGCAATTACCCTTTGTTTTTTCCTAAATAACCGTGGCTGCCTCCCTCCCTCATCCCAGAGGAGGGGACTTGACTGGAGAGCCAGAAGAGTTAGGAAATACCTGGAATGTAGGTGCCAGGTGAGATACCAGGAAAAGGTGGCCACAGTGGGCTGGATTTTGGATCAGAGAGCAGCAATTCTTTGCTCCAAAATGTATTTGTGAGACACACACGTAGGAATGGCTCTCAGCCAAGACTGACCAAGCTTCAGATTCTGCCAAAAATTGCAAATATTGGGCAAAGTCTCTTCCTCTTTCCCTATTTTGGCCTCTCTGTGTGTAAACATTTTGTCAGTTGGGGAATTTTAGGGGGATTTTTCACTGAAAATTGCCAGCTCAGAGCTGGTTTTTAAACTCAGCGGGAAAACGTGGTCCCTGCTACACAAATGTCAAAAATGGTAAAATCGCTGCAAAATTCCAAGTGTGGCAGCAGGAAAGGGACTGGGATGGCTGCTGGGGGCAGTGCCAGGTGTCAGAGGTGATGAGGAAGTGTCACCCAGTGCAGAGCAAGGGTTTGGATCAGCCATGCTGAGATCTGATGATCTGTCTGTGTTTTAATCCTGCAGCACTGGGACGTCTTCAAAAACGTGACCAATCTGTTTATCTTAGTACCTGCACTGCTGGGCCTGAAGGGGAACCTGGAGATGACCCTGGCATCCCGCCTGTCCACTGCTGTGAGTATCCAGGGAGCTGAGGGGGGGAGCTGGATGCCGGGTTTGGGAAGAGGTGGGAAGGAAAATCTCTGTGTCAGTGACCGCAGACACCAGAGCCCGGAGTTCAGCACGCTGGGAAGGTGTTTCCATCCCACTGGGCTGATGGGATTTGAAGGTTTAATGGTCCTTAAGCTCTGCTGACAGGTCACTTCCTTGTGCTGGCTGCTCAGTGGGCCTGAGGGCATGGTGAGAGATGGCTTTGGAGTGCTTGGATCCAGTTTTTTCCACGAGGAAGCTGGTGCAGGAATGTTATCAGAGCAGGAGCCAGGGTGGGGAGGGCTGGGGAGGAGAGTGCCTGGGGAGAACTGTACAGCAAAGCAGAGGGGACCTTGCACTGAGAGCTTGCAGGGGGATTGACAGGCTCTTGAAGTGATGGAGATCTGCTGCTCCAATTCAGTGGGGTTCCTGTGGAACACTGAGCTCCCTGTGAGGGATGGGGCAGGCTCTTGTGAGCTCCTCGGAGCACTGTTAGTCCAGCTGTAAATGAATTGCTTTGTGTTTAAATGTCCCTCCAACACAGCACTCTTGTCTCAGGAGCTGCTGGAGAGAGACCAACACCCTCTCCTGACAGGGACAATAACACCTTCCTGCTGCAAGGCATCTTCTGCTTGAGCATGACAGCAAGTGACTGCCTGATGTCCCTGTGTTCCCCACGATGGGAGCTTGGAATTTTACATCTAGAAGGTGTTAGCTGCCTGCTGCCAAGCTTCTGGCTCCTCTGTGACGACGAGAGAGTCCTTGCAGCAGCCAGCCTGGCCTTGGCTTTGGCAGTGCTGATGTGCCTTGGCTCGAGAGAGCTGCTTGGGAAGTGCTCACTGAGATGTAGGGATGGAGAACTGTCTGCCTGGGTGGCAGCAGCAACCTCCTTCTTGGCATGTTCCCTTCCCTTCAGCCTTCCCCTTCTGCCTGCTGCAGGAGAAGGCACAGCAGAGTGGAACAGGTCCCTCTGGATCTGCTCTCCCAGCTCCTTCCTTCTTCCATCTGGAGCAATGGGGAGATTCCAGCTGTGACTCTTTGCTCCTCAGTAGCTCTTGTTGGCCTCTGAGGTCCAAGGTTTCTGGTGCATTCCAGAGCCAACATTTTGGGCTGCTCAGCTCAGCACAGCCCCCTGTCCCCCTTGCAGCAGCTCCTTGTGTGAATCCTGAGGAAGCTGATCCCACCCCCTGAGCCAGTGGCACATGAGCAGGGTCTGAGGTTGTCCCTGGGGAGCAGGAAGGCAAACAGCATTTCCCTGGACTAGCCCTTGGCTTGGCCTGATGATTCCTGCTGACCATGGGGACCACCTCCTTCTTGGATGCAGCCCTTGCCCTCTGTTCCCTGAAGGAGCAGGGCCCTGAGCTGCCCTGGGAATGGCTGTGCCAGCACTGCCTGGCAAAAGCTGGGCTGGGGCTGCTTCCTCTCGGGGCTGGGCTCCTCTCCCCAGGCACTGTGGGGAGGGCAAAGCTGCTGGGAGGCCCCACACTACCCCTGGCCCAGCTGTGCTCCAGAGCCAGGGCCTGCAGGGACAGAGCCTGAGCTTTGTTTGCCCCTTGTTCTGGGAAACAAATCCCTTTGTTTTATTCATTCTCCATTGTTCAGATCCTGACAGGATCCTTGCTGTCCCAGACACAGGCTCTTCTCCCTCTTGGCCTTGCCCAGCTTGCACTTTCTGAGCATGGGCTGGTCAGGGTGAGTGCTTGGCTCTCCTGGGACAAAGGCAGAGTGGCACTTGTGTGTCCTCTTCCCTCCTGGGGCTGGCACAGAGTAGTGTTGGAGAAGGCTTGGCAGAGAACCAAAAATGTGGACAGTCAGCAATGCAAAACTTTGCCCCATCTGCTCTGGTGGCTGCAGGAGGATCACGAGGACACCAGCACAGAGAGCACCCACCAGCTTGGTCTCCTGGTGCCTCATGGCATCAGCCTTGTGAGCCAACAGGCCTCTGCCTCCCATTGCCCTGGCTGCCTCCACACGGATCCCAGAGCCTTGCTCTCTGCCTCCTTAAAATCATGGAATCACAGAATCATTAAAGGTGTAAAAGACCTCCAGAGAGATCATCAAGTCCAGCCTCCTTGTGTCTGTGTGTGGTGGGACAGGACAATCTCTTGGGCTTTCCTTTTTCCCCTTGCCCTGCTCATCCCTCGGCGTGGGGTCCCACGTGCAGGGGTGTGGGGGGAGCTCCCCTCTGACCGGAGCTTCCCGGGGTGGATCCCGTGCTCTCTCCCCAGGAAAGCAGCCCAGAGTGGTTTCTCAGACTGTGGGTTTCTAATTAGTGCTGCATTAAGGCACCTCAGACATTCCTTTCACAATTAAGAAGCAAAACTCTCCCATTAGTTAAAGGATTTAAATCCTCTTGGCAGTGACTACAGCTAGGTTATGTTAATCCCAGCCTAATTGCCATGTGGCTGGAATTTTAAGGTCAGGCTTCATATGGAGCTCAAATTCCTGTGCTGGATGTGCTACTCCAGTCAACTTTTTGTTGCTTTTCCCCCATTCCTTCCTCCTCTCCACTAAACTGCCCAGAATAATTCACTCCAGAGCTGAGGGCATCTCAGTGCTGGTTGAATTGAGCTGGCAGCTCTCAAGCACATGCAGCAAGGAGAGCAGAGGGATTAGTTGATCATTGACTCCTGGTTTTCTTGTTTTGTTTTCCTTTGCTGGAGGCCAGCAAGGAAACCTGAGAGGAGGAAATTGCTGCTGCATTGTTGTGCAGAAGTTTGAGTTTGGCGCTGTCAGCCAACAGCTCCAACGCTCAAGCTTCGTCTTCATCAGCTTCTAATAACACAAATTAGACATAAGTTTATGTGCTCTGCTTCTCCATTCTTCCATAAAAAGCCCCAGGAGGTGGTAGGGAAAAGCAGAGCTCGTGCCCTGCAGTGACCAGCCGACTCCGCTGGGCTATTTTGGATCGTGCTCCAGGGAATTAAAGCAACTTTCCGTCTCTCCTGGTTATCCTGATTAGCATCTCCCGCAGCTGCAGCGGTGCCAGGTGACCCCTGTGCCATGGCTGCTTCCCGCCAGTCCATCCCCACGTGGCACTGGCCTTGTTTACTCAGCTTTTAACCGAAACAGGGGTTTTTGCTGCCAGCTTCCTCTGCCCACGTGCTGCTCTGGCCTCGCTCCGTGTCGGAGCAGGGGCACACAGCTGACCTGGCACCCCTGCTTCCCTCCTGCCTGGCTGACCTGAGGGGCAGCATGACCCAGCTGGGCCTGAGCCAGGCTTGGCTGGATCAGCAAGGGCAGTGAATTGTGGTGGGCCAGTGAGCAGCAGTGTGTGACTGCAAAGGGACAGGGGGGATCTCGGTGCTTTTGCGAGATTTCCATCAGGTAAATCCAGAGTAGCAGTTGGAAGAGGTGCTGTAGTTACCCAGGGTGTACAGCCCAAGGGACGGTCACAGCCTGGCCCCTCACACCTGCAAACACACCTCTGCAGAGCTGGAAGGCAGCAATTTCACTGTTGGCATGTGCAAAGTGCTGTCAGTCTTTAATGACATTCCATGTCCTCTTGCAGGCTAATATTGGCCAAATGGACACACCCAAAGAGTTCTGGAAGATGATAACAGGAAACATGGCTCTGCTACTGGTAAGAAAAAGGGAAAGGAGAAGGAAGTGGAATATTGGTAGCTGGTGCAAGCTCAACTCTGGCAAATGCAGGTTTAAATACCTGGGTTTGCTGCTGACTGTCAATATTTTGCATCTAACGGGGAGGTTGTGCAAGTTTGGAGCAAGTTTGCCCTCCAGGTTAGACTTGGTGTTTCCCTGCTGGATTCTAATCCACCTGACATGGGACTCTGGGTGGTGCTTCTCTCTTAGAATCATAGAACAGAATCCCAGGATGGCTTGGGTTGGAAGAGGCATTAAAGGATCATCCCATTCCACCCCCTGCCATGGGCAGTGACACCTTCCACTAGCCCAGGTTGCTCCAAGCCCCGTCCAACCCGGCCTTGGACACTTCCAGGGATGGGGCAGCCACAGCTTCTCTGGGCAACCTCTCCCCTCACCCTGGGACTGTTTGCTCTCTTGGTGACCCTCTGGCCTCCATTTCCAGGTTCAGGCCACCGTGGTTGGCTTCCTGGCCTCCATCGCTGCCGTGGTGTTCGGATGGATCCCAGACGGGCACTTCAGCCTGTACCACGCTGTCCTGCTCTGTGCCAGCAGTGTGGCCACTGCCTTCGTTGCTTCCCTTTTTCTGGGTGAGAGACAGATACTGAACGCCCTCTGTGCACCTCTGCCTAAAATGCTTGGCTTCCTTTGGCTTCATCCTGCTCTTTCTCCTCTTTTTGCCTCTAGGAATGATTATGATTGGGGTCATCATTGGATCCAGGAGGATGGGGATCAACCCTGATAATGTGGCCACCCCGATTGCTGCCAGCCTGGGGGATCTGGTCACCCTGGCTCTGCTGTCAGGAATCAGCTGTGGCTTGTACAAGGACCTGGGTGAGGAGCAACAAAAGGCCTTTGCCTGGTCCTTCCCTGTGCTGCTGTGTCTCCCACTCATCTCACCCTCTTCCTTTGCCCTTTCTGTCCTTGGGGTGTGCAGGATTCCTGGTCTGGAGCTCCCTCAGTTAGTGAGATCTAGTCAGACTGATAAGGGGAGGAAATGGACTTTCTCAGTGCCTTGTAGCTGCAGACACTCTTGGCAGGGACCTGCACACTTCCCTCTCAATGGGTAAAGTGGTCAGGAAGGGGTTGTCCCCTTCCAGATGCCAGGGCTGAAGCACTGGGAGAAGGAAGGTCTGGATTTCATCTGCTCTGCAGTCAGCACCAGCTGGGGATCCTCAGAGCAGGGCTGCAGCTGCAGACTCTCCACTTCCTCCTCCTTCCTGGGGCCGGGATACAGGGATGTGACTCAGCCAGGTTCATCCAGAGGTGAAGCAACACTGGGAGATCTTGCCCAGGAGCACTAATTGGGAATGAGCAGTTGAAATGGAAGAGATCTCACTCAGATCTGTTGATAAACAGACCCAAGTGTTGTACTCACAGCCCTGTGCCCCCTGATGTTGTACTGACACCCCCGTGAGTAGAACTCCCACCCCTGTGAGTACACCAGGAGGAAGAAGGACCACGTCCTGCAGAGTTGAGGCTGGACTGGCCCAGTTTCCCTGCCCTTCCTGGCATTCCCAACTCCAGCAGCCTGTGGCCAGCCTCGCTGAGCTCTGCTGAAGCAGCAGCTGCCTCACTGCAGTGGGATGTGTCCTTGATATCTCTCACATTTTTCCCCCAGAGAGCAAGTTCTACGTGAATCCCCTGGTGTGCGCCTTGTTCTTGGCTCTGCTGCCCATCTGGGTCTTCGTTGCCAGGAAGGATCCAGCGACCTGGGAGGTGCTTTGTTCCAGCTGGGAGCCCGTGGTCATCGCCATGGCCATCAGCAGGTGGGAGGCTTCCTGTCCCCCCACCCCACAGCCTCATTCCAGGGGAGAATTCCAGCACTGACCCCTTCAATCTTCCCCCTGCAGCGTTGGGGGGTTGATTCTGGACAGGACGGTCTCGGATCCGAACTTTGCTGGGATGGCTGTTTTTACACCAGTGATCAATGGTGAGTCCTTCCCACCCTGGCTGGGCTGGCAGCTCTTGGAGGCTCTTGGCAAGCAGTGGAGTTGTCCCCTGTGCCTTATTTCAAGCAAGTTACGGACAATGAATCCCTTCTGGATGCCAGTGAGGCACTGAGCTTTGACTCAAGCTTTACAGCACCCTGGCTCCCCCCAGTGCCAGCCTTTCACTGCCCTGGGAGGCTGTTCCCTAACAGACACCTTTCCAGGGACCTCTTCACTTCCTCATTTCTCCTGTCTGGTGGGACACCCCCATCTTCCAAAATATTTACCTTGTGGCACCTGGCAACATAAGAGATTTGTATTTGCACCTGGGAGTCAGGAAATCCAATTGCTTCTGGTATAAAGCTTTGGCCTCCTTTCTGCCTAATGAACCAGGAAAACTGCTTTTTTAATTACTTTTTGCAAGAAATGGAGTTAATTCTGAGCCAGTGCCTCTTGTGCCAGTGGGTTTCACAGTTTCATTACGCCTCATGTGAAAAAGAATAGTTTTAAACTTCCTGTGTGTGTTTTGCTGTCTGACTCATCATTTTTGTTTCACATATTCCTTCCAACCCAAGCTGCAGTAATAGAATGGCATCTGTTTTACTGAGGGGCCTGAAGGGAAGCCACAGCACAGTGTGCTTTGTCTGAGCTCCTCACATCCTGCAAAAGTGGAATTTGGGTCAAAAATAGACTGCCCTACATTATCCCAGCACCTGGCAATTCTAGATCTGCTGGTTGTTGAAAACAGCTCTTCAAAGTGTTTGAAACATCACCCTCCTCTCTCTCCTGACCTGCAGGTGTGGGTGGCAACCTGGTGGCAGTGCAGGCCAGCCGCATCTCCACCTACCTGCACATGAGTGGGATGCCAGGAGAGAGCTCCAAAACAGCCCCTTGGAAGTGCCCCAGCCCTTGCAGCACTTTCTGCAGCTCAGGTATCTGTGTCAGCCCTTGAAATACGTTGCACAGGAACGGGTGGCCCAAGCCTGTTGGGTGGCAGCTGTGGGGCAGAGCACAGCCCAAATTCCAGCACAGAAGGTGGGCAGAGCTTGTTATTCCTAGATAAGCTTAACAGCCTGCAGTCTGGGGCACAGAATTCCAGAATGGTTTGGGCTGGAAGGGACCTTAAAACCCATCCAGTCCCACCCCCTGCCATGAGCAGGGACACCTTCCACTAGCCCAGGTTGCTCCAAGCCCCATCCAACCTGGCCTTGGACACTTCCAGGGAGGGACACTGCCAGGGTCCTGGCCTTCTGGGCCAAGGCTGTCCCTGAAGAGCAAGGAGAGGGGACAGATCTCCGGTGTGGTGATGATCTGTCAGAAAACTGATCACCAGACAAGGTACAGGCAGAAATGCAAGGAAATTCAGTGTTCACAGTAAATTCTTGGGAGCTCTGTGCTGAGCACTGTCAGAGGTGGGACGTGGCAGCTGAGCTCTGAGACAGCTTTTACTCTGGGGATGGAATTAAACTCTCCTTGGTGCAGAGTCCCTGTGTATCCTGATGGTTGGCTCAATGCTCAGGGTGCAGTGTGGGAGCAGGGTCCAGGGTGGTGGCCTCTGCTTCTGCTTTGGCCACAGTTGTGCTGCCTCGTCCCCCAGAGCCCAGCTGAGCTGCAGAGCTGTGCGTGCAGGCCTGTCTCAAGCCTGGGGTCCATCTCTGTCCCCCTGCAGACGTGAACTCCCGCTCTGCCCGGGTGCTCTTCCTCCTGGTGGTGCCTGGACACCTGGTGTTCCTCTACACCATCAGCTCCATGCAGGGTGGCCACACCACGCTCACCCTGATCTTCGTGGTGTTCTACATGACAGCTGCACTGCTCCAGGTGAGTGCTGAGCCCCCGGGCTGGGCCAGGGGACACTGCCAGGTCACCTGCAGTGGGAACTGCTCAGTCAGCTGAGTTGTAGGTCCACAGCACTCGGGAAGGGGGTTCTGACCCCTCCCCAGCACCATTCTTTGGGATGTGGCTGTGCTTCTGAGAGCCAGACGTGCAGAACTGACCTCTGGGATCTGTGGCTGACGTGGCTCTTCCCTTCCTGCCTCCCAGGTTCTTATTCTGCTCTACATCGCTGACTGGATGGTGCACTGGATGTGGAACAGGGACCTCGACCCAGACAACTTCTCCATCCCATACCTGACAGCACTGGGGGACCTCATTGGAACAGGGCTCCTCGCTGTCAGCTTTCACATCCTCTGGCTCATCGGGGACCGGGACTCCGATGTGGGGGATTAGCTCCCCCTGCTCCCCCCTTCCCACACTTCTCCTCCTCCTCCTTTCATTTCTTGTCACTTCTTTTCCTCCACCTTTACTCTTCTTTGCTTCCTCCCCACACCCTGTCTGTCTCTCTCGAGACTTCATCTTTAGTACTGGATTCTCATTATTTTCAATGGGAATTTTATGGGGTTTATATTCCAAGCCCGGTTTGTACAGAAAAAAATATCTCTAGTTTTAGGAAGGACAAAAAAAAAAAAATAAGTGTAACAAGACAATCACCAAGTGCAATTTCGTAGGAGCTGTGTCTGAACCAAGGTTACAGTGAAGTTCCTGGTCAGTCAGATCGTGCAAGGAGCCCCCCCTGCCCCACTCACTCGAGGTCAAGGGCTGCTTTTTCGCTTCATAAGCGTTTTAAATCCTGGAGCTCAAGTTCAGGTTTATTTTACTGAACTGGCACCTTCTAGCAAAGTACAACCTCATGGAGGAGGGCATGGGGCATCTCCTGCCTTCTCTGCCCTGACGCCCTCCTGCCTTGTGTTGGCTCTCTGAAGCTCCATCCCGTGCCCAGCACCCAAAGGCTGAGGGAGTCTCTGGGAGAGGGATGAGTGAAGAAGGTGAGGAAGGGTCCTGGGTGCCCACAGGGAAGTGAGTGATCTTGGCATTGAGGACTGCAAAGCCCCCAAGCCTGGCCATGAGCAGGCTGGTCTCTGCTGGCAGGTTGAGTCTCCCTTTTGCCAACCATCCAGCAGCATCTCACACTGCTTGTTCTGCCTCTGTGAACTGAGTTCAGCTGCTCTGTGCTTTGTCATAAGGGGCTGTGAGCTTTCCCCATCCATCATACCCCTCCCACCTGCCAGTGCTGCACTGGAGGATCTGCTGGAGCCCTCATGGATGCTCTTTGTGGGCACAGCACCATTTTCAAAGCAGTCTGCTCAGTGCTGTTAACTTTCAGGAAGGGGTGGATAGAAAAACAGCTCCTATTTTGTGTGTACAGATTTTATTTCAGTTGCTGAGCGCTGCTGATGGACCCAGGGCAGCCGGGAAGAAGCCACCCAGTGCCTCTCTCAGCTGAGCCTGAGGTTGTTTCAAGCTGGTCAGCGTTAGGCTTTTGGTGCCTGTTAGAGACAGACATCCATGTTCAGCCACAGGATTCCTTCTCTCCTGGAAAACAGGTCAGCAGGCACAGCTGGATTTCTGGAGCCCTGGCTCTTGGTGCAGCTCTCAGGACAGGGCTGCAGCAGAGGCGTGTAAAATCTAGGATTGGGGTGACAGCCCAGCTTGGAAGTGCTGGCTGAGCACTGGGAGTGCAGGCTTCGCTTCTCTGATTCTTCCCCTCCTGCTTTTTGTGCTGCTCAGCTCAGTGATGGCTGAAATTCCTTCCCTTCCCCTGTTTAGTCGATGCTGGAAGGGCTCTCGCACAGCCTGCAGTGACACAGTGAGAGGAAACCTGTCTCTGTGACTGAGGTGCTTGAAATGATCCTCCTGTCAGCTTTCAATGCTCTTTAGTGCTCCCATTTGGATGTAAATCAGTTCTGGAGGCTGAGGCAGTTGCCCGTGAGGAGCTCTAAACAACACCCATGGTACCACCCCAGAGACAAAATGAAGATGGAGCATCTGTGCCCCTCTTTTATACTGTTCGGCTGCTGTGGCCACGCCCCCCGGGCGGGACTGCTGCTTCACTGACCACTCAGCGCCCCGCTAAGCCGGAGTGACTGATGCTGCAGCCAATCAGATGTCTGTTGTGCATGGTGTGGGCGGGCTCCTGATTTGATTGACAGCCGGGCCACATGGCACTGCCCTGAGGGCTCCGGGAACCATGTTTGGCACATGGAGCAGAACCCGAAATTTGGGCGTGGGTTTGGGGTTGTCTGCTTTGCTTTCTGCTTTAAACCTGTTCCTCCCACTGCAACACGACCATCCTTTACTGGTACCACTTCCTCCTTTTGCTTAACTTCCATATTTGTCACACAAACCAGTGTCTGTCTCCTCCCTTTGGCTTTCTCTGAGTCAGCCCAGTTGTGGTGCTGGCAGCGCTGATCTTCACCCGAAATAACTCCAGGTGGGGACATCTCTTTGTTGCTCTGGGCAATGCCAGACCTACCTGAGCTCCACAAAGCGCTGCCTAAGTGGAGACAGCTTTGCTTTTTAGGCAAGGAGCAGTTCCTTGGGGATAGTTCTTGCTTCTCCCAGAAACCAGAGCCGATGCACCTGGGGGGGCAGGTCAAGACCAAAGTTAGTCTGTGCCATGTCCCGTGTGGGAGCAGCTCTGATCCTCCTCTCTCTCCCCCCTGGTGACTTCTCACACATCTCATTTGGCCAAAGCTGTGCCCAAAATAACCCGAAAAACCCCAACCACAAACCAAACCCCAACTGTGCTGCTGTGCTGAACTCTCAGCCCGGAGAATTCTGGAACATTCTCTGTTGCCCACACGATTCCTCTGCCTGATGCTGACGAATAGATACGAGACTCCCTTCCATTAACACTTCAGCTTTTATTTGTATATAGAGAAGCTCTCCTGGTCTTTTAGGTGTCACATCACTTGTCACTTCTCCAAGAAAAGAGGGACAATCTGCCGCTCGTGGTCTCCTGTGCAGAGACCCCGAGGGGGTGGGAGCTGCTCGGCCAGGGGTCTCTACATTATATATGGTATAAAGGTGTGTTTGGGGCATGGGCAGGGAAGAATCTAATTTAAAACTGAGGAATACTGATGGAAAAACCTCTTCCCACTGGTTGCACTCAAATGCATGCCTACTCTACAGCTGCCTGCAGATGAAAATCCTGGTCTATTCTTTTATTAAAGGAAAAAAGACTGTCTTAATTATTTATAGTTCCTATAACTGACAGATGTCAACTTAACTGATAAATTATATTTGGTTAAATAAAGATTACATTTATTTATGTGGACTGTGGTGTGTTTCCTCCTTATACCTCTGCTTGGTTCAAGGTCCCTCTCACGTTTTGCAGCTTATTTTAGTTCAGGCTGAAGCTCTTTTGACACACAGTGGCAGGAGAGTTATGAAAATCAATTAAATTGCTGGGCATGAAGCAAAGTGGGATTAGTGTAAGTGCCAGATTACCTGGACCTGGCCTTGGTCAGGTCCCAGGAGGTCGTGGGGGGTCCCAGCAGGAATCTGGGTGTTTGTTCTGGATACAGAGCCCAGCCCTGGCTCCCTGAGCGCTGCCTACACGTGGCCTCTGCCTGTGCCTGTTGATGAAGGTTTGTGGGTCAAAAAGGTTCTGCAGCTTTTGGGGCACCCTGAGCCCCTGGATTTGCAGGAATCGCTGGCTGTGGAAGGACCCCCATGCTCCCCAGCTGCAGGATGTGCTGCTGGGGACTGATTCCCTGCAGGGCTGTGTCTCAAGCTCAACCAAACAAGGATCTTGGTGCAGAATCCCAAAACAAAGCCCTGGCAGTGCCAGAGGTGGGGGAGCAGCCACCCAGCCCCTGCTGGCTCAGGTCCCACACACTGAATATCAACCTCACCCTCGTCTCCTGGGGAGGAGAGGAGTGCGTTGGCCTTTTCTAGTTGCAGAGAGAAACACTGGGGCATGAAGACTCTGAAGAAATAAAAATAGATTTATATGTGTTTGTGCGTGTGTTGTGGAGTCTTTTTGTTGATCTGTGGGTTGCAAAGGGGCTGGAGGTGCAGGGGTGCCCGGGGCAGGGGCTGGGGGTTTTGGGGTGCATGTGGTGGGATCTGGGGGTGCATAGGGTGGGATCTGGGGCTACAGGGGTGCATGGGACCGGGGGTGCATGGGACTGGAGGTGCAGGGGGTGCCCAGAGCAGGGCTGGGGGTGCAGAGGGCAGGGCCAGGGGATGGAGGGGATGCACAGGACTGGGGCTGGGTGCATGGGGCTGGGGGTACAGGGGACACCCAGGGCTGGATCTGGGGGTGAAAGGCATGAACAGGGCTGGATCTGGGGGTGAAGGGGATGCACAGGGTTGGATCTGGGGGTGCAGGGGATGCACAGAGCTGGATCTGGGGGTGCACAGAGCTGGGTCCGGGGGTGCAAGGGATGCACAGAGCTGGATCTGGGGGTGCAGAGGGCTGGGTCCGGGGGTGCAGGGGATGCACAGGGCTGGGTCCCGGGGGTGCCCCGGGGCAGGCAGGGCCGGTCCCGGCCGAGCAAACTACAGGTCCCGGCAGCCCCGCCGCGGTTCCGCCGCTGCCCCACCTGACCCTCTCACATGACCGGCGGGGCCGGGGCCGGGGCCGGGATGGGGCAGCGCGATCGCATGTTCAAGGTGCTGGTGGTCGGGGACGCCACGGTGGGCAAAACATCGCTGGTGCAGCGCTACGCGAACGACAGCTTCAACCGGCACTACAAATCCACCGTGGGAGGTGAGCGGGGGCTCCCTGCCCTCCCCCGGGCATCCCGGTGCCATCCCCGGGCTCCTCCCCGGGGGGCTCGGGGGCTTCCCGGGGGTGCCGCTGCCATCCCCGGGGGCTCGGGGGGTCCAGGGGTTTTCCCGGGGTCTCTGTAGATTCCCCGGGGTCCCGATGCTCTCCAGGGAGTCCCGGTGCCCTCCCCGGGGTCTCGATGCTCTCCCCGGCGTCTCGATGCTCTCCCCGGGGTCCCGATGCTCTCCCCGGGGTCCCAGTGCTCTCCCTGGGGTCCTCCCCGGGGTCCTGGTGCCCTCCCCCGGGACCGGCACCGGCCTCTCCACCGGGTCTGTCCCCGGTTCGCATCCCGAGCCCTCCTCGGCTCCGTCCCGGAGCGCCCCTGGACCCCTCCCCACCCTGGGCCGAGCCCCCGGGACCGCCGCCCCTCGCCCGTGGGATGCTCGTCCTGCTCCCCCCGCGGCCGTGGGAGCGGGAATTTGGGAAAGGAACAAGCTCCCATGGGTGGTTTGTTGAGCATCTCCCGCAGCAGCTCCCAGAGCCTCTTCCCTGAGCCCCTCGGGGGTTTCTACCCCTCTGCCTGTCTCATTCCCTGGGGTGCCCCATCCTTCTCCCCCCTCCTGGGAATAACGACCCCCAGGAGCTGGACAGTCTGAGGTTACAGGCTCAGCTCTTCCCAGCAAAACCAGCAGCATTAATTAATGGTTTGGCACGAATTTAACAGCCTGGAACCACCACCGGGGTGTTGGTGGTGCTTGGGAAGGTGGTGGGGCAGCGACAGGTCTGGGAATGGGGCTGAGGGGGGTTGTGGTTCTTTGTTCAGCACCAGTGTAAATGAATAACTTGGAAGGAGCAGGAGCTGACAAGGTTTTTCCCAGGAAATCTCCCCAGGGGCCCAAAATAGTGGGGGCCAAGCAGAGCTGTTTAAGTCTTCTTATTCAGGAATCGAGGAGGGGATGGATTAAAAGTGGAAAACACTGGAGAGCCACATCCCAGTGGGCAGAGCACCGGGCTGTGCCCACGGTCACTCCCAGCAGGAAGAGCTGCAGACTTTTTTTTCTTCTTCTTTTTTTTTTTCCCTTAGTTCCTGGTTTTGGTAAGTCCCAGCCCTGCTGAGTGTGGCTGCCAGCAGCGCCACACAGGTTTTCCCCTGCGGAGGAAACCTGACCCACCAGAATCTGAGGAACACAGGGTTTCCCCTTCTGACTCACTGCACTGGTTAAATCAAATCATGGAATGATGGAAAGGACCTTAAAGCTCATCTCATTCCACCCCCTGAGTGTGGAAGTGTGTTGTGGTTTTAGTTAAGACATGTCTCTGTATGTCTTAAGTTTTCCTTGAGGTCTCTTTGCTGGTGTCACAATAGGAGGGTCTGGGAATTAGGTAAGAGAATCCAGAGGCTCCTCAGCCCTTGAAATCACAGAATGGTTTGGGTTGGAAGGGACCTTAAACATCATCTCCTTCCACCCCCTGCCATGAGCAGGGACACCTTCCACTAGCCCAGGTTGCTCCAAGCCCTGTCCAACCTGGAGTTGTGGGTGGGCTGGTTACAAACCCACTGGTTCAGGGTTCTGGAAGGCCCCATGATTTGGCCTGTGCTGGGAGATGGGGAGAGGCTGTGGAGGAATGAGCTCTGTGGTGCAGAACACCCCTGACGAGGTTTCCTTTCCTTTTTTTTGGGATTCCCTAGTGGATTTTGCCCTGAAGGTGGTTCAGTGGTCGGAGTCAGAGACGGTGCGGCTGCAGCTCTGGGACATCGCAGGTGAGTCCACAGGGACCAGGAAACAGGAGCAGAATTGAAAGTTCTCAGTGGCTTGGCCCTTTTCCTCTTCCTTTTCCCCTTCCTTTTCCCCCTTCCTTTTTCTTTTCCCCTTCCTTTTTCTTTTTCTTTTCCCCTTCCTCTTCCTTTCCCCCTTCCTCATCCTCTCCTTTTTTTTTCCTTTTCCTTCTGCTCCCAAAATAAATCCCAGAAGCCTGTGCATTCCAGGGGTGTGACTGCTCTGCTTTGCAGGGCTGGCTCTAGCCTGCCATAGTAATTTAAATATTTAATTAAAAGCCTATTTGCAAGGAGCTCAGCAGCACAGACGGTGATTCCTGCTGAGCATTTCCTTTTGGTTTCAGAGCCAGAGCAGAGGAAATGGGAAACAGGCTCATCTGTAGCTGGATATGTGACTTCTCAGCTCCAGATCTTGTGTTAAAACCTGGATTTCTGGCGTGACAGCCAGGAATCCTGAGCCTTGCATGGAGCAGCTTCATGGACCTTACACTGCTTTGGCTGCCAGGATTGGGATCTGGCTGCTCCATGAGCTGTGGGAGCAAGGCCAGTGGATCCCTTGGGAGCAAGGATGGCAAGAGGAGGCTGTTGGGTGCTCCCGAGGTGAGGGCACCAGGATGGGAGCAGGACACATTCCAAGGGACAGTGTTCCGTGTGCTGAGGTGAAGTGAGGAGCCCCTGCTGCCCAGAGAGCTGCAGGAAAACGTGGCTCCCAAATTCCCTGGCACCAGGACAGGGCAGCAGCGTCTCTAAAATGGCACCTCTGGATCCGGAGAGATGAGAAAAACAGGGCTGTGGTTTCCTCCCGTTTCGCTGCTCGGCCGCCTGTGCCTGGAATCCTTAAAAAGGCAACAGGAAGGAGAAGTTGGCAGCGGGAGGGTTGCAGCAAGAAACTGGTTTCGGTTTTGGCACCAAAAAAAAAAGGCTTTTGAGATGTGGAAAGCAGGGGGGCCAGGCTGGCACCGTGCCCTTGTTGTGCCCCAAGAGAAGGAGATGCCCGAGCTGACAATCCCTGGGCATTCCCAGCACCTCAGAGGTGTGTGGGGACACAGGGGTGGCTTGAGGGGACTCCAGGTTACACCAGGAATAATGCAAATATTATGGTTGTTCCATCCTTGAAAGTGTCCAAGGCCAGGTTGGATGGGGCTTGGAGCAACCTGGGCTGGTGGGAGGTGTCCCTGCTCATGGCAGGAGGTGGGATGAGATGAGCTTTAATTTCCCTGCCAACCCAAACCGGTCTGGGATTCCGTGACTTTATGATCTGAGTGCTGGGATTCAGAGCTGCCCAGTTTGCTCCAGCTCCACCACTGGGTCAAACTGGAGTTCCTGTATTTCCTCATTATTTGAGTGGGGATCATCAATGTCAGCTGAGAAAAGGATGGACCACGATAAACACGTTATTTGCACAAACAAATCCCAAAACAGTGACCCTGGGGGGGGATTTTTTCCCCTTTGATCCCAAAGGACAGGAACGTTTCACGTCCATGACCCGCCTGTACTACAAGGAGGCCTCAGCCTGTGTCATCATGTTTGATGTCACCAACATCAGCACCTTCAGCAACAGCCAGAAGTGGAAGCAGGATTTGGACAGCAAGCTCCTGCTGCCAGACGGGAACCCCGTGCCTTGCCTGCTGCTGGCCAACAAGGTGAGGAGCTCTGGGTGTGCTCGGGGTGTCTTTGGGTGTCTTTGGGTGGTTTTGTGTGGGTTTGTGTGTCTTTGTGTGCCTTGTGTGTGTTTGGTTTTGTGTGTCTTTGTTCGTGTGTTTGTGTGTCTTCGTGTCTGTGTTGTGTGTTTGTGTGGTTTTGTGTGTGTTTGTGTGTCTTTGGGTGTATTTGGGTGTGTTTGTGTGTCTTTGGGTGTATTTGTGTGTGTTTCTGTGTGTTTCTGTGTGTTTCCTTCATTTAAAAACTCCCTTGATGTTCTTCGTGTGCCAGCCCTGGCTCAGCAGCTCTTTCCAGGTTCGGTTTGAGACTTGCCTGGTTTGGGAGAGCCCAAAACTGGAGATGACTCGTGATGGGTGGGCAGGGGAGTGGCTTTTCTTTTTCCACTTCTCCACAAATTACACTTCCCTCAATAACTGTTTTTTGATTGCTTCTGCATCTCCCTGACAGGAGTGGGGAGTCAGGGGGAGTTGGGCTCTGCTCCCAGGGAACAAGGGACAGGAGGAGAGGGAACGGCCTCAAGCTGAGTCAGGGGAGGGTCAGGTTGGACATCAGGAGGAATTTCTCCATGGAAAGGGTGGTCAGGCATTGGAAGGGGCTGCCCAGGGAGGTGGTGGAGTCCCCACCCCTGGAGGTGCCCAAGGAAGGCTTGGATGTGGCCCTCAGTGCTCTGGGCTGGGGGACAAGGTGGGGATGGGGCACAGGGTGGACTCGATGATCCTGGAGGTCTTTCCCAACCTCAACCTTTCTGGGATTCTGTTCTGAGGTGACAATTTTGCCTGTTTTAGGGAAATCTGTGTGCCTGCCCCACGAGCTGTTGTGGGTCAGGGTCTCTCTGCCTCCTGGCACATCCTGGTGTCATCACTGTGGCCACAGTGCCACCACACCTGGAACTCCTCTCCTGGCTGCTGAGAGGCAGATTTGGGAGAGGGGACAGTGTTTGAAGCTCCATTCCATGCGTGCTTGGCTGAGGTGTGTCAGTAACTCAGATGAGATAAATGAATTGCTGCTTGCAACATCCCATTAGGAACCTTGCCCCGAGAGCTCTCTATCAGCCCAGGATCTGGGAGCTGGGGAGGGCTGAGCTGCCTGCACACAGGCAGTAAATGGCCCTCCCAGCTTAAAAATTAGGAAGAAATTCATCCCTATGAGGGTTGGGAGGCCCTGGCACAGGTTGCCCAGAGAAGCTGTGGCTGCCCCATCCCTGGAAGTGTCCAAGGCCACCTTGGATAAACTTGGAGCAACCTGGGCTAGTGGAAGGTGTCCCTGCCCAGGGCAGGGGGGAGGAATGACATGATGTTTAAGCTCCCCATTGCATGATTCTGTGATTCTGAAGTGCCTGATTCCTGTTTTCCAGTGTGACCTTTCCCCCTGGGCAGTGACAAGAGAAGAAGTGGATCGGTTCAGCAAGGAAAATGGCTTTTCGGGATGGGTGGAGACTTCTGTCAAGGAAAACAAGAATATCAATGAGTCCATGAGGTAGGAACAGTGCCTGGTGATCCATCCAAGAGTTAATTCCCTGCACAGAGAGGTTGTGGTCTCCCCATGCCTGGAAGTGTCCAAGGCCAGGTTGGATAAACTTGGAGCAACCTGGGCTAGTTTAAGGTGTCCCTTCCCATGGCCAGAGGGTGGAACTGGATGAGCTTTAATGTCTCTTCCAACTCAAACCATCCTGTGATTCCCTGATCCTGTGATCTTTTCCAACACAGTGAGGGAGGTGCTGTCAGTGAGGAACAAATAGCAGCAAAAACACACAATAAATCTCCCAAAAGGAAACTGAATTCTGAGAGGTCACAAGTTCATCCCTCCTCGGATCAGCTCTGATGTGCTTGTGGAGACAGAAATCCTTTGAACAGCACCAGGGGTGTTTTTTCACGTGCTGGCCTCTTCCAGGAGGATGGGAGTTCTTGTGCAAAGAAATCAGAATTTCTCTGGTGATGCACCAACCCTCTAATGCAGAATTTGGCCTTTTCTGAAGGGCATGGGAATCATGGAATCATTAAGGTTGGAAAAGACCTTTAAGATCATCCAATCCAACTTTCAAAACATCACCACCATGTTCACCACTAAACCATGTCCCCAAGTGCCACATCCACACATTTTTTGAGCACTCCCAGGGATGGTGACTCCACCACTGCCCTGAGCAGCCCCTTCCAGGGCTTTACAACCCTTCCCATGAAGAATTTTTTCCTTGTGTCTAATCTAAACCTGCTCTGGGTGTTCACAGCTCATGTTGAGCTTGGGCAGGTGGTACCCAGGGGGTCTGTTGATGTGTCCCAGTCCTTAACTGGACCCGAGGTGAGGTGGTTGCAGTAGATGTTGTGAGTTATCCAGTCACTGCAGAGTCTCCTGATGCTGCCAGGTAATCTTAGGAATCCTCTTCTCAGTGCTATGAAGTCCCTTAACCAGATTTTTTAATCATTTTGCTGGAATTTTGTGTCCTTCTGGGCTGAATTGCTGCTCCTTTTCTGCGCTGCTGAAAAGCTTTGTGCCCCCCAGTGCTGCTGGTTAAAAAAACCAAACAAACCCACAAACCAAACTCCCTGTGGTGGTTTGAGACCCCTCAAAAATCCAATTCCCAAGTTCAAGCCCCCCTCCCACAATTTGCTTTAGTGTGAGAGGGTTTTCAGACAAAACACAGTTACTCAGCATTGGGGGAAGGGGAAAATACTTACAAGGTTTATTTATATACATATATGAAGGTAACATATATATATATAAATATATAGGTAACAACTTAACTATGTCTTTAAGATGAAATAATATATTTACATTAGATTAATTTACATTAGATTATATCTACATTAGATTAAATTTCTCTTTTTCCTCAACAAGAATGTTTCTCTTGCAGAGTGCTGATTGAAAAGATGATGTCCTCATCCACGGGTGATGGAAGTTCCTCCACTGCTGGGACTGGGGATTATATTAACTTAAAAGAGACCTCCCCACCAGGCTGGGCCTGCTGTTAGAGCCCCTGACACCCCATCCCCTCGGGTCTAGCAGTGATGGGCCTTCTATTATCATCATCATTTCTCCCTGAACTGGCTCTTGCTGGTTTTAGGGTGTTTTTTTTACAAGCTCATGGGCTGTTTCTGTATAGTGAATATTCTGTCTCAGCAGAGCATTGGTGCAGTGACTCGAGTGAGGAGTGGAAAGGAGAGGAGTGGGAAGATCCCTCTTTTTTCCCAGTGTAGCTGCAGCTCTGCTGCTCTGATGTAGCACTGCCCATGTCCAAGCTCAGGGCTTGGATTACATTTGTTTTTTTAAATTTTCAAGCACTTCACCTTCTGCCACGTCCTGGCCCGTCCCTGGGCTGCTGAAGGTGTGTTTTTAATACTGTTGCACCTTTATCCCCCACCACCTGCACCCCCCACCCCCAGAGGCACCAGCCCAAGGCCTTGCAGTGACCTTGGCCCACACACAGAGTCCGGGAGGTCTTCCCTGTGGATTCCCAGCGTGGGATTACAGCTCCTTCCTCCCTGCCCTGGAGAGACCCAACACATCCCATCGTCGTCCCGAAGGTGTGAAGGGGGATGTGGATCAACGTGGTGCCCGTGGAGCTCTGAAGGTACCAGGGGGAATTTGGGAGGTGGTGCAGCACAGCCCCTCCCTGTCCTGCAGTTCTGACTGTGCTGTTCAACAGCAGAGACCCCAAATTCCAGTCAGGAACAGCCCAGCTGCCTCCTGTCCTCCCTCCTCTCTCCCCCTCTGGCACAATCCCATCCTCCTGCTGTGCTGCCCCTTTATTGGGGCAGGGGGAGCTGGAGGAGGGATGGGCTGTAAACCCCTTTGTGTGCCAGAACAAGAGTCCTTTTGCACTTTTTAGCACTCCCTGGATCCCCAAACCACCCCAAACAGCCTTGCAACTGCTGATGAATTGCCTTCCCACCATTATTATCCTGCAGCCAGGAGGGGATTTGGTGGCAGGGCTGGTGTAGGAAACATCCCCCCCACACTGCTTTTAGAGGAGGAGAAGACTTTGTGGGACAAAAAGGAAATGAAGAAACCACTCCCCTACTTCTTTTTGGTGCCTCCTTCCCCCCCACCTACCAGTAGGGGAAAAAACTGGTGCCCAAAAATTGGTACAAGCACAGCAGAGGTCTCAGGAGAGCGAGGAGGAAACTCAGACTGCAGGGCTGGAGTTAAAATGCTGCGTGGGTTTGAGATGGTTTTGATATTCCATGACCCTGTGATGCTACAGAACTGTCCTGCCCATGGTTTAGGTTTGGATTTCAGCAAATGGCCTTCAGTGACGTTTTTCCCTTGAAAACAGGGCTATAAATTGCTCTGTCCTGATTCCTGGTGAATTAGGACTGGTTTTCTTTGGCAAATTATTCCTCCTGCCTGTCTTTTCTTACTCTGTGTAATCTATGGAGGGAGAAGGTGGTAGAACAGGAACCAATTGCCTTCACTGAGCATAAAAAAAATCTGAGTTTTCCTTCTCTGAAGCTGAAAATAATTGATGAGTGAACAGTAAGGGTTAAGAAATTTAAAACCAGTGCTCCACTGTTTTAATTAAAAGCTGAAATACCTGGGCTAGGATTGTGTCATGCAAATATTGCTAAATTCAGGGCTAGGGGTGCTTAAATACCCCCTTTTCTGTGCTGCTGTTTTCACTGTGGAAACATGGAGAACTGGTTAGCAACAAAATTGAAGTGCCTTGCTGAATTTTACTTCGCTGTGTTAAAAAAAAAAAAGAAATAGGAAAGAAAATGGGTTTTAATCCCATAAATATTTCTAGTTCTTTGTGGAACATGAGGAGACGTGCCTGAGTTTTTAAAGGATCTGTCACTAAACTTTTAAGATTCAGGTGTTATTTATTGATTTTTTTTGTATGTGCACCTTAAAGTGTTTTGGCAAAGAGACCAAGTCTTAGAGCCTGAAAGGGGGAGAAACCCCTGCCCAGGACCCACCCACTGCTCAGTCCAGCTTGGGACTGGAAATTCCCAGTTCCTGTTCCGTCCAGTTATGGAATCCCAGAATGGTTTGGGTTGGAAGGGACCTTAAAGCTCATCTCATCCCATGGGCAGGGACACCTTCCACTAGCCCGGGTTGCTCCAAGTTTATCCTTGGACACTTCCAGGGATGAGGCAGCCACAGCTTCTCTGGGCAACCTGTGCCACCCTCACAGGGAATTCCTGGCCAGAAAAACCTCTTTACACCTTTTAACATGTCACTTTAATACCTACCAGTGCCTCTTTGGTGCCTGCACCTCTCAAACCTGCACCTTTTCTTTCACAAGTGCCCTTTAAGAATCGAGCAAAAAGCCAAAGGAAGGGGGTTTGTTTGGTTTTTTTTTCTCTTCTACATCATTTCTGTTCTGCCCCGTGGTTTCCAGTCCCGGTGTGAGCCTTTGGGGGGGTGTTTATTTTGCACACTTGCTGTTGGTTAACATCTGACACGGGAGACAAATGTTTAAAAAAAAAAAAAACCCAAGCTGCACACCAGAAACAGCCGTTGCTCATGTGAAACCCCAACCAGACAGGAAAACGATTTCCCTGTGCAGATGTGTGTGTTTTCAGAGATCTCTCTGGGGCACAGGGGGCTTAAAAAAAACAGGCAAAACAAACCCAGCAACCCCCTTGCTTTAGTTTTGTAAAAAAACAGGTTGAAAAAGCCCCGTGGAAGATGCTCTTTCTGGGCTGGGCAGCGTGGAAGGGACGTGGGCAGGGGCTGTGCCAGCTGGAATTAATTCCTGTTTTTAAAACAACCGAAAGGGAAAAAAAAAAAACAAAACCCAAGAAAACGTTTTAAACGAAGTCAAGTCTTGTTCATGCAGGTGGTTAAAAAGCCTGAATCTTTCAGGTATGAATCAGAAAAGTCTTGTTCTTTGTTCTGCTTCACTCGTGCCTTCCCTCAGGTTGGGAAATGAAGGTGTTTTGTTCTCCCTGCTTTGACTTTGTACCCTCTGTGTGACTCGGGGCCAACTGTGCCTATTTCCCCTCTCATCCACATGTTGTTTCTCCTCCCTGTGACTTTAATTTGTGGTCCTGGGACTCAAAAACCACGTGTATTTTCTGTACTGATGGCTGCACTCTGTGGGTCCACACAATAGGATTTGAAAGCAGATTATAGGCCGTAAAATAAGTCAACAATCTCAAAACTTAGCTTTTTTTTTAATAATTGCTTGCTGTTACACAGAAATATTTTAGAGACAGGGTTCTGATTACTGTAAAACTTCAGTATTATCGTGTTTATGTAAAGAGGAAAAACTGCTGGGAGGTTTAATCCACATCAATCAGTGACTAATGCAGTATTGCAACAGTTTGAAATAAAAAAATCGACGTGACTTGGTTAGTGGTGGTTGTTTTCCTGTCTCAACAGTCCTAAGAAACGGGTTCACAAGTTGAAACTAAAAATAACAATAACAGGAATGTATAAAACACACACTGTGAACTGCAGCAAAACAAATGGGATCCTTTCCACTGAAACACCCTCAATTATTGGAGTTTTATTGAGCTACAGGCAGGACATAAACATGCAAAACTTGTGCATCTGTGAGTCAGCCAGAGTGGCTTTTAATCCAATATATCCAGCTCAGAGCAGAGAGCAAAGAATTCCTTGATGTGGTTACTGCACCTTCCCCCTCAGGGCTTGTTAATTCAGTGTATTTTGGGGCTGGATGTGCAGGCAGTTGCTCCAAGTGCCTCTTTTTTTTCCCTGATCAGCTCGATTTTCGTGGGTATTGACTGGCACAAAGGACAGGGCACGGCTGGATTGGGCAGAAAAATGGCAATAATTCCAAAGGAGACAAATGAAGCTCAAGCAGGGCATTAAATGAACTCAAATTATCCTTTCATTCTAATTACTGCTTTAAAGCTGACCATGTTTGTATTGTCAAACCAGTGTTTTCAGAGAACCCAACATATAAAAATATCTTTTTAAGTGCTCTTTTTAATAAAAGGGAAGGATGAGCCTCTTTAAAGATCCAAATGCAAAGCAAAAGTGAGTTGTTATTGTAGAAGCTGCCATTTTAATGACATTTAATTTTTCCATGGTTAAAGCAGCTCCTTTTCTAAACAAAATGAGTAATTTTGGGGGGTTCTAGGGAATTTATGGTCTAAAAATCAAATATCTTCAGTGGGCTTTGCATGAATTTGGCGTGGCCGTGTGCTGAGGAGTGTGGGGATGAAATCAAGGGGCTGATGATAAAAATCTACTGCTGAAATTCATTTTCTGTGTTTTCTCGTAGTAAAATTGAATCCCCCTGAACCCAGGGCTGAACCCAAGTGTGGTAAAAGTGTGTAGATTATTACAAATTTAATCCAGTGACGTGATCTACCCCGGTTTGGGGGTCACCCCGGAGCACAGGAGGTGCTGTTTGACCCCAGGTGAAGGAGCAGGAGGGAATAATGCGGTAAATCCAAGGGAATTCCAGTGGAATTCCCTGGTGCCAGGGCTGGCTGTCACTGTCCCCCCCTCGGGGGGTGTTTGTTCCTGGCAGGGCTCTCACGGGGATGACGCCTGCTGTGTATTCCCAGGGTGGATCCTCTGAAGTCTGGGAAGAATTCCATGACAAAAGGGGCTGCGGGGCTGGAATCGCCCGGGGCTGGGATCAGTGGGATCAGCCTGCCCTAACCTGGCTGCCTAAGTCGCGATAGGCACGACAAAGGGATGGACACAACACAGCCAAACAAACCCGAGCCTTTCCACCCAAACACCCCCAATTACCGGAGTTTTATTGAGCTATAAACATGCAAAACTTGTGCATCTGTGAGTCAGCCAGAGTGGCTTTTAATCCAACGTATCCAGCTCGGAGCAGGGAGCGAAGAATTCCTTGATGTGGTTACTGCACCTTCCCCCTCAGGGCTTGTTAATTCAGTGTATTTTGGGGCTGGATGTGCAGGCAGTTGCTCCAAGTACCTCTTTTTTCCCCTGATCAGCTCGATTTTCATGAGTATTGAGTGGCACAAAGGACAGGGCACAGCTGGATTGGGCAGAAAAATGGCAATAATTCCAAAGGAGACAAATGAAGCTCAAGCAGGGCATTAAATGAACTCAAATTATCCTTTCATTCTAATTACTGCTGTAAAGCATATTTGTATTGTCAAACCAGTATTTTCAGGGAACCCAACATATTAAAATACGTTTTTAAGTGTTTTTTTAAATAAAATGGAAGGATGAGTCTCTAAAGATCCAAGTGCAAAGCAAAAGTGAGTTGTTATTGTAGAAGCTGCCATTTTAATGACTGTGGAATACATTTAATTTTTCCATGGTTAAAGCAGCTCCTTTCCTAAACAAAATGAGTAATTTTGGCGTTTCTAGGGAATTCGAAGCGTAAAAAAACCCAGATATCTTCAGTGGACTTTGCATAAATTGTGCATGTCCTTAACTGCTGACTAGCACAGGGAAAGTGGTGGTGGTGACATCAGTGCCGACGACAAAATCGACGGCTGAGAGTGATTTCCTGCGTTTTTTCCTAATAAAAATTAACGGCGCTGAACCCGCTCCCGGGGCCGCGTTTTTCCCTCCAAAACCGCGCCGGGCCCGCGCGGCGAATCTGCGGGACGGGCCCCGAGGCCCCCGCCGCGCCCCGAAAAAATCGACGGAGAAAAAGGAAAAAAAAGCCGGCGGTGCCCGGGCGGTGTCGGGACCCGCGGGGCGGTGCGGGACGTGCGGGATGTGCGGGGTGCGCGGGACGGGGCCGCGGGGGCCCCGTGGCGAATCTGCCGCCGCGGCTCCGCCGCGTGCGGGGCCGCGCGCGCCGCCCTCCCCGCGGGGGCAGTGGGCGGGGCCCTGCGCGGCCGTGATGGTTCGAACGGGCCAATGGCGGCAGGGCCGGCGGCCGGCGCGGCCAATCGGCGTGCGGCGGGGGCGGGGCCCGGCGCGGGGGGCGGGGCCGCCCTCCCCTCGCTCGCATCCTCTCGGCGGGGCGAGCGCGACCATTTTGCGGGGGGGAGCGGCGGGAGCGGGACCGGGGCGGACACCGGGACCGCGGGCCGGGAGCGGGGCAGCGACACCGGCAGCCGGGAGCGCCGGCAGGGAGCGGCAGCGGGAAGCGGCAGCGGGGGCGGCGGCGGCGCCTAGAGGGGGGAGCAGCAGCGGCGGCAGCGGCGGCTCCGGCAGCGCGGCCTGAGGCGCTGGGCCCAGCGCTCCCGCTCGCTCCGGGCGGCCCCGGCGGCCTCGGCGGCCTCAGCGTCCCCCGTTCCCTCCGCGCCCACCCCCGGGGGCGGCACGAACCCGCCGGGAAGATGTCCCGGCCCGTCAGGTGAGTCGCGGAGCCGCCGCTCCCGCGCCGCTCGCCCCGGCCGCGGCCCCGCGCAGGCCGCGCTTCAGGGAGGGCCGTGCCCATTTTCTCCTCTATTTCCCCTTGTTTCCCCCCCGGTAACCGCGCGTATTTACCGCAATAAACACGACGTTCCGCACCGTGCGCCTCATGCGGGGCTGGGGGCGGGTGGGTGTGTGTGTGTGTGTGGGGGGTGTTCGGGCCCTGCGTGCGCTTGTCCCACATTTTGTAACGGGGGGGAGGAAGGAGGGAATTGTCGCCGTGACCCACTTGGCGCGGGGCGGGCGGCGCTCGCCCGCCATCCGCGGCCGCTGCCCCTGCCCCGCCGCCCGGGGAGGGGGCGCGGGGCCACCCCGAGGGGGGTCCGGGCCACGGGGGCTGTGCTGGGGAACCACGCTGAGGGGAGGAGCCGCCGGCAGGAGGAGGAGGAGGAGGAGGACACACGCCCTGCTCCTCCCGCCCGCCCGCCAGCAGCGCTCCGGGGTCGTTTTCCTGCTGGTGTGTCCCCCCCCAGCACCTATCCCAGAGAAGGGAGGAGAGAAAAGCTTTTTTAGCGGTGCTGTTTGCGAGCTGTGTGTTCGCAGAGGTAGGTGTGGTGGTTGTGTCTGTGGTTGAGCGGTGCTGGGCCTGGAGGAGCTGCTGGGGGTGGGCTGAGCTGATGGTGGGTTTGAGGATCTGCAGCACGGGGGGATTGGTGCCCGTGGAGCGGCTGGAGCTGCGTCCAGGAGGGTTTAAGTGGATCTCAGGAAAAGGTTCTTCCCCCCGAGGGTGGTCGGGCGCTGACCAGGCTCCCCAGGGCAGTGGGCACGGTCCCAAGGCTGCCAGAGCTCCAGGAGGGTTTGGACAACGCTCTCAGGGACAGGGGGGGATTTTGGGGTGTCTCTGCAGGGTCAGGGGTTGGACTGGATGATCCTTGTGGGTCCCTTTCAGCTTGGGACATTCTGTATAAATTCTGTGATTCTGTGAACTTGCCTTGTCGCTGAAAGTTTACCAGAGGGGAGGAGTGTCTTCCTTTTTACTCTTCTCTGCAAAGAGAATGAACTTGTGATTTTAGAGAGTGAATTTGCGATTTAAGTTGTTTTTATAGAAAAGGAAAGAGGTTTCTCGAGGTGCTCTCCTGATGCTCTGAAATTTTTTTGTTCTCAGGGTACTTTGGTAACTGGTTGTGTTTTCATTCCCAGTAAGCCTGGTCTGGGATGTGTGGATATTTTGGATATTCTAAATAATAATTAATTGTGGCTATGATATGTATATACATTTATAGACTATATACTTGATGTTTAAGTGACATCTCTAACACGTGAGAATTTTAAAAATAGATGGAAACCAGTGGTACTTTGCTAAGTAGGGAAGTGATTGGTGGTACAATTATTTCATAGCTCATTTTTTTGACCAACAGTGTCTTCCTGCATGGAGAGGGAAGGGCAAATAAAGCTCCCTTGGGGAGTTGTCTGGGATCCAAAAGGTGCATTAATGGCACTGTGTGTACCCTGCTCTGAAACATCAGGTTTTGGCCTTTTGCAGGGCAGGATGTTGTGCTGGATGGGACCAGTGGTCTGACCCTGAGTGGCAGTGCCCGTGTGCCCAAATCAGTGGTTTTGTGACTCTGCTGCTTGGGGGAACACTTCAAATGCTGGTGGTTTTCTTGCCAGCACTGGAGTCTTGCTAACAGGTCTGTGTCTCTAAAAGCAGAGCTTCTGAGCTTGCTGGTGTAAAAATAACTTTGCAAAAATTCCTAAAAAATAATAAAAAATTCCTATAAAATAAACCTCCCCTGTCCAGTCCTGCAGTGTTGTGAAAGGTTTGACTTGTCTCACCCTCAGCTGACAGGCCCAGGTCTACAGGGAAATAAAGCACCAAAGTCCAGCAGGTTGTTGGGAGCACAAAACCTGTTGGCACGTGTCAGGAGGGATGTAACAGTCCTCTGTCTACCTGTACTTAACAACCCTTCCAGGGGGAAAAAGGTAAATACTCAGGGGCTGCTACATTATATTTATTGCTCTACTAAATATTAACTAGAGAACTCTGCTAATAGATATAAATCCATTAATAAATTAATTCTGAAATGGGTTTTTTTCTGGCTATCTCAGCTTGTGGTTGGTGATATGGCAGCCTGGTGAAAGGCTCTTCACCAGAGTAAGATTTAGTGTTGGAAAAGTTTTCCTCTGATCAGTGTTCTTTGAACTAATTTATGATGTCTGCTGGTTTCTAGTGAATATATGCACCTAAAACAGTGAAGTTAATAAAATCCACCATATATCCCCAGTTTTTACTGCACTTGTCATGGAATGCTGCCTTAAAACTGAGTCTGGTTGTTGAAGTCAGTTCCTTAATATTGTTAAGGAGTAGTAATAAAGTGCTGGTATTTACAGGCTTCCTGTGCCAAGCACTTTCTACACAATTAAATTTCACCTGGATGGATAATGATGGTATTTGCACTATTGTTATAAAAAGACAAGAAGTAAAAAGTAAAGGAACATGAAATTACTGAACCTCTGCATCTTGTGGGTCCCTCACCTGAGAACTGCAAAGAGCAGCTGGGGCTGGTGGTGACATTATATCCCATAATATAAAATATTATAGGGATATAATAAATTAAATACTTTGAACCACTTTTTTTATATACGTCACCAATCAATGAATGTGTTTTAAGTCAGAATTTTGACTTTTAATGGAGTTTGCTTCTGCTTTTCCTCACTGGTCACTTCCACTTGCTGGTCCTTTCCTGGAGTCATTGCAAACTGAGATGCTGTGGGCAGGAATGGAAATCCCAGGGGTTTTTTGGTGCTTCATTTTAAGATTAAAGCCAGTTATGAATTGATCTCAGTGTTTCAAGGCTTTACATCCTTTAATTTTCCTGTATTTGAATCCCAGTCTCCTGTTGGCGCTGCAGTAGAAGGGTAAAATTTTACCAGCAGGAAGAAATATAGTTATCTATTAAATATAACTTGTTGCCAGTGTCGTACTTGGGGCAATTTAAAGCATAAATGTTTTGATTCTGGACAAACTTCCACAGGAAGCAGGAAAGCAACAGTTCCTTGGGGATTGGCAGTTCATAAAACCTGAGTGATGCTGTGTGGTGCTCCAGAGATAGGTGTGGGCACTTGGCAAATGAATGAAAAGCTGACCCTTGCTCTCTCTCAGTCTAAAGAGAAACAGAGGGAAGGTAGAGGTACAAAAAAGATCAAAATCCAGGGAACAGCACAGGCTGCAGAAGTGATTTGGGTGGGGGGTGTGGGGTGGGGGTTAAGATTTGGTTCTCCCTCCCCTGCTCTGCACCAAAACACTTCTGTGTTAAAAGTTTCTCAGTTATGGTTAGATTCCACTAGAGAACAGGCACAAGGCTGCTTGAACTGTTATTGCATAAATAATTTAACTATTTGATGGAGTTTCAAGTCGTGTGCATCCCTAAAAATTCTGTGGATACCATGAGCAGTGCCTGGTCTTACAGACATGGGAACTTACACCAGGCCCAGCCCCAAACACTGCCCTCTGTAACTGGGCATCTCTCTCATGGGTGAGTCCTGTCTGGGCATGGCTGTGCCCATTTTTACACAGACTAACCCCACAGTGCCATGTTTTGGATCCATAACTGGCACCACGTGCCAGCTTCTGTTGGGGATTGGAAGTCCATGGTCATGAAAGGCCCAAATCCTGCTTTGTGCAGCTTTAAAAATGACAGCCAGAAGTGTTTCTCGCAGGTATTTTCATTTTCTGTGTATAAAAAAAGGCACCAAAAGGTGCTTTTCATGGCAATATTTATTGACAATGTTGGCCTCAAAGGGGACAGACACCTTTGAGAATGAGAACCAGAAGGTGAAGCCCCACTGAGCCCTGAGGGTGAGGGAGGGGCTGTAGCTTTGTCCACAAATGCTTGGTTTGATGGTTATGTTGGTTAAATGCTGTGGATAAATGATGTACAGAATCTCAGTAACCATTTAATCTCATTCCCTTCCCTTGCTGTGTTGCATTAGAGGGTAGGTTGTTGCTTCTGCTGGTTGTCATTTGACCTGAATGTTCCTCTTCAGTGCAGGACGAGACTCAAAGCAGTGACTGGATTTTTGAAGGCTCCTTTTAGCACTGCTTTTCAGGAGTATGTGTTGTGTTTGTTTTTTTTTTAAACTTGGACTTTATCTGTGGATTTTAATGCCTGCAGAAATACCTGGGGATCTAAGCATTCCCTTTAAAAAAACCCAGAATATTTCTGCCTGATTGTAGTGTCTGTTCTGATGTGTTGGCTTACAAAGACTGAGGCTTTAGGGACCTCACTAGCTGAAAATAAAATACTCCTATACAATCCCTGCTCAGTTTTAGAGGCATTTAGTGATCCTTTTACACGTTGACATTACTTTTCATAATTTCAGAAGAGCTGTTTGGTCACCATCAAGTAGAGGTTGCGAGAATTACTGTGCACTTCTGAGTTGTATTTAAATTACTTATTACTTTGCTAAGTGCTTCCATCCCAACGTGTTGATGACTTGCTAGATGAGTTGCTGTTTATTCCAAAAATACTGGACTGAGTGTTATTAAAACTTATGCTATTAGACCTCTTTCTGTACCTTTTGTCCCCCAGTTCCTACACACACACACACTTTAAATGTTAAGCTGAATTAGCAGGGAAGTTATCTTTAAATTTCAGTGCATATTTTAGGCCAGATTGAACAATACCCATCGCAGCTGTCCACTAGCCTGTCTTTTTATGCTCAGTCTAACTGGATTTAACAAAGAGTTTATTTTTATGTCTGGTTGCTTGCCTTCACATCTTCCAGATTTTGCTCGTGGCAAAGAGCCTCTTCATTGACAGCACCAGCAATCTCTTTTTCTGGCTCTTGCAGTGAACTTACACAGTGTGTTTTTATCTCCTCGGTGTAAGAAACGTTGCAAACTCATAATTAATTATCAGTGCTGTTGACAGTTCTAAATAAAACCATCAGTTGATCCAAATGAGCTGAATGATGGAGGATAAAGGGAGGAGAAGGGCAGGGACAGGAGCAGGTTGGTTGGTGTCTCTGAGCTTCTCCTGTTCTGTTGGGAACCAGCAGATTTTTATCAGTGCAGATATTCCTTCTTTACTCCACCCTCTCCTTGCCCTGCAAAATGAGATGGCACAAGGAAACAGCCTTTTCTTCTGTTTGCTTCTGAAATAGTGATTTATGGTTTTTTAATACAAATACCACAGCTGTTCACCAGGTAGGGAAAGCTGAGCAGGATTTACTTCACACAAGGGGCAGTGCTTGGAGAAAGGATGTTTTCCATGGGGACAATGTTTTTGTTAATGTTTTAGCTGGCACTGGTGCATTTTCAGTACCTGATTTAATGTGTGTCTGACTGAAGGAACCAAGATGGAAATGTGCATGACCAACTTCCAAGGTGGCAGTATTACAATTTCCATCTTGTTTGTTAGATTAGAGGTGTCCAAAACTGTTGTTTTACAAAGCTGCTGGAACAGAACATGTGGAAATTTTGCCTTTTTTTTTTCCATTTATGCTTTTGGAGGGGAAAAAAAACCCCTGTGATATTTGGTACTTACTAAATAAGACGTTTGGTTTGGTGTAACTGCTCTCCAGGATAAAAATCAGTGTTTTCCCACGTGAGGTGGGTCAGGAAGCAATATACCTGTTGGAATAGGAATGTAAATCCCTGGATGATGAGCCATAACAAGCCTTGCCAATCATTGTGTTCCTAAATTGGTATTTTCCCGTGCTCAGGCTGGGAGTGAGTGAGCAGTGCTCTGCACCACGGTGCTCTTGTACTTTGTTCCACTCACACGTGCTCTGAGGCTTGGATGGGATTCAGCCTGGAGAAATCCCAACCACTGCTCCTGCCTTCCTTTTATTTGCCTATTTGATTTTTTTTTTTGGTTTGGGTTTGTTTTGTTTTGTTTTTTAAGGGATTGGTTTTGTTTTTTGCTCTATAATTGTTTTAAGAGTCTCGGTGTGGGCTTGAAATGGAATTTTGCTCTTTCCCCTTTGGAAGGCTGGTGCTGTAAGCCATGAGTTAGAGGTACCTGTACAGGAGGGCAACTTCAGATTGATTGGGAAGGGATCAGCAGCCAGAACAGTGATGATTTTGGGTGTCTTTCAGCTAAACAGTTTTATCAGCAGTGCCTGATGTTAATGCCAAGGTGTGGGAGCTGGTTGGGAAGTTGTCCAGTTGTGCCCTGCAGAGCAGGAGAGAGGAAGGGTGGATCCATGTGTGGATGGAACTGGTCTTACCTTCCCTTGCAGTGCTCCTCAGGCCTGAGGTGCTGGGTAGGGCACTTCATCAGTGTTTTCCTGGCTTTTCGAGCTGTACAAGTGAGCTCAGTGAAGATTCCTGGAAAATCAAATTTCTCGTTGGCTTCGGGCCAAAAGGATTGTAAAAAGTGACTGTGGAGGGAGGGGTTTTTAAACCTCTGGGGCCTTTTCCAGCTGTGCCTCCTCCTCCCATTCCATGTGAGTGGTTACAGGAAGGGTTTGGAGTCTGAGTTTGGCTGAGACATTATCAGTTATCTCAAATATAATTAATTTATCTGTCTGTCTTGGTTCCCTCTGGTAGCTGCATTACAGGGCAGTTATGTCTTGTCAATAAAGCAGTTGGACCTCAATTGACAAGGTGCTGATAAAATAGCCACCAATTCCTTACACTTCATTTAATTTTTGAGCTTTCAGTAAGTTAGAGAAGCAGATCTAATTTCCTTTACCAGTGAGACTTCAGTGTCAGTAATAACTGCATGTGTAGGTAACTAATTTTGTGTAGAACTGGCCGTTGCATTTGCTCTGTTCATGATCCCTCAGTGCCTCTCTCACTTTGGCTAAAGAGCAGAGGAGGTGGTGATGAAGTAAAGAAATACAGGTTGATTCACTAAAAAAACACAATTTGGTGAAATGTGTGTCTGGGTTCCTTGTTGTGCCCAGTGATAGAGCTGAGCAGTGTCACAGCTCTGGCATCTTCCTCGTGGAACTCATGGAGAAAACTCCCAGAAGCCCCAGTGAAACCTTCAAAAATGCTTTAGAAACGGGGATCATATGGGAAAAGAAACATTCCAGGAGAATTTCTGTGGGGTGTATCGAGCTGTGAGAAGCAGAAGTACAAAACAGAGCAGTTGAGAAATGTTTATTAATGGTAATATTTGTGTACTTACCAAAAAAGCTTTTTCAGACTCTGAGATTATAATCTAGACTATTATAATACCTCTTTAGGAAAATGCTGGAATATACTGTGTGTTCACTTCTGACTTCAGAGGTGTAGGTGGCTGATTATGAGAGTTTCCTGGGGATATTTTTGGGCTACAAATCCAGCACTGGAAGCAAGGATGTGGCACTTCCTTGTTTCTTAAAGAAAACTTTTGTATCTCTGTAATTATGAATTCCTAATTGATTTTTTCCCCCTGCTTTTTACCAGGAACAGGAAGGTGGTCGATTACTCCCAGTTTCAGGAATCAGATGATGCTGGTAAATGACTTTTTTTCCTTAACAGTATCATATTCTGGGGTAGAGCAGTTCATTATTGCCTTGTGTATTAATTGTTTGTCTTTAACTCCAATTCTGAGGAGTTCCTGCTCTTCACAGCCCAAACTGTTAATAAGTATTTGAAAATGTAATGATTTTCATATGTTTTGTATTAAACAAACAATGGTGATAGAAATCTTATTATTTAATGCTTGTATTGTTGTAGTGCCTTGAGGCTCTTGGCAGCAACTTCCTTCCTTGGTCTATGTTATGTCCTGAATCTCCCTAATGCCACTTTTTTTCTGCAGGAAAATATGTTTTCCATTTATTTTAGTGGACTCTGGTTGAGCCCATAATATCAGGCATTTTGAGGAATAGCATCTAAAAAATACAATCTTTATGTTCTGTGTGAATTGAAGAAAATTTTCTGGGAGCCATATGGAATATGTTTTGAGTTCTTAGAAGACAGGCACAGTACTGCTGTTTGTTTATTAGGTTACACTGATAATTAATATGAAACAAATATGCTTAGTTCTTAATTGCAGCTCTGTTAATAAGGTATTGTCTAAGAGTTGTAATAAGTTGTGCTGTAAACTCCTATATAATGCCATACTTTCCCCCATCATAGGACAGTAAATAGTGTTTGCTGTTAAAAGCAGGGTGAAATATGTATGGAAGTTAATTTTTAATAAGTTTACATAATAACTGACTAGATGTAAAATGAGATCCTGTGTTCTCTTGTGAGGTTTTTATGTTTCTTAACACCCCTGTGTCAGACCTGACTGTACACAGCATTTTTATTGTGCTTGTTGGCACCAGAAAAAGGTAAATCACGAGTTTAAGACGGGACTTTGCTTCTATAAAACCTCGTTTGAAGCTTTGTGATCTTGTTTGTTTGGTTTTGTTTTTATTTTTTTTGTATTTTTTTTTCCGAAGGGCCTTCTTTTTGTTGTGCATGAAATGATCAGTTTAAGTTAGAGCTGAGGAAGGCAGTTTGCTGGCAAGTAGGAGTTTGATTCAAACCCCTTTTGTACTGTCCCGTCCAGATGAAGATTATGGAAGAGATTCAGGTCCCCCATCCAAGAAAATCCGCTCGTCTCCCCGAGAGGCCAAAAATAAGAGGCGATCTGGGAAGAATTCTCAGGAGGACAGGTAAAAGAAGCACTTCATCTCTTGGGAACGTGTCTCCAAACCTTGTCCTGCGTGTGGGGAGCGGGATCCTGCCAGAGGAGAGTGATTGTAGGTGGAATTCGAGTCTGCGGGGTGAGATTGGGAGCTCTCGGGCTCAGAACTTGCATAACCAGCTTAGACAGTGAGCTGGTTCTTCCTTATCTGAGTAGACAGAGAAATCATGTGTGAAGCACTTGTCACTAGTGCTCCATCACTAAAATAGCTTTCCAGAGCCAGACAGTTGGAATGGGGAGGAATATGATCCGAGTTACAAAAGTTGGCAGCTTGGGATGATGCTCCAGGTGAGTTGGTGGGGAAGTGCAGTTCGTTTTCCACGTTTGCAGTGGCCTTACAGGTGAAGTGGGATGGTGCAGGGGCCATTTGTTAGTTTTTGTGGTTCTTTTTTTCCTCATTTTGTTTAATTCATAAACCTGTCCTGATAACCAAGTTGCTCCAGCAGTGTGGAAGGACTCAGTGCTCAGAGACACCTTCACTCTACAGCAAACTTCCCCTCAGCAGGGTATCTTCACACCAACTGTGGCCCCCAAATAATTGCCATAAGACCTGTTAAATCATTTCTCTGTTTTCATGGCAGACATCAGCTTCAGGGGTGGAGGTTCTGCCAGCTGCTTCTTGTCCTGTAACCCCAAAGTGTCTTTTATTCTCCATCAGAGATCAGATCATTTGGACCAAACTTGTGCCAGTTCAGAGCTGTCCAGCAACATGCATAGAGTGGGATCTAAACAATGACTATAAATCTATTCAGAATCAACCTTTATTCCCTTTATAGACTCAGCATATAAACCATCAAAATTCTAAATAAAATGGAAGCCATCTTGGTAGCTTTCAGAGTGAAGCTTTTTCACCTCACCCTGATTATTGCCTGGTTGGTTCACTTGACACCATATAAGTTTATTATGTGATTGGGTTTGAACATTACCTTTCTAACTGTGATAACTGCACATACACCAGAATAATCCTGAAGTATAACATGGTAATATCCTGGAAAAGTGCATGTTCCCAGCCTAGACATCAGTTTGCTCTTCAAAAATCATTATTTTCCACACAACAGTGACTGAAACCAAAGTTAGAACAGCAGGCAAACTTTATCTTTCTCTTGTTTTCAGTGAGGATTCAGAAGACAAAGATGTGAAGACTAAGAAAGATGATTCACACTCAGCAGGTAACTACATGGTACTGATACATCTTCAGAACAAGCAGTGTCTCTTCAAAACCAGTTTGTGAGAGTTGCAGGAGGAGGATTTGACATAGTTCTGACTAGAAGAGCAGCACTTCTCCAATCCACTTCCCTTAAGTTGGATTCTGCCTCTCCTGCTTTTACTTCCCACCCTGATTTGGGATAATGTGGTTGGGGGTTTTTTTTGGTGTAATGTGATGGTACTATAAAGTTTGTCTTCACAGGTGGATGGACTTGTTAATCTCTTCCCTGTAGTTTTCATCCATATCTCAGAATGATTCAAGAAACTTCATCTTGGTACCTTTTCCTTGCAGATGAAGATTTTGGCAGTGAAGATGATGATATAGGAGCAGACGATGGCAAAGCTGACAGTGACTATGAGAGCTCTCAAAAAAGCAAAAAAGGAAAAAAGGCTAAACCAGACAAGAACAAGAGAGCAGCCTCCAAATCCAGGAAAAGGCCTGCAGGTAAAAAAAAAAGAAAAATTAAAAAAAAAAAGAGGTTACTGGTAGTTGGGTGACCGCAGGAAGGTGTTTATTATGTTGAATGTGACTGTGTTGTCCTCAGGGCTCAGTTATCTTGATTTACTCTCTTGTGAATGACTTGCTGCCTCAAGACAGGGGGTCTGTGTTGTGTTTCCATCATAACCTGGTGACTTTTGCTGCAGAGGACAGCGAGGATGAGAAGGAGGATCACAAAAATGTCCGTCAGCAGCGACAGGCAGCGTCCAAAGCAGCTTCGAAACAGCGGGAGATGCTCATGGATGATGTGGGGAGTGAGGAGGAAGAGCAAGAGGATGATGAGGCCCAGTTCCAGGAGAGTGAGTAAATGGGATTGTAAAAAGTTCACATCAATGATGAACTGGGTTTAGTAGCAGATGTGAGTTTATGGGTCTGGCCACGCAGCAAAAGGAACAGTTTGCTTTTTGACTGTGACACTGAAGGCATCAATTGTCCTTCTTAGTAATTTACTTTTTACTGTCCAACAGACCAAGCTTACACAATTCACACCTAGAATTTATGCTCAAAGGTTGCAGATGTACATTTTTGTAAGCAGCCCTGAAGGGTTATTGTAAAGCTCTCACTATTTCTTGCTGTCCCTCTGGTTTTAAGGTGTTGATGCTCCTCTCAGATGACGTAAAAACCAAGTCAAATGTTTTCCCCCAGCAGACAGTGGAAGCTCAGAGGGTCTCAGTCTGTGTCCTGTCTCACTGGCAGATCTCTCATCTTCTGCTCCCTTTCCTCTTTGCCCCAAAAAAACTTAAATTTCTTTATGCTTCCAGCAGATTCAGGAAGTGATGAAGACTTCCTCATGGAAGATGATGATGACAGTGATTATGGCAGTTCAAAAAAGAAGAATAAGAAGGTCTCCAAGAAATCTAAGCCAGAGAGGAAAGAAAAGAAAATGCCCAAGCCCAGGCTAAAGGCTACAGGTGAGTCTGCAAAGAAAGCTGCTCAGTTTGCCTTTGGTGTTTTCTTTTTCTGCTATTAAAAGGACTTGGTAGAAATCTTGGGGTCAGTAGAGATCCACATAAATGTTGAAGGGCTAAAATGCCATGATTTAAACATGAAATAATAAGGTGGCTTTAATTCTTACTCTAGGGATTGAATTAATCTATATCTTGTTGATAAAAACTACATAGAATTCAAAACCTTCCCTGTTGAGGTGCTGCATTCTGACTTTTTCTGTCTCGTAGCCAAATAATACAATTTGTGGCTTTGTTTGGGACTTTGTGGTGTTTTCAGGCTGCAGGAAGGTGGGGAAATCTGAACCGAAGGAGAAATGGCTGCATTTCTACAGGAAGTTTGAAGTTGAATAGTGATGTATGTTCTGGTTTGACAAGAGCTGTGTTCATTCATGATGTCCAGTAATTAGTCAGGACTTGCAAGGAAATAACTTTAAAACCTCATTAGCTAATTTTCACTTCACCTTTGCTAACAGGGGGTGCAAAAAAACAATCTGTGGGGTCAAAGCAAAACGAAAGCTGCTGCTGAAGGGGCTTGTAAATCCTGTTTGTGTAACATCATGTGACTTTTTTGGGGTATTTTTGCCTTTGCTGCTGATAAGTTTTACAAGCTTTCTCTTGTTTCAGTGACCCCCAGTCCAGTGAAAGGCAAAGGGAAGGGAGGTCGTCCCACAGCCTCCAAGGCAACGAAAGAAAAGACCCCATCCCCCAAAGAAGAGGATGAAGAGCCTGAAAGCCCCCCAGAAAAGAAAAAATCAGCCAGCCCTCCACCAGAGAAGTCAGGGGATGAGGGATCTGAAGACGAAGCACCCTCTGGTGAAGATTAAAAAATGGCAGTTGAGGAAATCTTTGGTTAAAAAAAAAAAGAGAAAAAAAAAAAGAAAAAAGGAAAAGAAAAACATACTTAGGGGTAGAACACGGTTTTGGCTGTGGCTTGACTCATGGGCTTTGAATGCTGTCTTTACTTTCAGCTGTTTAATACAGTGTATCCTTTTTTAATAAGAGGAAACCCTTATACAGTAATATTTTGAAGTCAATGTTCTCTGTTGGCCATTCCGTTCTCCCTCCCCCACCAAATCTGAAAGCCATTTGAGACAAATTAACAGACCATTAAATATATTTTTTTTTTCAAGGGATATTGCAGTTGTGAAGCAATAAGGTTTGAGGACTGATATGTGGAAACCATACTTAACAAATCCTTAAGTAGAATAGATTTTTTTCCCAGTGCTGGTAAGAGTTGTTTAAAACTATTATTCTGTATTTGAATATATGGAGAGAAAAAAAAAAGAGAACCTATGCTTTAACAGACTTTTGTTGAGACAAGTTCACTCTCAGAAAAAATGTAGTTGATATAATTCCAGTGGAGGAAAAGGAGACACAGGGAGGAAACCTGTGTTTCTTGGATTCAGGCACGTTTTTCATGGAAAGCAATCAAGAGACCCAGAGATGGTCCAGTGTCTTTGATTTGGAAAAGACCCTCCAATTAGGATGGGAGATTTTTTTTTTTTTTTGTCTTTGCTGGATAAAAAACTGTTCTGCTGTAGGCAAATTGCAGCCCATTCTCTACAAACCCAGATATACAACTTACAAGCTTCCCACATCCATTAACTCCCCTTGATTTCTTCAGGGTTGGCTGTAGATGGGCAGAACAAGGAAGAGAAATTGCAAACAACTTTTAAAACCATTTGGTATTGTGGAAAACGTCTTTAGAGGTTTTTTTTCCAAGGAGAAAAAAAAATAAATTAACGGATAGCGTAAAAAAAACTTAAATTCTTTAGGTTTTGGGGCGAGGGATGTCCGTGTGTAAATGTGAAGCAAAGGATTCTGCAGTGCTCTGGTCAGTCTCGGATCCCATGAGTCAGGCTTTAGTGTTTCTCTTCTCTCCCTCCATCTGTCCTCAGAAAAGTTCCAGTGATCCCTCAGCCTCTCCAGCCGCAGCGTGGGACAGCAGGCAGGGAGCATCCCCCTGTCCTTCCATCCCTCAGCATGGGACAGCAGGCAG